>NC_090440.1:48136751-48454751 GCF_031143425.1 Pleurodeles waltl | reverse complement strand
AGAGGATGCTGGTTTAACGGTTGAACCGGACAAATGTAAATTTGCACGTCAGAGCGTGGAATATCTGGGACATACGATTTCTGGGAAAGGTGTTAAGCCTAAGGTCAGTTTAATGGAGGCAATTGAAAAAGCACCTAGGCCGACTAATAAAGATCAACTAAGGTCTTTCCTTGGACTGGCTGAATACTATGCCAAGTTTGTGAGGAACTTTGCCGATATTGCACAACCTTTGAGGATGTTGATGAAAAAAAAATCAAAGGTATGTGTGGTCAGAAGAATGCCAACAAGCGTTTGCCAAGTTGAAAGAAAACATTGTTGATGCTGTTGAGTTAAATCCGTTTGTGTCACATTACCACACGATTGTAGCAACGGATGCTAGTATGTATGGACTAGGTGCTGTGTTGAAGCAAGTGCATGATGGGAAAGAGCGAGTGATAGCTTTTGCTTCGCGTACGCTGAAGGGAGCTGAGGCAACGTACTCGGCTGTAGAGAGAGAGGCTCTTGCTTGTTGGTGGGGCATACAGCATTTTAGGAATTATGTTTGGGGAAGGAAATTTGAGTTGAATACTGATCATAAACCGTTAGTAGATATTTTCACTACGTCAGGAGCGAGTCGTGCATCTTCAAGGATTGCAAAATGGTTATATAGATTGCAAGAATACACGTTCACTGTGAAATATGTTCCAGGAGTAATGAATGTCAATGCTGACTGTCTTTCTAGATTGCCAATAGATAATATGTATGTTGATGAGGAAGAAGAATGGATTGTGGCGAATATTCAGGACGTAAAGATTAATGCTATAAATGAAGAAGAGTGGGTGGAAGCGGAAATGAAAGATGCGGAGTTACTGGCAGTGAAAAAGAATTTGAACAAATGCTGGTCGGACATAGGTGATGAGGTAGATTCTATAAGGAATTACAAGAATGTATGGTCAGAATTGTCGATTCAGAATAACCTGGTTAGAAGAGGCGACAAGTTCATTGTACCTCGTGATTTGAGACAGAAAGTACTAGAAATATTGCACGATGGGCATGGAGGTATGTCAGGTATGAAAAGGAAAGCCAGGGAGGATTTTTGGTGGCCGGGAATGGATAGGGAAGTTGAAAGATTTGTCAGAAATTGCATGAGTTGTGCTTGCAGTGACAAAACACATTTGTGTGAAAAAACACCTGTGGTACCAATACCTTTTCCTAAGAAACCATGGCAGAAAGTGGGAATGGATGTGTGTGGGCCGTTTGTGTTTGGTGATGGAGCAAAACAGTTTGCTTTGGTCATGATGGATTATCACTCAAAGTGGCCAGAGGTTAGTATGGTGAGGAACACGAAGTCTGATGTAGTGATTGAATTCTGTGAAGAAATTTGGAAAAGGGAGGGTTATCCAGAAGAGATTGTAACGGATAATGGCACACAGTTTACGTCACAAGAATTTGAAAATTATTTAGCGGAGTGTGGTGTCAAGCACGTTAGGTCTGCTGTGGCACATCCTAGGGAAAATGGATTGGTTGAAAGATTTAATAGGGTTTTAGGTGAGAATATTCAACTCTCTCTACAGAACAGTTTGAACTGGAGATCTGAAATAAAACAAATGTTGTGGAATTATCGCACTACTCCACATTCAGCAACTTTGGAAACTCCGTTTGTGTTATTAAAGGGTAGGAAGCCTTGTACGAAAGCTGTTCCTGGATGGATGGGAAGAGCAGGAAAAAGAATGTGCAATTTGAAAAGTGTTTTGTCGCGTGTGGAAATAAAACAAGAGAAATATGACGAGAGATATCTGGAAAATTATAAAGCATGTAATTTTGTTGTGGGTGATTGGGTGCGTACTAGATTGTGGCAAGGCACGAAAAAGGGTTTGTCTACGTGGTCTGAACCTAAACGGGTGCTTGAGGTAAAGAAGTACAGTGCGGTGTTGAATGATGGAAAGAAGTGGAACATGGTGGATGTAGTTAAGTGTTGGGCTAAGGAGATGGAGATGTGGGAGAAGCAGGTACAGATGGGTGATGGGCATGCTGATAGGTGTTTTAGGAAAAGGCTACAAAGAGTAACAAAGAGACCTGAGTATTAAAAAAATTACTATACTGAGTAAGGTTGATGTTCAATTACTTATATTTTATTTTGTTTATAGAAATGTATTATGAATAGCCGTTTTCTTATAGTGTTTTGATTTGTTGTTATTGTAAGGGGGGAGATATGTTGTATTATAGTGGGCTTTAGTTAAGATTCTATTAGTGCTTAGCAACTTGGGAATGTGGAGTAGAATGTGAGGTGGACTCAGTTAGCTGCTGGGATCTGCCAAGGTTGGAAGTATACATCTGGATTGGAATAAAGAAGATATATTCAAGGAATGCCGTGTCCTAGGTTCTTTTAATAATCATCTTCAGGAGATTATATCATGATACTACTGACAGGGTTTCCTATGGGGCTAAGAAGGCTTGTACAGAGAAGTTAAGTTTGTCAAGAGAGGTCAGACAGGGGTGTGTTTTCGCTTGTTTTTTAGTATGTTTAGAATGGTCTGGAAACGGTTGTGATTGGTCTAAGAAAAGCCTGCCTACAATTGGGAAATATTCCCAGTTCCGGTATGCAGATGATGCTGTGCTTCTTTCAAGGGCAACCAACGGCTTCCAGTGCTTAGTGGAGGCCTTTGCTCTTTTCATAAATGGCCTAGATTTGAGTATCAACCAAATGAAATCCTATATCTCACCACATAGTTAACAAAGCCGTAGAGAGAGTGACATTGTTTTCTTGTCCGGGTATTCCTTTCGCCTCACTTATCGCTAGATTGGAGGCATTTGCTTATTATCAGAACCCAACAACTGCTAAGCTCTACCGAAGCTGTATTCAGATTTGCATCTACGCTGGGACCCAAATCAATCAAACCTATGACAGAGTGATACAAATCTAAATGCATATCCTTGGGCACCTTTGGGGTTGGCGTTTGGAGTTATGTAAATCCAGACCCCCTTCAGAGGATGGATGTATACTTTGCCTATTGGCTGTTCGGAAATCCTGACTCAATTCCATCTTCTACTTTGAGCTGGGTCTGCCCTACATTATTGACATTGTAAAAGTTCAATAAGTTTTGTTGGAGTATCCATATGAGCTAAATCTGAAACTGGGCTCTCTAAGGCTCTTACCAAGGACTGTTTGTCTTTGGATAACATGAAAGCCACACCCTCGCCTAATTAGGAAAACAAACTTTAGTAGCCTTGTTGGTCCCTGCATTGTTTAAACACCCTGGACATATTAGTGGGCCTACTAAATTAATTTTATGAGAATCAAAAGGCCAAAGGAATGTCATTAGAAATTCTGAAATTAGGGGTGAAGGAACCTTCTGCACTGGTACTGTCACAAGGCCCTGAACTGTATTTGTTTTCTGTTCATAATGTTCACTACAGATTTTATCTAATATGTCTGAGGTTGAACACTTTACACTTTCTTTTAGATTTTCCTGTGATGGGTACCTGCTTTCATAGTCTGTCAGCCTGTCCCTGTGATCATTTGTCCATTTAAATCACTTTGCGAGCAGCGGCGGTCAACATAAATTATAAGTGGTGGGGCAGGTGAAGGGGGCATGGGAGGTGGGGTGGGAGCACGAGGGGGCAGCTCGGAGAGGAGTTAATAAAAAAAAAAACACTTACCTGGTGCTGACGGCCTCCTCGCACTTCTTTGCTTCCTGGTGCCAGAAGTCCCTGGGACAGCATGAAAGACTCCCTGTGCAATCCCTGCATTGCTCTCATGCTATCACCTAGCATGAGAGCAGTGCAGGGATTTGCCTGAGCAGACTCGTTTGCCTCTCACTCAGGCACAGGGAGTCTGGGCTGTTTCTTCAACTCGGCTGTCAAAAACAGCTAGGTTGGTGAAACCTAACTGTGCATGTCTATAGGCCAGTGTAGAACTGCCGGCCAAACAGATATGCTCAGTTAAGGGCATACTCCATCCCCCATCCCTAACCCCTCCCATGGCCCAGCCCTGCCCCTCCCTGCACTCTTTGGCTCAGCCAGCAGCAGAAAAATAAATCAATCTGAAATATCGTTTTATTTTCCTGCTTCTGGCTCCTTGCCAGCGCGGTGACGCTCCTCCGCCATTGCGGAAGAGCCACTACTGTTTGCAAGTAATGCTATTTTGCACATTGTACAGTTCTCCATTCAGTAGGTTTTTGGTCTCACTTTTTAATGATTTTAACAATTGGCAGCATAGACTTGCAATGCTTTTTTATCCAACAGTTTCATCCAGAAACTATTAGCAGGGCAGTTATTAATTTTTATACGTTTGGCCTTGAAAACACGACAAGCTTATGGAATTGATTACTCCCCATTTGAACCTGAGTAACTGACTGGTATAATTCTGTCATTGTTTTATCTGGTTTGATTTATGTATCTCCGTTTGTATTGTTGTGCTGTTATGGACTAATTTCAGTCGAATAACGTTTTTATGACTGTCTGAAAAAACTATCTCAAAGAAAATCTAGTTCTGACAACACATGTAGTTTAGAGTTATCAACAAACTACTGTAAAAATCCCATTACTATAAAAGGAGAATCTACATATTCACTTCAGTCGCCTGGAAATTACAAGTACTCACCCTACATAACAATGTAAGGAACTCATACAGTCTGGTAACTTCGCTGGAATGGAGACAGTCTGGTAACATTGCTGTAATAGAGAGAGTCTGGGAACATTGCTGGAATAGAGACAGTCTGGTAACATTGCTGGAATAGAGAAGAGTGAAAACATTGCTGGAATAGAGAGAGTCTGGTAACGTTGCTGGAATAGAGACAATCTGGTAACATTGCTGGAATTGATACAGTCTGGTAACATTGCTGGAATAGAGACAGTCTGGTAACATTGCTGGAATTGATACAGTCTTGTAACATTGCTGGAATAGAGAGAGTCTACTAAAATTGCTGGAATAGAAACAATCTGGTAACATTGCTGAAGCTGAGACAGTGTGGTAACATTGCTTGAATAGAGAGAGTCTGGTAACATTGCTGGAATTGATACAGTCTGGTAACATTGCTGGAATAGAGACAGTCTGGTAACATTGTTGTAATAGAGTGAGTCTGGAAACATTGCTGGAATAGAGAGAGTCTGGTTACATTGCTGGAATAAAGATAGTCTGGTAACATTGCTGGAATAGAGAAGCGTCTGGTAACATTGCTGGAATTGATACAGTCTGGTAACATTCCTGGAATAGAGACAGTGTGGTAACATTGCTGGAATAGACACAGGAGGTCATTCTGACCCTGGCGTAGACTACCGCCAGAGCCAACGACCGCGGATGCACCGCCAACAGGCTGGCGGTGCATCCATGGGCATTCTGACCGCGGCGGTACCGCCGCGGTCAGAAACGGAAAACCGGCGGTGTCCCGCCGGTTTCCCGCTGCCCTGGGGAATCCTCCATGGGGATTCCGACCCCCTTACCGCCAGCCTGGCGGTTTTGACCGCCAGAACCTGGCTGGCAGTAACGGGTGTAGCGGGGCCCCTGGGGGCCCCTGCAGTGCCCATGCCACTGGCATGGGCACTGCAGGGGCCCCCTAACAGGGCCCCACCAAGATTTTCAGTGTCTGCCAAGCAGACACTGAAAATCGCGACGGGTGCAACTGCACCCGTCGCACCCCTTCCACTCCGCCGGCTCCATTCGGAGCCGGCATCCTCATGGAAGGGGGTTTCCCGCTGGGCTGGCGGGCGGCCTTCTGGCGGTCGCCCGCCAGCCCAGCGGGAAACTCAGAATAACCGCGGCGGTCTTTTGACCGCGCAGCGGTATTCTGGCGGTTCCCGCTTGGCGGGCGGCTCCCGCCGCCCGCCAAGCTCAGAATGACCCCCACAGTCTGCTAACATTGCTGGAATAGAGGCAATCCAGTAACATTGCTGGAATTGAGACAGTCTGGTACCATTGCTGGAATAGAGAGAGTCTGGTAACAGTGCTGGAATTGATACAGTCTGGTAACATTGACAAATTGTGAATCAACTGCTATAGTCTCTTTTAGCAGAATGATTTGAAAGCTGTTAACAAAGATAAAAACATAGGTTTATTTTCCAAACCAGCATTTTTCGAGGTGAAAATCCTTCGACCGGGGCAAACCTGAATCTTGATCCGACGTCCTTGGAGCCCTCTTTGGATACCCTGTCTGGGAGGTCCAGATCAACTTCCTACGTTCGGACTTAGTCACTTTTTCAGAGATTTTCCTCACCGGGACGAACCTGCAAGTCAGGCTGAGTCACGGTTGAGGCAAGCTGGCTAGAGTTGCCGTGGCGGGTCGGTTCCTTTATGGAGCTTTTTTCCAAAAGTTCTCTGAACTTCTCCAAACTTATGGATCTTCTTCCAGATGTTCCTTTAAGGGTCTTTTGAGGTCCACAGCTCCCCCCAAGGTTCCAGAACCTCTGAGATGCTCCTTGAGGGTGAGAACTACAACTCCCAGAATGCACCTGCCGCAAACTCCTTTTTGGCCACTGGGCAGTGGTCAGCTGGTTGGTTTCTTCAGGAGTTGGTGCAAGGGGACTCTGGTTAGCAAGTTTTCACCTGTAGCAAACAGGGAGTCCCTCCTTGAACCAGTTGAAGCCAGGCAAAGTCCTTCTTGTGGTGAAGTCCAAGGGCCAGATGTACCAAAGGATTTTACCCATTCTGTGTCTGTGGGAAAAAGCTTTTGTACATATGGCCCCAAGTGTGCAGCTGGTGCAGTCCTCCAGAGTGCAGTGTCCAGGTGCAAGTCATTGGTCCAGCTGGGCAGTCCTTCTTCTTCTGTAGTTCTTCCTTGTTGGAATCTGATAGGGATCTGAGGTGTGGGTGCAGGTCTGCCAGTTGTATCCTTGCTACTGGGTGAAAAACAGGGGGGTCCTGGTTCTCCAATCAGGGGTAGGGTCCTTCCCTCTGTGATGACCACTTCCTGGGAAGTGTGGCAAAAATCAATCCCAGGGAGCAACATTCCTCAAAAATCCATCATTGCTGAAAGTGATTTTTGGAGGTTACATCCGGCTAAGCCCACCCACTGGTGTGGCTAAAAATCCTAAATACACCCCTCTCCTAATCTAATCAAGGGGGCACCTAATTGTCTGGGTTTGCAGGATGTGAGGGTGTTGCTGGGTTGCTCCAAATGTCCTTCCATGCCTTTGAAGACCAGTTTGGCAGCCATCCCCCCTTCCTGCTTCCCCATTTGCTGAGGGGATATCTCCTCCCCCGGGCACATCTCTTTGTGTTGAACCAGCCACTTCACTCCTCATCCAGGCTGCCAGAGGCTGGCCAATCAGAGCAAAGCAGCAAAAAGACTGCAGGGCGGAAGTTGGCAACTTTTCAGGTAAAGTTTAAAACTCCTTACCTGAACAAGTTATATTAAAACCCACAATTGGAAGTTGTGTTATTTATTATAACAATTAATTTGATACCAAACTTGTGGTATCTGTTACTTAAGGGGACTTTTAAAATTAAAATAAAGTCTCCCCATTCTAGCCTATGAAGGCCATTCACTACAATGAGGGGAAAACGGATTTGGCAGTTTTACCTCACCAGGGCTTATAAAACTATTTTTTAAAGGTCCCTGCTTATAGTTACATGGCACCCAGCCATAGGGGCACATAGGGCACACCTTAGGTGTGACTTATATGTATAAATAAGGTAGTTTAAGACTTTGGAAGTACTTTTAATTCCAAAGTCGAATTTGCATGCAACTCTAATTTAAAAGCAGCCAGCGAGGCAGGCCTGCCTTTAAAATGACACTGGGCACCTCAACAATGCACCTACGGGGGCACTACCTAGGCTGGGGTCTCTAAACCTACATGCCCTAACATATACTACGGACTTATAGGTTGGTTGACCTAGCCAATTAATATTAGCCTAATTTGCATACTGATTTTACACAGAGCACAGGCCCTGGGACTGGTTAGCAGTACCCAGAGTACCATTATAGTCAGGAAAACACCAGCAAAAAGTGAAAAATGGGGGCAAAAAGTCAGGGGGCTTCTGCAATCAGCCCTGTTTTCTCACAGTAGAGAAATCCCTGAATATACAAGATAGCTTGGTAAGAAAAAAATCTCTATCCATGCTGGTAGATGTTGGTAGAAATCTAGTAATAGACTGTAGTCAGTCATCAATATCAAAATAGTGAAAATATCAACATTATTGGTAACACTAATAGGTGCTATATTAGAAAAGTGGGCCTTAGGTGGAGTAGACAGGTCTGGCTCTGAATGCCTCTGCTGAGGTGGCCAGTAGAAAGCACCTGAGTTGTTGGACCATTCATCTTCTTCTTTGCAGCCATGAGCATAGCTACATCACCCATCCGTGCATAAAAAAAGGCCTAATTTTGAGTTTGGCTGACTGGTTACTCTGTCACAAACATGAAAGATATCCCGTCCGCCATATTATGATTTCCATAGGATATTATGTAATCATAATACTGCCAACGGGATATCCGTCACATTTCTAACGGATTAACCCCATCCGACAAACTCTAACTGAAGTCGAAAGTCAGAAAGATTGCCTTCAATAATTTAGGATCTTTGCCAATACAATCATCCCACCTTGTCATTTAAGTGTCAGATAAAGCAAAACGAGGGCAAACATGATTGTGTTCAACCAACAGTATACCTTGCTACTCAGTGAGCAGGATCACTCCTGCTAGCTTTTGCCCCAATAAAGACCTTCAATTAGAATAAGAATAGATGGTGTCAGCTGTGGAGGTAATTGTGAAGGCCCTTTAGGAGAATAGACTACCTTAGTCATTAGCCTCTGAACTTGAAATATCTTGGAGAACATAGCACGAGTCCTTAGCCTCAGAACTTAGCTACCCCAAGCTGGCACAGTTTGTTACCATGCACTTAACAGGGTGGCATTGACCTGAATTAATTAAACCTATGAGGAACCTGAGGCATGCACTCTAACAACCACCTGCTCCAGTAATAATTAGGAAGATGAAGCAGCAGGAGAGCACACCAGATTTAGGTCCCAATGAAGCTTTTTGAGTATTTAAGGTGCTTTAACTATATGGAAGGGCTTCAATTTCTATGGATTCCTCAATCACTGACAGCCTGGTATCTGTAAAACACAACACAAAATTAAGTTATTTAAAGGCATAATGCCAAACAGCAAAGTCTAATAAATTATTTTTAACAAACTTGCTCACACAAGTAGCTGGAGTAAATCCCTTTCTCTTGGCTTCATGTTTGTTTCCCCTGCAAACAGATACTATTTTCATGTATCTTTTCTCTTACACAAATGTAATGTGCTTGAAAGCAGAGCAATGTTCTTGGCTAGTCCCCCTGTAAACCCACTGCTGTTGTAAAAGAAAGGCTTCAATTGTAGAGACAGATACTAAGACGTTTGGACATCTAGTAAGTTAACACAACACTAGGATAGAAACAGACCTCGATAGCTCCTTATAGCAAGAGAGATACCCCAAAGTAGCCTCCTCTGGGTGTGGTGTAAACAGGTCCACCATCGACAAGTTCGAGCCCAACTTAAGCCTCAAGACCCTATTCCCTGCAGGAATCAGCGACAGGAAATGAAAAAGAAAGTGTCACTAAGTTCAGTAACTTTTGAGATTTGCAGTCCAATGGCAAGATGGAGGCTCCATCCCTCATTCAGCCAACAGAGGCACATCCTGCATACCTTGAGAATGGTAGGTAAAAGGGCAGACAATTGGAATGGGCTGCAGTCTGGGAGAGGCTCTGGGACTTCCAGGCATCAGCAGGGCAGCAGGGCCATCACTGTATAGAGACAGGGCCAGCAGTCAACCTATTCTCCACTAACAGTGATCAGCATCGGGAGGCAGAAAGTATTGCTAAGTTTATAGATTTCTGAAACTCATTGTACCTTGATGGCACTGGGGATCTTCCCACCAAAGGGAACAGGGAGGCAAGGGCGCAGGTGAGAAGAGTCTCTCTGACCTCCAGGCATGAGCAGCAATAGCAGGGACTACCTGTCAATACATTTATATTATTACGCATATTTAGAGAAAAAATACCTTTCTGACTTTATTAAATGTATGCCAGTACATCATATTAAACTTAAATATTTGCTTTTTGCTCCCTATTGGTAATAAACAGTATCATAGATGATCTGAATGGGTGGAATTCACTCTGCATCTAACCCAGAGTGTGGGTGTCCAATAAGTGTACAAGTATTGTTACTTTAAAACGATTGTTTGAAATATGGTACAATTATGATTTATCTTCTTTCCGGTTCTCTTGCATTATGGGATCTGGAAGGTCCAATGTGGTATGAGATTCGCTAACCTACCTTCAAGCTCACAGAACAAGAAATGGGACCTGTAATTTTGCATTACGGTACTGTATGGTGACATACCCTGACATTGCCAACACATTTGTACATAAGGTGTAATTTTCTTTTACAGGTCACTTCGACTACACCTCCGTGGGACGTGCGCTGCTCGCGCTGATTTTTAGCACAGATAGGTTGTTCCACACTGTAAAATCCGCTAATCCCTAATTTCCACAGATGTTGAACAGCAATTTGAGTGACTCGTGTTGCACTCTTATAACCTTTTGAGAATCATAGCATGAGACTTTAAATGCTGAAAATACCTCGAGTAGTTTGAGAAAGCCCTGAAAAATGTCTCTGACCGCTTTAGTTTTCACAGTCACAGAAACATGTTGGCTATCTAGGGAAAACATAATTTGTGGAAAGAATTAACCAAATGGTCCTTGTGATTGAGTGTTACAAATAAATTATTTTCCACAGTATACAAAAAAGTGATGGGTGGAATGCTTGAATTAATCTCCGCTACTGGTAATTACTTCGGCCACATCCCAAACCATCGTTATTTTGCACACCATGCCACCTCAGTTTGCACCCAGCTATATGAAATCATTCTTGATCCTTCTCTAATGGGAACTGTCCAGACCCGCACTGCCAAGCGAGGTCCTCCCTGAACTCTAACACAAAGCAGCGGGACAGGTGGGGACGCAGCGGTTTGGCAGTGGCCAAACCACCGCTGTTGTAATATGACGATCTGCACCCCAGTTCCAATGACGGTGAGACCATCTGAGCGGCCCGGACGGTCCATGGACCGCCAGGGTCATAATGAGGGCTTATGTCCTTTTAGTCCAGAACCAGCACTAATGTATCTAGTTAGAATCCACAGGGATTTTACTTCAACGCCAAGACGACAAAGGTCTGAGATGCAGGTAGCCAATATCAGATAAGTTCTTAGCTAAATTAATCATGCAGGCACACAGCACTATATCGCCTTTTAATGAAATTGTATGATGCTCAAGTCTTCTTGTGCTTTTGTTTTCTTCACAAGTATAGTTCAGGAGACAAGCAGAAGTGGCCCTAACTGTGAATCTCAGGACCCCGAAACAGGAGGAAAAACATCTGCGATACCGGCAACAACTTCAACATGGCGTGCTTTGCCCCAGAAATGGAAAGAAAGTGCCTGATAACAGGAACGGCAGACGTATAGCCAGAACTCTAAGCAGTTTCTTGCTGGGCAACAATAGCTTTAATACTGCCACACTGACACTGTCTCACTTAGGGTGACATGCTAAAGTATACAAAAAAGTGATGGGTGGAATGCTTGAATTAATCTCCGCTACTGGTAATTACTTCGGCCACATCCCAAACCATCGTTATTTTGCACACCATGCCACCTCAGTTTGCACCCAGCTATATGAAATCATTCTTGATCCTTCTCTAATGGGAACTGTCCAGACCCGCACTGCCAAGCGAGGTCCTCCCTGAACTCTAACACAAAGCAGCGGGACAGGTGGGGACGCAGCGGTTTGGCAGTGGCCAAACCACCGCTGTTGTAATATGACGATCTGCACCCCAGTTCCAATGACGGTGAGACCATCTGAGCGGCCCGGACGGTCCATGGACCGCCAGGGTCATAATGAGGGCTTATGTCCTTTTAGTCCAGAACCAGCACTAATGTATCTAGTTAGAATCCACAGGGATTTTACTTCAACGCCAAGACGACAAAGGTCTGAGATGCAGGTAGCCAATATCAGATAAGTTCTTAGCTAAATTAATCATGCAGGCACACAGCACTATATCGCCTTTTAATGAAATTGTATGATGCTCAAGTCTTCTTGTGCTTTTGTTTTCTTCACGAGTATAGTTCAGGAGACAAGCAGAAGTGGCCCTAACTGTGAATCTCAGGACCCCGAAACAGGAGGAAAAACATCTGCGATACCGGCAACAACTTCAACATGGCGTGCTTTGCCCCAGAAATGGAAAGAAAGTGCCTGATAACAGGAACGGCAGACGTATAGCCAGAACTCTAAGCAGTTTCTTGCTGGGCAACAATAGCTTTAATACTGCCACACTGACACTGTCTCACTTAGGGTGACATGCTAAAGTATACAAAAAAGTGATGGATGGAATGCTTGAATTAATGCCAACTACTAGTATTTACTCAGGTCCTTATCGCAATCCATCATTATTTTGCACATCATGCCACCTTAGTTTGGACCCATCTTTATGCAAATCACTCTTGACTGCTCGAGTGAGAATAGTCCAGCCCGAACTAAAGTGGCCTGGTGGGTGAAAAAAGATGGATTGGTGTGTGGCCTCAAGTGATCACCAGTAGCTGAAATGAGTTCAAGCATTCCATCCATAACTTTGTTTTTTTGATGCTTTAAGTGTGTTATGCCCAGAAGTGCATCTCATGTCCACTGTGCCACTGGAATCAAGCTTTACCTGGCAGATGCGCTGATAATAAGAGGGAAACTGGTCTTGGGTTGCTTGCATTACGGTCCAGGGAGGACCTGGCCTGGCATTTCGATCTGGAGTGTTCCTATGAGGAGCTGGGTCAAGGCTGATTTACATATGGCTGGGTCCAAACTAAATGAATGAAAGAATGAATGAATGAGTGAATTAAATAACATTTATATAATGATCACCGCTTCGCAGAAGTGTCCCGGTGCTCAAGGCTAGTAAAGTGAAAAGATAATTCGAGTTCTCTGAAGATAATTTTTAAACAAAGCTTTAAAAGCTTTTTCAGTATCTATTACTCTCAGTGCTCTAGGAAGCCAGTTCCTGTTTTTTGCTGTTTTGCTGTCAAAAAAACAAAGAAGCATCCTTCCAGCCTCTCCTTTTGTATCTCAGGGATGCACACTAATCCCTAGTTGGAGCAAGGTGGAGTTCTGCTAGGTACTGTTTAAATCTCCTTTGTAAATAGAGAGGACGAGAAAGATGAAGGGTTTAATGCGGAAATAACGTAAGGTCTTCGAGTTTTGCATAGAGGTTTGTTTTTTAGAATACTTCAAAATAAAGTAGGATTGATGTAGCATGGTGGGTGAAAAAAACAGATTGGGATGCGGCCCGTGCGATCACCAGTGGTTGACATTAGTTCAGGCAATCCATCCATCACTTTGTTTTTTGATTCCCTAAGGTTGACCGGTATGCCCAGACATGGGTCCCATGCTCACTGTGCCACTGGAATCAAGCTACACCTTGCTGATGAGCTCATAATAAGGACAAAACTGGTCCTGGGTTGTTTGCATTCCAGTTCAGGGAGGACCTGGCCTGGTAGATCATGCTGGACTGTTTCTAAAAGAAGATGGGTCAAGGCTGATTTATGTAAAGGCTAAATCCAAACCACTGTGGCGTGGTGGGTGAAAAATTATGGATTTTGATGGGGTTGTGCGATTGCCAGTGGCTGAGATTAATTCAAGCATTTCATGCATCACTTTGTTTTTTAAAGACCTAAGTTTGACGGGTATGCCCATATGTGGGTCCCATGCACACTGTGTTACTGGAATCAAGCTACAACTGGCTGATGAACCAATAATAAGAGTGAAACTGGTTCTGGGTTGCTAGTATTTGCGGTTTAGGTAGCCCCAAGCCAGACAGTTTTGGCTGGATTGTTCCCAGGAGGAGCATGGTCAAGGCTGTTTGCATAAGGTGTGTCCAAACTGATCTGGCATGGTGAGCAAAACACAATGGTTTGGGGTGTGTTACCAAGAGATAACCAGTGGCTGAGATTAATTCAAACATTCCATCCATCACTTTGTTGTTTGATGTCCTAAGTGTGATGAGCCAGACCAGATGAGGGTTCCATGCTCACAGTGTAACTGGAATCAAGCTATAACTGACTGATGAGCCCATAATAAGGTAAAACCGGTCTTTTGTTGCTTGTATTCTGATTCAGGGAGCCCCTGGCCTGGCAATGTTCCTATGAAGAGCCGGATCAATGCTGGTTTACATATGGCTGGGTCTGAACTGAGGGGGTATGGTGGCAAAAAACATTGGCTTGGGATGAATCACAAGTGATTGCCAGTGGCTGAGATCAATTCAAGCATTCCATCCATTCACATTGTTTAGGTTTTTTGATGCAGAAAATTGCTTTCTTACGTCTACAAAATTTTGGTTCTCATATCACAACTGTGACTAAAGAGACTGAGATAAAGTGGATGACAGTACTGTACTTTTCAGACTAGGTTGCAACACTTGAGGTGAGGGAGTTCATATAGAGAAATCGCTATGACCTTACCATTATGGGCACCATTGTAGCGTGCCACGAGTAGTAACTCTCACTCCCTAACAATAATGGGTGATCATGCCAAAGAGGAGCAGCTGTGATGATGAAGCATGCCACAATGAGTGGCTGATGGCATGACTTCTCTCCTTTTTACTGGAATGAAAATAAATGTTACGCCTTATAACACATCATACACAGAAAAGCCAATGAAGTCAGTGCTATGTGTTAAGTCTTTCCCCTAGTTCTGTACCGCTTCGTCACTTTGTTATTCAATAGGAAGGATAGCAATCATTAAATTTGATATCTTGCAAATTCACATTAATAACATTTCAATAGTCTTGGAAACGTCAAAATCTATAAATAAATATGATAACCACCCCCCAGAAAATATTCTAACTACCACAACACAGAACAATAGTGAAGAATTGTTTTCTCTATGTCCAATGACATAAAAAACATCTTACTGGAAAATTCAGCACTCAATAATCTGATCAATTGTTGTATACCACAGAGAAATTTGTCAATTTGTGAACCAACCCTCAATTTTGGAAGTTGTTGGAGAGGATTACGAGAGAAGTGTACAGTATCCGTAAACTGATGCTTGGTAATCTAGTTATACTGTAGGATGTTCTACATTGTATCAGGCATACATCAACGGTGCACAATATAAATAGGAATGGCAGATAGGCCACAAGAACCACCAAGATGCTCTCTTTTACAAAAGTGATTAAAAATGTTGAAATAATTAGTAATGGGTTAGCAAAAACCTTGTCAGACTATGGGCCTAATTACGAGGCTGGCGGTTCGAAGACCGCCAGCCATGCAGTGGCGGTCGGACTGCTGCAGCTCTAGCCCCACTTTGGCAACTTTACTGTTCTCAAGCTATGTCAGATTCTAACTTACTTTCACACAAATATTTAGAGATGACCTGAATTTTTTCTCCTGACTCTTAACTGAGTGGTTTCAATGATACTATGTTAATAAGGTCAAAGTAATACGACCAGAAGGGCACAGCTGTGGTAGTTCACTATCGCTGTGGAAATCTACTACCGCAATAAAGTAGCCAAGAAGCACAATGCAAAAATACTTCCACCCTTATAATATTTTGAAGGATTTATTGGATAACAAGGCAATGTTTAACTTAGAAATTAATAAGATCATACCTTTTTGGACTTTAGTATTTAACAAATAATTTAATAATGTTGAAAATTCAGAGGTTTTAAGAAGTGTCTTTTGATTAAGCTTCTACTAGATCCACAGCTAAATATAAATATGTTGAAAAGCAACCGCTTTCTGAAAAACTGTAATATTTATTAAGGATAAATATTCTACTGGATATCACATATACTCTGGTGTGGTATAAAAGTTGATTCAGGAACAAAACAGAAATAGACACTAAGGGGCCTAATCAGAAACTGCTTTCTGTTGTATGTATAGTACTACACAGTACCACTCACATGCAATAAAATGCTATTCACTAACCTGTCTCTTTAGGGTCACCATCTCCCCTGTCTTTTCTCTGCAGAGATTTCCTGACTATGATGATAGCCACACATGTACACCTACGTTTTAGTAGTACTTGTGTAGGGGGTGATGTTGTGGCTGGGAAATGATGACTACTTGCTACTAATTTGGAGTGGCTAAGGGAGGAGTAAAGGAGGATTCGGAGTGGGTCATGCAGCCACTCAAAAGAGTAAACCCATGTTTATTAAAAGACTGCACCTCTAAAGTTACTGGAGCCAATATGGACCCAAAACAGTTGTAAATGATCTCCAGCTCTCACCAGAAGTCCTACAACATGTCACAGTATTTTTATTTAACACTAACTGTAAATCTATATATTTTATTAATGTAACTGAATTATCCTTGAAACTTTTAAAGCTTAATAATGAAAAAATGCAAACATTTTATTTTAGGTGTTTTTTTAAAATAAATCTTATAATATAATTTTAATTTAATGTAATATATTTAAATGAAATACATTTTTAATTCTTCATAAATTGATGGTGTGGAAGCATTTTCTTTTCAATTTGACCTACATTTAATATAAATGCATAGAATGAATTTACATTTATATATATCATAAAATATTTTTACTTTTTGTTATAGTTTAATAAGCCTTTTTATTTTTCTCTATACTTTACCATAGAGAGATTCCATGCCTGATTTAAGAGGGTGGAGAAATTTAGGTCTACAATTTGTAATAAATGTATATTTGCAAATGTTGAATATCCTAAATTACAAAATTTACTACAAAGTGTAAGAATACATTTGCACCTGTAACATGTGTACCTTTGTGAAAAGGCCCCTAAGTAATAGCAATTAGATGGAAGATGGTTCACATAAGAGACACTCATGGTGCAAGCAACTTCATGGTCAACGTTCAGAGTTTCAGATATCTCACCAAAGACACACAAAAGACAACACTATCCAGATCTAAAACTGACAACTCAGCACAAAAATAACATAACAAAAAAACATAATTTCAAATGTGGGCCCTTTTTAACAATGAGTTGTAGCTTTATAGTTCCCCTATACATCAAATCAACAAACTTCCAGTGGTAGCAGCAGTGACTTGGGGCCCCCTTCAGCCCATAGTTACACCATTGAGTTGTTGCCTTGTCCCACTGTAAGGACTTTAGCAGCCAGGGGTGGCTCTTTCACAGTGGTGAAGGAGCGTTGCCCCACTAGCTGAGCCAGCAGCAGAAAAATAAAACAATATTTCACTATTGTTTTATTTTTCAGCTGCTTGCTCAGCCAGCCCATGCAGTGGGAGTGCACCTAAGTGCACATGCTAGTTTGGCCGGCCATCTGAGGCCAGCCAAACTGACATGCGCACTTGCACAGACTCCCACGCAATGCTATAGCATGATAGGAGCTCCAAAATTGCATGTGAAGCCTGTTTTACAACTGCCCCCCCCCCACGGCCTGCCCCTTCCCTTGAGATTTGTGGCAGCTGCCTATTTTCTGTTTAGGGAATAAAAGTAAGTCAGGAACTGGAAACTATAAGAAGTAAACATAGCTTCTGATGTTGTCTTCATGACCCATGAGTACAACGGTAACAACAGTAGTGTCAGGGTTACTAGAGGACAGGCCAGTGGTAGCAGCTGCTATTCATGGATGTCCCTAACTGATCTGATTTTGTTTTTTCCTCAGTCACATATTAATCAGCAGTGCTTTGTTGAGCTATTGAACATTTCTTATTGTGCTCTGTCGTGTCTGTTCCTTAAGTTTCTGGTACCATGTTAGAATGTTTTTTTTAATGTACATGTCATGGGTGCTTTGTAGTAGTTGGCTCAGTTTGCGGCTACTTTAGAAATATATCCCGTACTCCCAAAATTAGGCCTAGCTGGAAGAAGGCATTAGAACCAAGGGTCAGATGTATGAAGCTCTTTTACCAGTTGCAAACGGGCCATTGGGCCTTTTGCGACTGGTAAAAGGCTTTTTGCCATGTACCACTCCTAATTTGCATTCCAAAATAAAAAGTGAAAATGTGATTTTATTTAAAAGCAATCACGGACATTAATATTGATGAGGCAGGTCCATTTGTGACCCACTGTGAATCGCTAATAGTGTCAAACAAATTGTCATTCATCGCAGTTTGCGATTTACTAATAGAGAATTGCTAAGATTCTCTATTAGGAACTAACAAACATTAAACTACATACATCTGGTCCCAAGTTTCTTTTCAGTTGCTGCTGCCTTCTTGAACACAGAAAATGGGAGTAAGAAGGTCAGCGCCACGGTCCCCCTCTTTTGCTGCTACTAGCTAACACAAAATTACTGCTCTCACAATCACCCTGGCATTCAAACTAACCACTTACCCACCCCTCCTCTACTCAAAATAGCAAGACCCAAGGGAAAAACTGGCAAGGTCATTGCACTGAGAGCATGATATTTCAACTGTGACAGAGTTGTTTTTCCTGGCAGCCTAACATCAAAAGTGTTATAAAAGTGGTGTACGCACCAACTAGCTATATCATGTGTTTAAACGTCTTTGAGGATATATAAATACATCTATATATATTTTACCAATGCAGTATATAGATGTGTCGTGCACTCTGCGTGGGGGCTTGGCTGATTGCCCATTAACATCTGAACATCCAAAAAGGAATGCCGCACTCAGTGAACCTCCTTGTAACAATAGTTCATTGGTATTTACAGTTGCATCACCAACGTGTTTCGACCTTCCTGGTCTTTCTCACTGTGCGACACACACATAACGTGATGCTATGCAGTCACACACATATACTGTTGTAGGGAATTACAGTGCTGGCTATGGGAGAGAGAGAGGTCTTGAACTAAGGTCTGTCTGAACACCTACAAGGTACAAAATATCTGACACACACAGGTAAACAGGTTTGGCACAGGCATAATGAGGCACAAAAGTATACAAAGTGGCACAATCCAAGCATTGCACCACTTTGTAAATATAGCATGGGAGATAGGCCTCCTTAACACCCTATGATGCTAGGGTGGTGCAAGGTGGTGCTAGGGGCCTGTAAATATGCCACTAAGGGCCAGATGTATCAAGCAATTTTGCATTCGCAAACGGTGCAAAACGCAAAATTCAGCCGTTTGCAAATGCAAAAATGCCTTTCAAGATGTCTGAAAGGCATTCGCTGTGCAATGTTAAGGGATCGCTAAATAGCGATTCCTTAAAATTGCAACCCCATTTAGATAATCGCAAATTGTGATTCTCTAAATAGGAAATCGCAAATAGGGAACTCCTATTTGCGATTTCCGAAGCACTTGTATCAAGCATTTCCTAAATGCGAATTGTGCATTTAGGAAATGCAATTACCACCAAATCCAATTCGAGTATGAGAGCAGCTAGACACATGATTCAAGGAATCATTTGAATAATTATGTAAAATCCAACTTAAAGGTAAAATCAGATTTTATATTTCTGTTTTGAAAATGACGCTTGTAGAAAGTTGTCAATTTCCTGCCTAAGCAAATGTGTATTTTTGCTGGTTGCCAGTGTGTAGGGGGTAGTCAAAGGCTTTCCCTCCAATCACAGGTTGGCACATGGCATAAAAGTGGACCCCAGAGACCTCCTCTCAGAACACCCATGAACCTGTGAAGATCAGAAGGAATGCCCTGCTGTCTGAATCCTGAAGCAAGGCTGGACCTGCTTGCCTTGAACCTAGAGCCCCAGAAAAGACTCCAAGGAACAGTTATCTGACCTCCCACCTGAGCTACAGGGATATAACAAGTTTCAGAAGGCCCTGCTGCTGCCCTCTGTTGGAGTGAATCCTAACCCCTAAAAGGTGTCTCCTAGGTCCAGGATGCTTGGCTGGACACCTTCTGTCCAAGCAATAAAACCTGGTACTTAGAATCTTTTGCAAACTTTACCTCAAAAGACCGGTGGGACCCCAGGACTGCCTTTGAGCCGTAGCCATTGACACTGAATTGACGGTCAGATTCAAACTGCTTATTTTGACCCACTGAAACAGATCTGACTTCCAGAGAAGTTTCTGAATCCTAACATGAGGGCTTCAGCTGGACTGATGCCGACCAGCAACTCAGAACTTATCGTGCACACTTAGACATTGGACTTTGCCAGTTCAGAGTGAATGAAGTGCAAAGTCTCTGCCCAGCAACCAAAGTTGCTTCACTGAGTTGAGTGACGGGGAAAGAGCAGGAAAGCATCATATTTACAGAGATATGGCGCTATCCTGTTGTCTCACTAGCACTGGCTCATAATCAGTCTTTCGAGCACTACGCAGACACTTTTCTACCATAGTGCAAAGGTACCTGCATGAGGCTAGCATAGGTTTTACACTGGAAGGCTACCCTTCTTGTACAGAATATTATGCTTAGACTAACTTTAAAACTTTTCTCACTTTGGTTGTGTGCTGTACAGTGCAGCACACTTGCAGAGTGGGAAAAGTTAGGAGGAAAAGCAGCATTTCCCCTTTTTAGCACTTGCTTCAAAATGATGTTATTTTTTGGTGCAAAAGCCTGTCTACTATTGTTAGTAGATAGGGTTTTACACCAA
Source organism: Pleurodeles waltl (assembly GCF_031143425.1). Taxonomy (NCBI): domain Eukaryota; kingdom Metazoa; phylum Chordata; class Amphibia; order Caudata; family Salamandridae; genus Pleurodeles; species Pleurodeles waltl. The sequence continues at coordinate 48,434,309 of NC_090440.1, read as the reverse complement.
AAACCATGAGTGGTTGCATGGGAATGTTCATGTATCACCCATTGAACGACCCTTGTATACAAGGTAATGCAAAACAGCCATTAGCACTGCTTTACATTACTTTCAGGCAATTTCCAGTGCAAAACATTTTTGCGCTATAAAATAAATTCAGCAAAAAAACACTTTGGGCATCCTTGTGGCACCAAAGGTTTGTAAATTTGGCCCTTGGTCTTTTGGCACTGATTATATCTTTGATTTAGGAATTACACTTTTAACACAGAAAAACATCCAGTAATACTCTTGCATATTCATCGATTGGTACCATCCTTTAGGGGATAGGTGCCAAAAACAAGCATTGGCAAAGCCAAACCACCTGGCTGATGGTAAAAGAAAGGTATGCCAAAAGTGGTGATAAAATGTAGGTAAACAAATTGGGAATGGTCTAAACCTTTCAATCAATGGGATCAGAACATAAATTTGTCATAGAAAAGCACAAATATGTGTGAGATATTACTAAGCATTGAAAAACATAGCAAATGGCAAAAGGGGATCGACTGGACATATTTAGAAAGGTAGTGTTTGTTGTCCCCAGCATCATATTATTTTTGTGTTGTGCTGCATGCATCTGAAAAATAGTGCTGCATCATATTTAGAATGTGAGGGTTTGCAGACTCACACATGTATAAAAACTGGTGAAGTTGAAGAGGAACATTTCTGTGTATCATGCTGTTAGAAATGGGGTCTCTGGTTGACAGTCAGGTTACCCCCTGTTCAAGCAAGGACCCTCACTCTAGTTAGGATAAAAGAGAATCACCCTCAGCTAACCCCTGCTTACCCCCTTGGTAGCTTGGCAGAGCAGTAGGCTTAACCTCAGAGTGCTGGGCGTAAAGTATTTGTACCAACACACACAGTAACTTAATGAAAACACTACAAAATGACACAACACCAGTTTAGAAAAATAGGAAATATTTATCTAGACAAAACAAGACCAAAACGACAAAAATCCAACATACACAAGTCAAGTTATGATTTTTTAAAGGTTTAAAAATAAAAAGAGTCTTTAGGTAGTTGTAACAACACACTAGCGCTGCTAGCGTGTAAATGTACCTGGTTTGCGTCAAAAATAACCCCGCACGGGCTGTGCGCGTCGAAAATAACCCTGCACGGTTATATGCGTCGAAAACAACTCGGCACGGCGATGCGCGTCGAAACAGCCAGCCACGCGACGGTCCGAAAGTCCCGCGGCGCAGGTTGCGATCTCTCAGCCTTCGTCAGCGATGCTGCGCGTCGTTTCTCCTGCTCCGGGCGTCGATTCTTCGGTCGCGTTTCCTGCGGCGTCGTTTCTCAGCTGCGGAACCGGCGTCGCGTCGTTTTCTCAGCCGCGATCGGATTCGCGTCGATCTTTTCTCCGCACGGCGCTCGGTGCGTGTATTTTTGTCCTTAGGCTGCCAGCCTCTCCTTTCAGGGTCCCAGGAACTGGAAGGGCACCACAGAGCAGAGTAGGGGTCTCTCCAGAGACTCCAGGTGCTGGCAGGAAGAAGTCTTTGCTATCCCTGAGACTTCAACAACAGGAGGCAAGCTCTACATCAAGCCCTTGGAGATTTCTTCTTCAAGATGGAAGGCACACAAAGTCCAGTCTTTGCCCTCTTACTCTGGCAGAAGCAGCACTGCAGGAAAGCTCCACAAAGCACAGTCACAGGCAGGGCAGCACTTGTTCCTCAGCGATCAGCTCTTCTCCAGGCAGAGGTTCCTCTTGATTCCAGAAGTGTTTCTAAAGTTTGTAAGTTTGGGTGCCCTTCTTATACCCATTTTAGTCTTTGAAGTCACCTTTCTTCAAAGGGGACTCACACCTTCTTGTGAAATCCTGCCTTGCCCAGGCAAGGCCTCAGACACACACCAGGGGGCTGGAGACAGCATTGTCAGAGGCAGGCACAGTCCTTTCAGATGAGAGTGACCACTCCACCCCTCCCTCCTAGCAGAGATGGCTAATCAGGAATGCAGATCACACCCCAGCTCCCTTTGTGTCACTGTCTGGTGTGAGGTGAAAAACAACCCAACTGTCAACTGACCCAGACAGGGAATCCACAAACAAGGCAGAGTCACAGAATGGTTTAAGCAAGAAAATGCTCACTTTCTAAAAGTGGCATTTCCAAACTCACAATCTCAAAATCAACTTTACTAAAAGATGCATTTTTAAATTGTGAGTTCAGGGATCCCAAACTCCACCTGTCCATCTCTTCTCTAGGGGAATCTACACTTTAATCATATTTAAAGGTAGCCCCCATATTATCCTATGAGAGAGAGACAGACCTTGCAACAGTGAAAACGAAATTGGCAGTATTTCACTGTCAGGACATATAAACCACATTACTATATGTCCTACCTTATCCATACACTGCACCCTGCCCTTGGGGCTACCTAGGGCATACCTTAGGGGTGCCTTACATGTAAGAAAAGGGAAGGTTTAGGCCTGGCAAGTGGGTACACTTGCCAAGTCGAATTTACAGTGTAAAAATACACACACAGACACTGCAGTGGCAGGTCTGAGACATGATTACAGAGCTACTTATGTGGGTGGCACAACCAGTGCTGCAGGCCCACTAGTAGCATTTGATTTACAGGCCCTGGCACCTCTAGTGCACCTTACTAGGGACTTACTAGTAAATCAAATATGCCAATCATGGATAAACCACTTACATACAATTTAAACAGGAGAGCATATGCACTTTAGCACTGGTTAGCAGTGGTAAAGTGCTCAGAGTTGAAAAGCCAACAGCAACATGTCAGAAAAATATAGGAGGCAGGAGGCAAAAAAGTCTGGGGATGACCCTGCAAAAGCAAAAGTCCAACACGACCCCCTACCAGCCTAAAGCCAGGGGAGAACAATCAATACCTTGATGTACTTCCCTGATTGGGGCGATAGAACAGGGACCCAGGCCCACAACAGCAGGGGCATGCTCCAGTTCTACGCCTTCCTGACTCCAGTTGGATCCCTCTGTCCATACTCTCAGGGCCCACTAAGCTAACCCATGGGGAACCCTTCTCCACATCTACAGACACCATCTGTGCAACACCTAACTTTACTTTGCTCACAGATGTATTGCAATGGGCAGATAGTACCACCAGGGCCAACACAATGGTGTTGCCCACTCCACCCCTGGGGTGTGACTCTCGTCCTTCCCCCCCCAGGGGCAACTCTGTCCACCAGGACAGCAAGCCACAGTGGCCCCAGACAACTGTCAGGGATGAGAGCCCGACCTCAGGCCTCTCTAACCACTGTGACTGTGGAGAGTGGGGAGTGGTAGCCCCAGGTGCCTGGCACCCTTTGACCACTCTCTCTTTCACCAGGTCAGGGATGACAACCTGACCCTGGTCCTCCCCTCTGGGGCTCTGTACCCTCCCTGCAGAAGCGGCACCCCCAGAGTCAAAAACTGTCAGGGTGCTTGTAGAAGCAGTCCTGCACAATTCTTCCATCAGTGCAGGGATGTTAACCTGCAACTGATCCTCCAACCTGGGGTCTGTACCTTCAGGTTGGACCAGGGCCAGGGGTGAGGCTTCCCTCCCCCTGCCCTCTCTTCTGGGGTCCTGAACCACCCAACTAGGAGCGGCCCCCCCAGAAGACAACATGGTAGGGGCACTGTTAGCAGTAGCCCCTTCCTCCAGGTCAGGGGGGACACCCTTAACCTGGCCTCCCAATCCAGGGCCTGTACCCACAGACTGGATCACCTCCTGGCAAACCAGGACTTCTTGGGGGGCATACCTACCCCCTACCAGGTCAGAGTTTACCCTCTGAACCTGGTCATCCAACCCAGGGTCACCACCCTGCGGTTGAACCACTGCCTGGCACACCAGGACTTCCTGGGGAGCACACTTACCCCCCATCAGGTCAGAGTTTACCCCCTGAACCTGATTATTCAACCCAGAGTCACCACCCTGCGGTTGAACCATTGCCTGGCACACCAGGACTTCCAGGGGGGCACACTTACCCCCCTCAAGGGACACACTGTCCCGAAGGGCCACACAAGAGTCTGGCTGGCGCAGGTCTCCTGACCTCTGCCCATCTGACAGAGTCTGGATTCCCCCCAACCCAGAAATGGTCTCACCAAGGTCATTCATGGGGGGCTCTGCTCTCAGAGCTGACCCCTGACCCTCCAGGTTCTCCACTGGGGTCCGCAACCCCCTCTCAACCCTCCGTCTGGACTTCTGCACCCCCTCACTAGGAGTGGTACTGCCAGACACCAGAACTGGTGGGACGCTGGCTACAGCCGCCCCCCCAAGTTCTCCTGACACTGTGGGGTCTCCCTCAACAGATGGCCCTATGGTACAGGCTAGGCTCCCCTCCTGGTGTTCCCGCAGGGAACCCTCCAGGACCTGGGACCGGATCTCGGGCACCTTGGGCCTCAACCCATCCCCATTCCCTCTCCTCTGAGACTGGACATGGGGTCCCTCACCCATCCCACTACACTGGGACCTACCTGGGACACTACAATCCTTCCCTACCTCACCTGGTTGGGAACTACCTAGACCACTCCTCTCAGGAGCACCCCCAAATGCCTCTTCAGACTCTCTGGTACTCACCCAGAAGTCTGCCTCCATTGTAAGCTCCCTGGGGTCAGAGAACTCACACTCCACCTGGTGTTGGCATAGCTCTGGAAAATAAGGACTAGACATATGCTCTCCAGCAATTACATCACTCAGCCCCTCACATGAATTAACCAAAGTACCCTTCACCCCACCATCCAGTGACTCTGCTTTGAAAAAGCACCCCACATCACCCTCCTGAGACTGGTGAGACAGTACCTGACTGTCCCTGACACTCAACCCACACTCTTCTGGGATGTTTTCACACTCCATAACCAGGACTTCTACCTGGGGGGAACCCCTCTCCCTGTCACTCTCAACTAGAGTCAGTAGAGTGTCCCTCCCACCAGTAGGAATATGACTCCCCATGCCAGTTCCCCAATCTACCTCAGAGACCCTGTGCATCACTGGAGCTACCTCATACCCCTGAACCTCCTGGCGTGTGTTAACTCCCTCCTTCAAGTAGGGCACCACCTCTCTGGGCATGTGCACTTCTGCAGCATCACTGGATATACAATTGTTGCTGCCACCATTCCAGCTGGACTCAGCCCTCATGACTTCCAGCTCTTTCAATTTAAGCTCGTAAGCATAAATCATTTTTTTAATCTCTAAGTCCCTCCTCCTTTCTGCCAGGACTAAGGCTCTCTTCTCCTCGGCCCTCTTAAGCTCTTCCAGACTCCGGATTCGAGCTAGGAGCCTATCATCTCTTTCTGTTCCCTCCTCAGGGCCACTGCCCTCCTCTTTGGAGTAGTCCTCCTCCTCAGAGTAGTTATCCTCCTCAGACTCATTTGGTGGTGTTGCCTGACAACGTTTCAATTCATCCTGAAACAGGGCTGACTCAAGATCCTCCCTTCTGGATTCCTTGTTCACAGCCAGTCCCCTTTCCATGCAGAATGCTTTAAGCTGCCACTTTTTATACATAGATAGGTGCCAGAAATTGACTTCCATTTCTGCAAAGGCTTCACAACCAAAAAACAAAGTCCAAAAATATCATCAATACTTCCAGGAGGACATCAGAGAACAAAAAGCAGAATCACAAGACAAGTAGTATGTGGTCACGTAGTGGTCTGAGATCAAAACAGTAGTGTACACTTAATCACTGTATGTCAAGTACAAACACAAGTCCAATCCCGACCGCTGGTCACCAATGTTAGAAATGGGGTCTCTGGTTGACAGTCAGGTTACCCCCTGTTCAAGCAAGGACCCTCACTCTAGTTAGGATAAAAGAGAATCACCCTCAGCTAACCCCTGCTTACCCCCTTGGTAGCTTGGCAGAGCAGTAGGCTTAACCTCAGAGTGCTGGGCGTAAAGTATTTGTACCAACACACACAGTAACTTAATGAAAACACTACAAAATGACACAACACCAGTTTAGAAAAATAGGAAATATTTATCTAGACAAAACAAGACCAAAACGACAAAAATCCAACATACACAAGTCAAGTTATGATTTTTTAAAGGTTTAAAAATAAAAAGAGTCTTTAGGTAGTTGTAACAACACACTAGCGCTGCTAGCGTGTAAATGTACCTGGTTTGCGTCAAAAATAACCCCGCACGGGCTGTGCGCGTCGAAAATAACCCTGCACGGTTATATGCGTCGAAAACAACTCGGCACGGCGATGCGCGTCGAAACAGCCAGCCACGCGACGGTCCGAAAGTCCCGCGGCGCAGGTTGCGATCTCTCAGCCTTCGTCAGCGATGCTGCGCGTCGTTTCTCCTGCTCCGGGCGTCGATTCTTCGGTCGCGTTTCCTGCGGCGTCGTTTCTCAGCTGCGGAACCGGCGTCGCGTCGTTTTCTCAGCCGCGATCGGATTCGCGTCGATCTTTTCTCCGCACGGCGCTCGGTGCGTGTATTTTTGTCCTTAGGCTGCCAGCCTCTCCTTTCAGGGTCCCAGGAACTGGAAGGGCACCACAGAGCAGAGTAGGGGTCTCTCCAGAGACTCCAGGTGCTGGCAGGAAGAAGTCTTTGCTATCCCTGAGACTTCAACAACAGGAGGCAAGCTCTACATCAAGCCCTTGGAGATTTCTTCTTCAAGATGGAAGGCACACAAAGTCCAGTCTTTGCCCTCTTACTCTGGCAGAAGCAGCACTGCAGGAAAGCTCCACAAAGCACAGTCACAGGCAGGGCAGCACTTGTTCCTCAGCGATCAGCTCTTCTCCAGGCAGAGGTTCCTCTTGATTCCAGAAGTGTTTCTAAAGTTTGTAAGTTTGGGTGCCCTTCTTATACCCATTTTAGTCTTTGAAGTCACCTTTCTTCAAAGGGGACTCACACCTTCTTGTGAAATCCTGCCTTGCCCAGGCAAGGCCTCAGACACACACCAGGGGGCTGGAGACAGCATTGTCAGAGGCAGGCACAGTCCTTTCAGATGAGAGTGACCACTCCACCCCTCCCTCCTAGCAGAGATGGCTAATCAGGAATGCAGATCACACCCCAGCTCCCTTTGTGTCACTGTCTGGTGTGAGGTGAAAAACAACCCAACTGTCAACTGACCCAGACAGGGAATCCACAAACAAGGCAGAGTCACAGAATGGTTTAAGCAAGAAAATGCTCACTTTCTAAAAGTGGCATTTCCAAACTCACAATCTCAAAATCAACTTTACTAAAAGATGCATTTTTAAATTGTGAGTTCAGGGATCCCAAACTCCACCTGTCCATCTCTTCTCTAGGGGAATCTACACTTTAATCATATTTAAAGGTAGCCCCCATATTATCCTATGAGAGAGAGACAGACCTTGCAACAGTGAAAACGAAATTGGCAGTATTTCACTGTCAGGACATATAAACCACATTACTATATGTCCTACCTTATCCATACACTGCACCCTGCCCTTGGGGCTACCTAGGGCATACCTTAGGGGTGCCTTACATGTAAGAAAAGGGAAGGTTTAGGCCTGGCAAGTGGGTACACTTGCCAAGTCGAATTTACAGTGTAAAAATACACACACAGACACTGCAGTGGCAGGTCTGAGACATGATTACAGAGCTACTTATGTGGGTGGCACAACCAGTGCTGCAGGCCCACTAGTAGCATTTGATTTACAGGCCCTGGCACCTCTAGTGCACCTTACTAGGGACTTACTAGTAAATCAAATATGCCAATCATGGATAAACCACTTACATACAATTTAAACAGGAGAGCATATGCACTTTAGCACTGGTTAGCAGTGGTAAAGTGCTCAGAGTTGAAAAGCCAACAGCAACATGTCAGAAAAATATAGGAGGCAGGAGGCAAAAAAGTCTGGGGATGACCCTGCAAAAGCAAAAGTCCAACACATGCAATGCTTAAAAAAAGCACACAAAAGACCTCATTTGGAGTGTGGTCGCTTCCTTGGACCACCAGACTCACGGTGGCAGTCTTAACGCCGAGGGCTGGCGGTAAAGACCGCCATATTATGACTTTGGTGGTTTGGCCAAAGTCAAACCCCAGAAACGCCGCCCATACCGCCAGGGCAGTCAGACTGCCAGGCTGGAGGTGAGGACCTCAGGCCCGGTGGTAGCCATCATACCGCCATCGGTATTATGACTCGGAATGCTGGCAGTCATGCACCTGGCAACAGATATCTCCATTCCTCTTGCTGGCAGACACCCCCCAAATGACCTCACACCTATATTCACGCACCCCCACTCACTCACGCATTCGCTAACATACACCCTCAGACACTCGCACCCCAAACAGCACTCACATACACCCATTCACATGCACCCATGCACTCAAACAGAAACATACACTCGCATGCAGGCACTCAAACTGACACCCCCCACCCCTCTCCGCATTCACACAAACATACATGCACTCACACACACGACACCCCCCTCAGCAAACACGCACTCACAAACACACAAACAGGCACCCCCCCTGTGCCTCATACACACACGCGGACTCCACACACATTCACACAACACCCAACCCTCCTTTCGGACGATCAAGTTACCTGCTTCGGCAAGCTGGTTGTCCGAGAGGTGATGGGTCCCGGCGCATTCCAACGCTGGCACTGCACTGCCTTGCAGGACACCGCTGTGACATATTATGGCTCATAATATGGCATGGTGGTGGGAGCCGCCTCTATTATTATGTCGGCCAGGCTGACGTAGTCGATTTCCACCCAAAATCGACATCATAATATGGTCTTTGGGCGCCCGCGGCTTCAAAATGAGCACCAAAATGTCAGGAAAGGAAGTGACATATTTCTGGATGTGTATTTTTTTCAAAAAGAACCTTGCTCCAGATGATGTTTCTGTTACACTGCATTTACTAGAGGATCCAGCAACAAATGTCTCCCTGAGAGGAACACAGGTTGGAGGAAGAAAAATAAAGTACAAAGGAACTAGACATATTAATAGCTGAGGTAACCAAGCCAGCCCATATTTACAAGGCCATGCAAAGCCACCTTGAGTGGCTTTTCATGAGCTTGTAAATATTGACCCCTTTCAATCATAACACTGCGTGAAAGGGGCGTTCCATTGGTGTTGCTTGGGGTGTTCCCACACAACACCCATGGAAACCAAAGAAATCTGACTCATTTAGCAGATTTACGAATCTGGGAAATGTGTCAGATTCCTATGCCACCTCTGGCATAAGAATGACACAACAGGGAAAAATATCTTTATTCCTTCTCGTTCTTTCCTCTTGTGATTGCTTTTGTGCAGGAAGATATTCCTTCCTGCACAAAAACAATCATCCTCACAATGCAGGCATCCTTGCCCCATGGTGCACGGGTGCCTGCCTTAGCGCTAGGCAGCAATTTGTGCACCTGCACAGGGAGTGAGGCAGAAATGCGCTGTATCTTGTAGATATGGCACATTTATGCACCTTCCAGGTAGTGCAGGGCGGTGCAGCAAGGCATTGCTGCGCCTCCTGTGCCATGGGCCTCGTAAATGAAGCCCTCTATGCCTCCTCTCGGTTCCTAGACAGCAGCCACTTCTCACTTGATCTTCATCTGGTCCAGGAAGTGTTGTTAGAATTATCTTATGTGATGGAACATTTATGTCTGCCTACAACTCTGACTGTGGTTTTCCCAAGCAATTGTTATAAACCAATAGTGATTTTTTTATTTGTCTACCATCACACACTTGGTAAAAAGTCACTGTCTGCAGTGTATGTAACACATCTTTCATCTTTCTTTAAAATATGTTGTACCTTGTGCCAATCATTTTCTCCTTGTATGGAGCTTGTTTGCTCTCTCAGATATCTCTACATAGTAATAATCAGATCCTTCTCTGTAGCCTCTTCAAACTATTTCTGTGTTAATTTCTTCTAACACTAAGGGGTCTTTTAATTCAATTTTGGAATGTGTTTGTTTTATTAAAGTGACATAAATCTGTTGAAAAATGCTTTTTCGCAATTTGCTTTCCAGCAAAAAATATTTTGGTGCGACATATTTGCATGAAAGTAACACTAAGCAGCATTTAGTTCTGCTTTGCATTATTTAGCATCAAGCGGTCCTTCCATGGCTGGTGCAAGGGTGCTCCCATGTAAACACCCAAGGTTTTTTTTAGGGAAAGCCTGAAGCCTGATCCACTTCAAAAAGTAGACAGTGTTTTGCATTGTAAAATAATGCCCTTTTAAGAGATGCACCACAGTGGAGAAAATCAAAATGTTTTTTTTTTTTGTTGTCTGACTTTGCATGTGTACTACACTGCACAGCACAAATACATAGTATGACAATAGTTCAATTTATTTAGTCTAAGAATATTGTTTTGTGCTTAAAAGATACCCTTCGAATACAAAGGATATGTGACATTCACAGACGCACACACCGTTGCATTATGGTGCAAAGTTGTGTGTGTGGCACTCAGCAGCCTCACTGCCATCTGGTTCTAAGGAAAGAGCATGATATTGCTGTATCTCTGTAGATATACCATTGTTGTAGTCTTTCACTCTTATGTATCACGTTGCAGATTTTCTTAGCAGCTGTGTTGCGTTAAATATGATTTTAGAAAATAGACCCCCATAATTTTTCACCTCCTGACTTGGTGAACTAATGAATCATATTCTTCAAATGTTAACTAACATTTGCCTGTGTCAGAGTATGCCTTTAGCAAGTACACATAATTCTTCTGTCAAAAACAACAGTCCATACAGTCACAGGGACACAAGCACCTTCTACTGCATCCGTTTCTATGAATTTTAAGCACTTTTAAAACACCAATAATGCTTTTCCAGCTGGATGGCACTTTGAAGGTCAAATTAATGTATCCTTTCTGAGTTGAATAAATAAAAAAAAAATCTTCTCCTTATTAGTCCTTAGCATTTTTAATATTTAATAAAAGCTGTATTCTTTTCAGACGTGTTCTTTTTTTTAACAATAAACACAATAAATGTTAATACTTGTAATGTTTGGTAAAGTACTTGAACCTTTTCTTTTTACTTGTATGTGCAGATCATGAAACTTCTCAAGAAAAATGTAGATGTCTCTTTATTATTGATTGATGATGATACTATATATGCACTGCTTCAAGACTTAGAAGAGGAACCAATTATGCATCAAAGTCAAACAGATGTTCAAACACAACCTTCCTCAGAAAGAAATATCAATGCCTCTTCTGCTTCAGCCAGACACAGGTAGCAATGTACAGCACATGTGGAGATACATGCTTTTGAAAGGTGGATTCACAATACCCAAGAACAAGCTCTTGAAGTTATGAAAGAAGGGCATCTACACTTCATGCTGATATGATGGGCATCAGTATGTTTTAAGTCTGCAATGTCTGTTCCCAACAAAATTGAAAGACTGTACTCTTTCTTTAATGGTATGGATGCATCACTTATGGTCATTTATGAGGACTTGTTAAAACATGTTAAAAGTAAAGAGGAAGGAAAATTAACAACTTATACAGATTCTGTCCAAAATAATAGGGGCAATCAACTACAAATTGTGACATTTTTTATATGTGAAACACATAAATCAAAAATCATCCCATGAGAAGATAGCTTCTGTTCTTGAGCGCATTGCTGTAACACATTATTCATGGAATGAAAATCTAACTCAGAATCAAGATAATTATAAAACCCGAAACAAACATAGAAAAACAATGTCTACTTCTATGGATGATTCTAAAGTTGTTTCTGATGAAGAAAAGGCACCATGTCTAAATGTGTATCAAACTTACATGCTTGCTTCATTTTTTTACCTTAGGCATCAAATCATGAAAAAAAGCACTACGTTTGTACATAACGTTTTACACAATTGAATGGATTTAAATGCAAATATTATATTTTTCCATTCTGACTACATTACCCACCATCTAATGTTACATTCATGCACATGAAATAATGTACAACTAATTCTACTAATTTGCATTTTGTTCTAAAATAGTTTCAATAAAATTGTTGTGAATAAAGAATATTGGGGTAAGTTTTTTTAAAAATAATTAATGCATTAACTTGTTATACATTGTATTTTATTATTACATACATATTGAAGACATCTTACAAAATGGCAATACTTTTCAAAATATGTTTTGTCTCAATTTGTAACAAATTACGATTGGATTGGATTGGAATGTTACTGTTGGATGTAGTTGTGAAATATGGATACAAATGAATATAGGGCACCTTCACTCAAGCTTTTTTGATCAGCAAATAAAACTATAGATAACCAACCGTCATTAAAATGAAGGAAAAAAACTGGTGCAGTGAAATGCAATTTTTTCGGGCCTCTCTGCGGAGGCATAACGGCATTGTGCCACTTGGTCAATACAGCACAGGAGAAAGGCCTCCTTAATGCCATCTTAGCGTAAAAGAAATGATGCTAGAGTGGCACAGGGTGGTGCTCAGGGCTTGTAAATATAGCCCATAGAGCTACATATAAGCCAATAAACCTGGTTTAATCATTTTGCAATTCTCTATCGGAACACAGAAGTAAAACCCCCACTAACAACCAACAGTCCAGTCATACAAAATCAGGACTGCTTGAAAATCAATATTTCTTTAAAATTATCAATGGAATCAAAACAAAACTTTAGAAATGTTGATTCAAAGGTAAACAAGAATGTAAATATGAGTTTGTCACAGAAATGATTGCAACAAACCACCGACCTCTTAAGAACCATGGTTAGTGTACCATAATGCTGCATCCTCTCAGTCGTTCCATCAGGTGCTTCTTTACATCACTTAAACCTGGGACCAATTGATTAATTTAATGAAAAGAAGTTGTTCAAATGATTTGAGCCCAAAAACTGCACAAAGCACCTGGGCCTGACATGATCCCAACAGATGATTTCAGGAATCATTTAAACTTATGGTCAACTGTATTGAATAGGTAACAGCATCTGGTTTCATGAAAAGATTCTATCTTCTTAGAAAAAATCTATAATTATCCAATTATACAACAAGCATTTGCACTGTAGTAGGTCTCACATTTACTTGAGTTGGAGTGATTGGCATTGTAAATTTATAACTGGACTTCTTTTGCCACAATAATTGGTCAACCCTGCTGATGGAGTTTGCATGCTATTCTGCGCTGTTCGCGGTGTGAGCCACCTCTACGAGACACATACTGCTGGGACCACACCAGTTTTCAATGGAGCAGAAAGAAATCTGGCAAGAAGAAAATAATAAATTAATCTTCTTCTATTTGGAGGCATTTCACTTAATCCCTGTGATTTACGAATAGTTGCAGTGGCACATATTGGAGGTTTCACTAACCATGGGCTAAAGAGAATAAAGCAACTGGTTGAAATATTTTAAAGAGACGTTCCTGGGGAACGAAGGTCGCTGTGGCATCACTGGAGGCTGCCACTGGTGACTGCAATTGTGAATGAAGTCAATTGCAGGAATGGAATCAACTGCGGATGTCAGGAAAAGCAGTCATATAAGAGACAATGCTCAGAGGCACATCACAGCATGGATAGGGTCACACAGGTGTGTCATAGCATGGACAAGGCACCCTGTTGACGCATAGGGATGGTGAACTGAAAGGGTAGGGCGTGAGAGAACGGGTCACACAGCCATGAAACCTACATCTCTCGGACAAGTGCAACAACCACAGCCATACCTCGCCATGAAACAGACATCTCTCAGATGTGTGCAACAACCACAGACATGCCTCGCCATGAAACAGGTAACTCTCAGATGTGTGCAACAAACACAGACATACCTCGCCATGAAACTTGACAGTGTTTTTGTTCCCTTCATTGGTTACATAGGATGTTAGGTGTATTGCAATATCGTCCTACACACTGTCCGTTCTTACTCAAGATTCTCTAGAACAGAGAGCTTGTCGGCATCAGAGACACACCAAGTCCTCTCACAGACACACATGTGCGAAAAGTGCAGCTTATTATAAAATGTCTATTTATACAGTACCAAATTCTGTTAATTGATATCAGCTCTACATTTATACACGTAAGTAAATGAGCATCGATAACTGAGGTGGATAGCTACGTTTTTTAGGAATGGTCTTTAAACATATTTTAAATAAAATACACTTAAGTGAATGGAAAGCAGCCATATATCGCATTAATCAATGGATCGAAAGTATAATCTATTAACAGAGTTATGTTTAAAGGTTCCGTTAACTGATTCAGCCTGTCTTGCAGACTCCTTTGCAGCTGTTAGCAATGGGATGGATAAGGTGAGACCACTGGGCAAAACAAAGTTTACCAGAAGAATAAAGAAACAGAATCCCACTGCACTCATTGTACTTTTCCAGCAGACTTGAAACAAGGAAGAGGAAAAAACAATATATGGCCACGCAGCACAAAGCGGTAAGGCAAAATAAACAATTAGTGCGCCACAGTAAAGTTTATGGCTGATCGTGCAATCATCCATGTAACAGGGTCAGTCTCCAAGCCAGCAACAAAACAGCCTCAAGGCGGACAAAAATAAACATTTACCAAGGACAACAAGGGAATTTTGAAAGGCAGCCCAAGGAACAAATGAAAGTGATGGGTGTGAGGTGGGCGTGGTTAAAGCCCATAGATAGATAACCACACGTCAAAAAGCAGAGCTTGTGCGCTGCTACGCTCAGTCTAAAAGGGCCCTAGAGAACTACCAGAGAATTATCAACCAATTTTGCTGCACGATGGAGTGGAACAATTGTTCAGAAAATTGTTACTTTCTCCCCTAGACCAGTGGATGGCTAAAAAGATATATTATCTCCGTTTCAAGTGGGTTTCAGGACCGGTCAGAGTACAGTGGATCAAGTAATGAAATTTACTTTTATTTGCTCAAAATAAATTTTCCTTCAAAAGTCATCTTTATACTTAATTTTCAATGATCTTCAAACTGCTTTTAAAAGTGTTGACTATTCCACACCATGTCAAATTCTGAACCAACAGGGAGTCCCCTACCAGCTGCTAAACCTTCTAGTTGCGTCTGGTACCACCACCTGGGTGTAATAGAGCATAAGGAGTGAACTTACTGCAGAGATCCTAATAGAACGGGTGTCAAGCAAGGTTGTGTACTAGCACCAAAATTTTTAACTGCTAAATACACCATATTTAACAAACACTAATGAATCTTAACTTAGATATACTAAGAATAAACTAAGAGCCAATACCAATATAGCTCCTTGTGGAAATTGAACTACTAATAATACAAATATAATTATCAATGCATCATCTTATGGCAGGTTTTGAGTCTGCCAATAGAAGTCTCACCATGAATGTTAGAAAAACTAAGTACATGATTCTCAAACAAAAAAACAAACTCAAAGTGACCTTTAAGGTCTACAACAAGCCATTGGACCTTGTGACCACCTACAATTATGTGGGTATCTAATTTGATTGTAAATTGTTGTGGGCTTCCCAGGTGTCTAAAAGTAATACTGTTTTGGCCCAGCAAGCAGGTGAGGTACTGAGATTTGCAAGATCATGTGGAAACCAATCAAAAAGCTCTGCCATCCTAGCATACAAAGTGAAAGCTAGGGTTGCCTGCACATACAGT
Source organism: Pleurodeles waltl (assembly GCF_031143425.1). Taxonomy (NCBI): domain Eukaryota; kingdom Metazoa; phylum Chordata; class Amphibia; order Caudata; family Salamandridae; genus Pleurodeles; species Pleurodeles waltl. Next base: position 48,418,861 of record NC_090440.1, on the reverse strand, counting down.
TCTGAGATATATGGTACAGAAAAATTCCATCAATTCAAATCACTAAGAACAACTTCTTACGATGACTACTGCTTCTGGGTCATGGAACATCTATGGATGCATTGAGAGCAGATAAAAAGAAAAGACTGCATTGCCTTAGCACCCGCAAATTATTGGATGCGAGTTTGGTTTAAAGAGGAGCTCGGCTCCTATAAACATACTTTACTTTAAATTATGAAAAAACTAGCCTGTTTTGCCCATCTGTCAAACTTCCTCCATAACATTGGACTGGAAGATCTTTAGCTTAAAGCGGAACACATTACCAACGCTAGTCTTGCTCTGGTAACAAAAACTATTGGTCTCATGTAGATGAACTAAAAGCAAGCCATGCAGGTGCCCTGCTAAAGGCTTTGAACCACTAGTGGATGAAATCTCACTGGAAATAAATATCAATTTATTAGAACTTTTGACTGGGCACTCTGTCGCTCGCACCAACAATGGTCATGAAATCCTATTGAGGAAGCAGATCTGTGCCATTGTTCTTTTGGAGGTAAAAAAAAATTAGCCACTTCTTGTGGCAGCACACGTTAGGTATCCGGAAATGTTATCTGTGTCTGCTTTTCCTTAGACATAAAATCAGATTGTGTAATATTGTGTAATGAAGCTTTAGCCTATTGTATGAGAATAGACTATAAGAAAATTATTTCAGCTGTTATCACCGTATAGTTATGCAGCTTGAAAAATAGTATATGAGCCTGGAAAATATCGCTCATGGTTTCAAATAATATTTTGAATGCGATGGCATAGCTGAATAAGTGTGCTCCACTTACTTCTGAAGATCTTTTTTGACTATAACAAGAGACTTCCTACACTTTTATAATAGATCTAGTAAATAAAAGCCTCAAACCCAACACTTTGTACATATGCTGTAACAGTTTATATTATGTGGTTTTCAAGAAATACTGCAATGGAGAAAACTTTCCTCCCTGATGTTAACTTTGCTTAGTAACATGCTGATTGTTTGAGGATGGTAATTATGAGTTCCAACATGTCATTAATTTCCCTGTTCCCAAAAACATAGGATCCTGGGTATCTTTGTTGCCTTTTGTTGTTTTAATTGTACTTATGGGGCACTAAAATGGTCTGGACTCTATAATTGTAGAGATTATCTCTGGGTCAATTTCTTAATTCATCAAAATGAAGATATTTAATGATGATTCATATTATATCGTTTGTAACTCTAAAGCATTCTGTGTATTTTAAATGCAAAGGTTGTATTTTTATTGTGTTGTTAAATGTTATGGTCTATTTTGGCTGTTCACAATAAAAATGTGTATTTGTTATGTTATGTCACTATATTATGTTGGTAATGCTATGATGTCATTATGTTATGTCAATATGTGTTGTGATGTGTTGATAAATATTATGGTTTATTCTGGCTGTTCACAATAAAGATGTGTATTTGTTATGTTATGTTGTTATGTGATGTTGGTAATGCTATTATGTTATGTTATTATGTGATGTCGCCAATGGAATGCTGTTATAATGTTATGTTATGAGGCTATGTTGGTAATATTATGGTGTTGTGTTAATGTGTGTTGTATGGTGTTGTGTTGTTTTAGGTTAACATTGATTATGTTATGTTGGTTATGTTATGTTGGGTGATGTTAGGCCTTTTTAGATACAGCCTGCTGCCTTACTACTCCTCTGGAATCCCAACTATAAATAATGTCTTAAGAGGTTGCAATTAAAGGTGGAGTAGGCAAAGTTAGTCATTCATTTTACAATCCTGTTTTCAAATCTGTTTAAATGTTGTATTTTAATCTCACTCCATGTAGATATGCAAACAACCACTAAAATTATACATCATCCATTGCCTGCCCTAGTTTATAAAGAATTACTCATATCCTTTCACCATATTGAAGTATTATGACTGACATTGTTGACAGCCAAGTCCCAAGCTAAAAGGTTAGACTCACTCCAAAATGTTTGTGGCAACTGTATAATGGTCTATTGTGCTGGTACATAAACAAGGACTTGGTTTAATTGTTAAATATTCATTGTCTGAGAATGAATGTTTTTGGTTTCAAATAGATTTTTTGTTGACTATTTTACTTGGTTGTCTTGACTATATTAGTGTGACTTCAGAAATGTTAACGCTGTCTGAATAGTTTTAAAATTATATATTCAAAGGATGTTAATTTTATATACATTTTAAGTTATAATTATTTATTACAATAAAGAACATACACATATTTTACAAAGATTAATTATTTAAAAGTGAATTTCATATTTCAAAATTATTAACACCATGTTTATGCCGTTTGACATATATTATAGATAGAAAAACAATTTTAAATAACATATTATTTATGTCTAAGTTGTAGAATACACATTTTCAAAGAGGCTAGGTAGTGTATTTAATGGCTTACAGTTTGCTGTTGTAATGTCACAGTACATGAAACATTTTTGTCTCTCAAAATCATGCAAAATTAATTAAAAGCATCCCATTTCAGCAATCTCAGGTTATTTTAAATAGAGATTCCTGGATTGCTCTTTGTCTATGTTGGCTAGTTCAAGAACTGAGCATTCCAAATAACAGCCAAGAATCACAGGAAGGTACAGGTTATATCAATATTAGAAAACATTCTGATGCAGAAGAAATAGGCTTTTTGGTTTATTATGTGGTATAATACTTAACACAAATGTTTCAAGCAGGAGGATGTGTGGAGTAGGGATATCCCATCAAAGAGAGACAAACTTGGTGGAAAATGGGTTGCTTATTGGATGAGTGAAGCAAGTGGACTCCAGCAAGCCATCCAACAGGTGCAATATTGCTAGGCCAATATTGTTGCATGAGAGAAGGATGTGCTTCATCACGAGAGGACTGAAGTGAATAGACCTGTGGGTAAGTGTAATAAAATATTTATTTATAAATAGTCATGTAAAAACTAGGGACTCATTTTTAGGTTCACAGTCGCTGCGGCAGTCTGGCCATGACATTACTACTGTGACGAAAGAGCCACAGTCGGACCGCCAGCACCGCCACTTTTCGGCCGCCAGATGGACTAGCGGTGCTGGCTGTCCCAATCCGCCAGTGCAGCACTGCAAGCAGCGCTGCCCTGGGGATTATGACCCCTCTCTCTGCCGGCGTATACATGGCAGTTTCACTGCTGTGTAAATGCTGGCAGGGACGGGGTGCCGGGGCCTCCAGTGGGGCTCCTGCACTGCCCATACACTTGGCATGGGCAGTGTCCCCCTCCCCCGTCCAGCCCCATCACGCAAATCACGCAAGTAAATTATTTCTTTTTAGCATTTGTATGCACATTTTTATAATTGAAAAGAATCAGAATAATTAATTTTTCATGATGTAAATAATTTTTTTCAGTATTTCATTTAACCATTTTTGCATTTATTAAATGTAAGTATATGTGCATCTTTTCAGGGGGATCAGAGACCATTAACCCATTTGCTAGTTGGAGTGTGGATGATGGTAATGTTCATATTATATATTTAAATAATGGAAAAAAAAATGTTGTTCAACAGAAATTCAAGGTGATAGAACATAGTAACAATATTTACACAACTAAGTTTACACAGCTGTATTATGTTGGCATTACTCTTCAGAGGTAAACTTGAAAAACATTTGTAAAGGAGGTTAATATCCATCACAAATAAGAATTTGCATAGTCAAATGAAAGGGAAGTGACTCAATGGGTTCACTTGCGTATGCATGCCCTGGGTGGTGCTTTTGGGTTCACATGCAATTCTTTATCATCACTTTAAGGTAAACATTGTTTATCCCCTTCTGTGCCCAGGACGTAATGGTTACGTCCTGAGGCACAGTGCTCGTGTGCCCAGGATGTAACCATTATGTCCTGGGCACAGAGAGGGAGTGCTAATGCTCCCTCTCTGGGGTTACCCCCCCAAGGCAGGGATGGAAGGGGGAACCCCCGATGACCCCAACCCCCGTGACGTCAGCACGCGATCGCGCGCTGATTGTCACAGAGGGCCTCCTCCATCACGCTGGAAGCTCAGCAAAGCATTTCTCTTACGATCACATGGAGGAGGAAAGAGAGGCTTCAAAGGGAAGGAAAGGCCCCATGGGGGGCAGAAACCTCTAGGTACCAGGGATAATTTGTTTTGTTTTTTTGTTTTTGTTTTGTTTTTGATTTTAGAGGTGAGGAGCGACCCCTTAGGCAAGGGTCGCTCCCATAGGGTTCAAATTATATTTAGGCCATTTCTGCCCCGCTTGGGGGCAGATTGGCCTATTTTTATGAGGCCAATCTGCCCCCAAGGGGGACAGAAACCACAAGACACCAGGGAGTTTGTTTTTTTCTCGTGAATTTCACGCAAGGGGAGCGACCCCTTAGGCAAGGGTCGTTCCCCTGGGGGGAACATTTATTTTAGGCCATTTCAGCCCCCTTGGGGGGCAGATCAGCCTATTTTAATTAGGCCGATCTGCCCCCAAGGGGGGCAGAAACCACTAGGCACCGGGGATTTTTTTGTTGTTGTTGTTTTACTGATGGGGAGTGACCCCTTAGGCAAGGGTCGCTCCCCTGGAGGGGCAAATTGTATTTAGGCCATTTCTGCCCGCTTTGGGGGCAGATCGGCCGATTTTGGGGACAGAAACCACTAGGCACCAGGGATTTTTTTTTGCGCCGTCACACAAGGGGAGCGACCCCGTAGGCAAGGGTCTCTCCCCGGGTAGGGGGTGGGGCGGCAAATTTATTTTAGGCCATCGGCCTATTGTTATTAGTCCGATCTGCCCCAGAGGGGGCAGAAACCTCTAGGCGCCAGAGCAAATTTTTTTTGTGTGTTTTATTTTTTTTGGTTTGTTTGTCTTTTTAGAGATGGGGAGCGACCCATTAGGCAAGGGTCGCTCCCCTGGGGTGGCAAATTGTATTTATACCATTTCTGCCCCCCCTTGGGGGCAGATCAGCGGATTTTAGGTCAATCTGCCCCCAAGGGGGGCAGAAACAACAAGGCACCGGGGATCTTTTTTTTGCGCCAATGTCACTCAGGGGGAGCGATCCCGTAGGCAAGGTTCGCTCCCCAGGGGGGTTGGGGGGCAAATTTATTTTAGGCCTTTTCTGCCCCCCTCTGTTTTCTTTGAAAAAATGTGATGTGTCCATGTTGTGTTTTGGGCCATTTCCTTTCGTGGGCGCTAGGCCTACCCACACAAGTGAGGTACCATTTTTATCGGGAGACTTGGGGGAACACAGAATAGCAAAACAAGTGTTATTTCCCCTTGTCTTTCTCTACATTTTTTCCTTCCAAATGTAAGGCAGTGTGTAAAAAAGATGTCTATTTGAGAAATGCCCTGTGATTCACATGCTAGTATGGGCACCCCGGAATTCAGAGATGTGCAAATAACCACTGCTTCTCAACATCTTATCTTGTGGCCATTTTGGAAATACAAAGGTTTTCTTGATACCTATTTTTCACTTTTTATATTTCAGCAAATGAATTGCTGTATACCTGGTATAGAATAAAAACCCATAGCAAGGTGTAGCTCATTTATTGGCTCTGGGTACCTAGAGTTCTTGATGAACCTACAAGCCCTATATATCCCCTCAACCAGAAGAGTCCAGCTGACGTAACGGTATATTGCTTTAAAAAAATCTGACATCGCAGGAAAAAGTTACAGAGTAAAACGTGGAGAAAAATTGCTGTTTTTTTCACCTCAATTTCAATATTTTTTTAATTCAGCTGTTATTTTCTGTAGGAAACACTTGTAGGATCTACACAAATGACCCCTTGCTGAATTCAGAATGTTGTCTACTTTTCAGAAATGTTTAGCTTTCTGCGATCCAGCATTGGATTCTCACCCATTTTGGTCACTAAGTGGAAGAAGGCTGAAAGCACAAAAAAATTGTAATAATTGGGTATGTCCCAGTAAAATGTCAAAATTGTATTGAAAAATTGGGTTTTACAATTCAAGTCTACCTGTTCCTGAAAGCTGGGAAGATGATGATCCTGCCACCGCAAACCCTTTGTTGGTGCCATTTTCAGGGAAAAAACCAAGAGGTGCCTTCTGCAGCCTTTTTTCCCATTTTTTTGAAAAAAACAACATTTTCACTGTATTTTGGCTAATTTCTTGGTCTCCTTCAGGGGAACCCACAAAGTCTGGGTACCTCTAGAATCCCTAGGATGTTGGGAAAAAAAGGACGCAAATTTGGCATGGGTAGCTTATGTGAACAAAAAGTTATGAAGGCCTAAGCGCGAACTGCCCCAAATAGCCAAAAAAAACAAAAAAAGGTGTGGCACAGGAGGGGGAAAAGGCCTGGCAGCGAAGGGGTTAAGTGGTTGTGTGGTCATTTTGTATGCCTACTGGAGTCAGCCACTAAAAATCTTTTTTTTTAAATTGTTTATATTTATACAAATGTCTACTTGTGCTTCATTTTACTGCACACAAAACATTGTGTAAATCGTAACTTAGAAAAAATAAACAGTGAAGGGATTTCAGACACTTCATAAAACATACAGGGCTTGATTTACGAGGCCGTAGTGGCACACTGCACCACCAGAATGTATTTTGTATTTTTTATGCTCCGGTGGCGCAGTGTGCTAGTCCATATTTACAAGGCCACGCAAAGCCATCATGCGTGGCTTTTCATGGCCTTGTAAATATATACCCCTTTCACGCATAACACTGCGTGAAATAGGCGCTCCAGGGGAGTTGCTTGTGGTGATCCCAGGCAACACCCATGGAACCTGAAGGAATCTCACACAGTCCCAGATTTACAAGTCAGAGGAGGCGAGACGCAGGTAAGAGTGACACAGCAGGGAGAAATATCTTTATTTCTCCCCGTTTTCTCCTCTTTCTATGTGTGCCTCATTTTGCACCACACATAGACAGAGGAAAACACCTCTTGTGATTGTTTCATGCAGGAAGTTGTTCCTTACTGCACAAAAACAATAATCCTCATAACGAAGGCAACCTTGCACTATTTGTACACCAGCACAGGGGGAGGGGACAGAAATGGGGTGTACCTTGTAGATACAGCACATTTCTGCCCGTTCCCAGTGGCGCAGGGGGGGCAGCAAGGAAATTGCAGCACTGCCCTGCACCACAGGCCTCATAAATGAGGCCCATAGAGTCTTGCATTATGGCATAAGATTCTGTGTTACCCGATGGCTGAATAAGAAATGCCAAGGCAGAGCTTCAGAAGACTATCACCACATCTTATAGAAAGTGAACCAATCCTGTTCACTGCTGCTGCACAACCCAGCACAACAACTTCTCTTGCTTGCATGCTCAGCATCACATAAGAATCTGTTTAAAACAATCACTTTTGAAAATAACCCACAATACTCCGCATACCAACCAAGGTTGGTGGACTGCACGTTGTGAGATGATAACAGAATGAAATACACAAACTAGCTAAGATATGTCAAATTGTAGCTGTCCCATCAGCAGTGGCAAATTGTTTAGCAACTACTACCACGCACAGGCATCTTCGCATACTTTAAAAATCTGGGCATCATGTGTGCCATGTAGGGCAAGCTTTACAAACAACTCACACAATGCAGCACAGCAAACAGACCTGCTATGCTGCATTGTGTGAGGAACAGAGCAGTAATGCACAATATCTAATAACAAACTGAAATATCCTGCTGTCTCACTAGGCTTTCTGCACAATCATATTGCTAAACACCAGGCACACACCTTTGCAACTTAGTGCTAAGGAGGTTGCATGATTGTTGCATAGGATCTGAACAGGAAGGACACCCTTACCATTCAAGTAACTATGGCAAGACAAAGTGTACAACTTATGAAAACAACTGATGAGTACTGTGCACTCCAAAACGCATAAGCAATGCTGATTTCTTGATGTTATAAAAAGAAAAACCATTGAACAACTCTGTTACAAATTGGATTGTTGGTTGACTAGGGTATAAGCTCAGGTCAAGCACCAACCACAATCTTAGTCAGAGTAAATGTAAGGCAAACCCTAAATTAACCTGTGCTCACCCTCTTGTGGGCATCAACACAGAGCAGTCATGCTTAATTTAGAGGAAATGTGTAAAGTATTTGTGGAACACTTCAAACAGTAAAATAGTGAAAATACCACACAAAAAGACTCCACACCAGGGTAGAAAAATAGAACTTAATTTAATAAATAGTACAAGAACAAGTAACAAAAATCCAATAAGTAGAACTTGAGTTATGGATTTTCATAGAATAAACTGTAAAATAGCATTTAGAAGAGAAGCAAGAAGCGCCAACCAGAGGTATCTGGTTGCCCTGGATCGGGACAAAGTCAAAAGTTCAGGCCTACTGTGAAGGAGAGTGGGCTAGCTACACGGACCGAAGTGGGCCTGCCGAACCAAAGTACTTTAATTCTGATTGCGGATCATTGCATCAGTTCCGAACCATGCAGTAGAGGGAATGCATCAATTTTCTACACACAACAGCGACAATGCACTAGTTCTGAAATTCTGCAGAGGTATGGTGTGACTTCCTGGTGCATCGTTGTCATGGACACAGGCACCATGGCTTGCCAAGCGAAGAGTGCAGTCAAAGCAATGCGTCACTACCGATAAATGCAGAGGCTGTGATGCAGAGATTCAGCAGTGTCATCAGGATGCCGTTGATAGGGATTCAAGGACCTTGCACCAAAAAAGCATTGCAGTGGAGGTTCTGAAAGTGATGCGCCAGTTGTGTGCCATGCAACAGCAGTGCTGCTTCGAATCTGCTCCTCCAGCAGAGGATGCGCAGTTCTGCTGGAGCAAACACCTTAGGCCCACTTTCAAGGGTCCAGGACTGGGGTGGCAGCAATTGGCAGGGCAGACTCACAGATGCAACAGCAGGGTGGTTGGAAGTGTGTTATGTCCCTGAGACTTTAGATCAGGAGTCCAGCCAGCTAGCCCTTGGAGCCACTTGGGGTTCAGGTGATGCATGAACTGACACATTCTCTGCTGTGGGAGCAGAAGTGACGCAGAACCGCTGTTGCATGGAACAGAACTGGGGCATTGCCTTTGGAACTGCAACACATTTCCTAGTGCAAGGTCCTGGCATCCCCGTAGACGGCAGGAGGCAGTAGGACAGCACTGAAATCTTGAGAACAAGTGCCAGAGTATAGAAGGGATCTGTTACATTGCTAATACTGCCTGGCTAAGGCACATTGAGCAGAGGTTCATTAAAACATGCAAACTGTGGCACAATTTGTTGCAAAGTAGCAGTCCAGCAGAGTGGCAGTCCTTCAGCAGCTCATCAGTCTTTCTTCCTGGCAGAGAATTCACAGGTCAAGAAGTGTACTGAAGTGGTCATGTCAGAGGTCCAGTACTTATACCCATATATATATGAAAATCTGTGTCCTTTTGAGTACATATTATGGTGTCACATGTGTTACATTTGTAAAGGTCAAGACTAGGAATTTCTAAGATGAAGGGATGGACTGCAGTCCCAGACAGGAGATGTGGACATTCCTGGGGATTGGAGGAGACATGCAGTGGGAGGGGGTACTGAGTATTACCTGGGTGCATCAAATACGACATCTGATTCAGTACAGGTGCTTGGAAAGGAGACAATAGTATGGTGCTTATGGTAGGTGCTTGGAATGATAAGGTGAACACTATAGGAAAAAAGATTCATACACATTTTGATTCTTAATCGATGTAACCTTTGTGAGAAATATGTTAAAGTAGGTGTTCTGCTTGGCTTCACACTGAGAGGGAATGAAGCTAAAGATTGCGAAGAATGCAGCACTCTTAGTCTGAGTAATGAATTTATTAAGGCACTTTCCAGGTTTCAAATACAGATATACAAAAAAAATTATCTGAGCATTTAATTTGAATGCAGCAACACGTGCAGCTACTAAAATAATCACAGCAATTGGATAATCATAATCAAAGAAAATGCAATACATTAACAATTCGTATACATGCGGTGACTACGTATATCTATCCATGCACAAAGTAAAGCTAGATATTAAGAACTAAAAATGCATCACCATGGCTATCGAATCCAACATCATCCTTGTCTGCCAAAGTCAAGCTGTGGAACCCGTGACACCTGAGACAGGAGCAACCACCCCAACAGGATTATTATGAGCAATGCGTCACTCTCAGAAATGAGTTCCTTCTACCTCAGTGTCAAGCTTCTTCATCTTATATACCCTAAAACAAACTTAAGAGGTTGGTTCTAGAACCCTCCTCCCGTTGAGTAAGTTGTGAAATTCAACCGCTGACCTTACTGGGTCAGTGTTGAAAAAAACATGCAAGAGATTGTCCAGGTCCCAAGGTGTCTTTCCAAGACTGAGCTGTACCCTTTTCTGCCAGAAACATTCCCATTTCTCATCCTTGTACACTTATCAATGTTGCATCCCCCTTATTATGTTCCTTTCCCTGGTGAGAAAAACGAAAACACGTTAACAAGCTGTGCCACCAATGTGACAGCATTTGAAGCTAAGCTATGCACAAAATGGAGTCAGTGGTCAAGATGGAGTCGGTGGTGAAATACAGATAGCGTTACAGTAGGCTGACGCACTGGTGTAACCCTTTGATGCATCCATGACCTGGGTTGGGTGTCCATCTGCTATGATTCCCCCTCTGATGGGCCACACATGCTCCAGGAACACAAAGACACAACTGAGGATTAGCCATTCAAAAGAGCCTGACACCCACAGCACACATTTTAAAGGGGTAGACACAAATTTACATGTACCTTTGACAGCTAACAACACCAATCTTTTGAGGAGTTATCACCATATCACTGCAACTTGACCAACAGCAGCTATGCTGCAGGAAAGAGGTCTGCTGGTCTCCCAACTGGGAAGAGGGAAGGATACTGACCAAGACACCATGAACATTTGCAGTGATCATGGACCCCCAGCCAGCTTGCCTACAAACACCAGTGTGGCCTGTAAGGAGGAGGAGACCCACAAGTAGAAATGTCCGGAGGGGATCTTATGGTGTTGAGCAAGCTCAGCGAGGTGTGAAGGCAAAGGTTCATTGGAGCTAATCATGCTGTGAGACTGCTGCAGTGCACTGATGGGTGTTTGACTATGTGCTGTGTGCTAGTGACCAGTGACATCGTTGTGTACTTTGTCCATTATCAAACAATGAGAGGCATTGCTGTTTGAATACTGGATTGCCCAGAAGACCGTCTTTTGGGCCGTTGGACAAGGAAAACATTAACTTGTGTGTCCCCCCAAAACCCTAACGGTCTGCCCTGAGACAGGGCATGCTCAACAAAGGCTTCCAAGTGTGCACTTCCAAGCCCAAGAAGCCCTGGAGCTGCTTACCTGCTGTTGACTGTCAGAGCTGTCCAGCAAAGACAACCCTTCAAGAGAAAGAAGCTCATGTCTTCACACCAGAACACCAACTTCACCCCAGGTAAGGGTTCCACAATGGCACAGGCACTGTTTTTGACAGCAGGCCACAGAATTTCTGTTCCAGCACTGAAAGCTTGGGAAGAAGTGCCAGCGTATAGAAGGGATCATTGTTAATACTGACTGGCTAAGACACATTGAGCAGAGGTTTATTAAAACTTGTGAATTATGCCACAATTTGTTGCATATGAGAAGTGTGTAAAGGACCTGCATGTTATTTCTCCAAACTTTGTGAACATAAGGCAAGACCAGAGGTGCTTACAACTATGGTATAGTTGACTCACATACAGTGTAGAAACCACAGAACAGGCGAGACAGAAGTGACTCCTTATCATCTATTAAAAGCCTTGGTTTGCTCTACCCACATTAACACTGAGATTCTATTGCTGAAGGGGTACTACTTGGCCTTGTTGGGCAGACCTCGGTGTTTGCAGGGCCCTAGGAGAGGAAGAGTTAAAGGTACAAAACAATAGACTGCGGGGCAGTAACCTTTGACTGTCCTGTGAATCTTTGAAAGTTGTTCGAACAGTGTCTGAATACATGTTTGAAGCTTTTAGAAAATACGTTTTAAAAAGTAAGTAAAGTTTATGTGTAAGGAAAGGTATGTGTGAGTATTTTGGGTCATAACTTAAAAATATGAATCATACATTAGCAGAAGATTTTTATAGCCTATTTGGCTAGACGAAAAGGTTACACAAATGTATCTAAGATAAGGTCATTTTGCAATAATGAAGGGTAATGGGGTGTTTGCTGGAAGAGAGATGGAAATGTAAAAATATTTAGTCAATACTAATATTCAAGTAAAAACAATAAATGTAGAGTCAACATGCAAACAACAGTCAGTAGATGATCAGCCTACTTGGGAAGTAAAAGTTGATATAATGTATGTGCTGCCTTTAAGGTTGCTTTTGTTGGGCTTGCCAAGTGCAACTGTTTTTGAAATATGATTTAAAATCTTATTGTAGGAGTGATAGATGACGTATGGTGTCACCAGGGAAGTAATCTAAAAGCATATATACATTAAAAAGAATGTTGAAAATGCATCTCAGTCCTATAGTCATGTTTCTTTTTGTAATTTTAATGAACAACCTGATAACTGTGCATCATATAAAGCAATTTATAGTATGGAAAAATATGCTATTAAGTGCTGGCAATAAGCAGCAATAAACTTTACCTATTAACTAATTCATTATTTTTCCAAATTAGTGTACATCTTGATTATGATTTTCAGCAACATGGGCAACATAATCATACATCATTAAAACATGATTTAGATGGACTTACTAATTATACCCAGCAAATTCCTCATTATAATTTGTAGGTAAGATAAACATGTGTGGTAGAATGTAATAATAGAATGCAGCATTAGAATGTGAGCGATCTCATCTCTTGGCACTGATGTCATGGTTGACAACAGAGTAGAGTGTTAGGAGAGAGATTCTGAGGAAGCTATTGGTGAGGGACTGTTGGCTGAAGATCTTCTGTATGTGGCTAAGATACTCCTATTAAAGAACCTGCTTCCACTTTCATCAGGACTCATCTTTATTACAACATACAAATGTACTATTTTATGTTCGATAACAGGAAAGGGATAGGATTTTATGTGAAGACATCTCTTTATTGTCTTGACAATTAAAAATAAAGTAAGCACATGATTTAAAACCAAAAATTAAAATTAAATTCCCTGCTCATTGAAAGGACAACTTTCAGTAACACTGATGAGATATGTGATCACATTTATTTTTAGATACAATATCCCTTCAGAAACACATTACAATAAAAAAACTTATATCTATTCCATCAGAATGAGTTGCAAATTTCAACAATTCATTAAGTAAGCAAACTTTATTAGGTAACATTTATACACATCAATATTTATGAACATGTGCTATTTGTACCTCAATTTTTTTAGTAATGGGTGCACCGTACCTGTGGAAAATGAGAACGAGTATGTCAGCGTAGCCCGTGCCCAAACATTCGCTACAATTATGTGGTATAACATCACTTTTTAAATAATATATTGAGGCTAGTTTTTTGGCATCATAAACCATTACTCCTATTTTTAAAACATATTTTGGGTAAAGTTATTGACCCAACAGGGTAAAAGGATGTAGCTATGTAACTGTGCTCACTGCACCTGTACCTTAACACGTTAATTCTTCTGTTACATTTATTCTTCTGGGTTAAAAGTAAAAACTATCTTTGATGCTATTGTTCAGCACTAATCAATCAATCAATCAATCAATCATAGTATTTATAAAGCGCGCTATGTACCTGTCAGGGTTTCGAGGCGCTGAGGGGGGTGGGGGGGAGCGCTGCTGATTTAGCGGTCGAAGAGCCAGGTCTTGAGGAGCCTTCTGAATGCGAGGAGGTCCTGGGTCTGGCGAAGAGATGTGGGGAGACAGTTCCAGGTCTTGGCGGCGAGGAAGGAGAAGGATCTGCCGCCGGATGTCTTGCGCTGGATTCGGGGTACGATGGCGAGGGCGAGGTTGGCGGATCGGAGTTGACGTGTTGGAGTGTAGAAGTTAAGTCTGGTGTTGAGGTAGGAGGGTCCGGTGTTGTGAAGTGCCTTGTGAGCGTGGGTCAGGAGTTTAAAGGTGATCCTCTTGTCTACCGGGAGCCAGTGGAGTTCCTTTAGGTGAGGGGAGATGTGACTTCGGCGGGGTATGTCGAGGATCAGTCGGGCGGAGGCATTTTGGATACGTTGGAGTCGTTTGATGTCTTTGGTTGGGATGCCTGTGTAGAGTGCGTTGCCGTAGTCAAGTCTGCTGCTGACGAGGGCCTGGGTCACCGTCTTTCTGGTTTCTGTTGGAATCCACTTGAAGATTCTGCGGAGCATTCGAAGGGTGTTGAAACAGGAGGAGGAGACGGCGCTGACCTGTTTGGACATGGTGAGGGCGGAGTCCAGGATGAAGCCGAGGTTTCTTGCGTGGCTGGCAGGGGTGGGCGGGGGTCCGAGGACGGAGGGCCACCATGAGTCGTTCCAGGCCGAGGGAGTGCGCCCGAGGATGAGGACTTCCGTCTTGTCGGAGTTGGGTTTCAGGCGACTGTTGTTCATCCAATCGGCGATGGATTTTAGTCCCTCGTGGAGGTTTGTTTTGGCGGTGAGCGGGTCTTTGGTCAGGGAGAGGACGAGCTGGGTGTCGTCTGCGTAGGAGATGATGCTGAGATGATGTTGGCGGGCCAGTTGAGCGAGGGGGGCCATGTAGACGTTGAACAACGTAGGGCTGAGGGAGGATCCTTGGGGGACGCCGCAGTTGAGGTTGGTGGCTTTGGAGCGGAAAGGGGAGAGACGGACTCTCTGCGTTCTGTCGAAGAGGAAGGATGAGATCCAGTGGAGGGCTTTATCTTGGATGCCGGCTTCCTGGAGGCGGGTCAGTAGGGTGCGGTGGCAGACGGTGTCAAAGGCGGCTGATAGGTCGAGGAGGATGAGGGCTGAGGTTTCGCCGTTGTCCATTTGATGTCTGATGTCATCTGTGGCGGCGAGGAGAGCAGTCTCAGTGCTGTGGTTTCGTCTGAATCCGGATTGTGAGGGGTCCAGGATGGAATTGTCTTCGAGGAAGTGGGTGAGCTGAGTGTTGACGATCTTCTCGATGACTTTCGCTGGAAAAGGGAGGAGAGAGATCGGACGGAAGTTTTTGAGATCGTTGGGGTCGGCCTTGGGTTTTTTGAGGAGGGGTTGGATTTCTGCGTGTTTCCAGCTGTCCGGGAAGGTGGCAGAAGTGAAGGAGAGGTTGATGATCTTGCGGAGTTCAGGGGCGATGGTGGCGTTGGCTGAGTTGAAAACATGATGGGGGCAGGGGTCCGTGGGGGAGCCTGAGTGGATGGTGATCATGGTTGTTATGGTTTCTGCCTCGTCCACGTGGGTCCAGGCGGTGAGGCGGCAGTCGCGGGAGGAGACGTCGGGGGTGGGGTCTGGCGGTGGACCGGTGTTGAAGCTGTTGTGGATGGTGGCGATTTTCTGGTGGAAGAAGGTGGAGAGGTCGTCGCAGAGTTTCTGGGAGGGCGGGATGTCGTTGGAGTTGGCTTTTGGATTGGAGAGTTCCTTCACGATGCCGAAGAGTTCTTTGCAGTCGTGGGCGTTGTTGTTGATGCGTTCGGTGAACTGGGCGCGCTTGGCGATGCGGATCCGTTGGTGGTGTTCGCGGTTGGCGTTTTTGAGGGCGGCGAGGTTGTCGGGTGTGCGCTCTTGGATCCATTTCTTTTTGAGCTTCTGGCAGATGCTTTTGGAGGTGGTTAGATCGTCTGTGAACCAGGCTGGTTTTTTCTTTCCTTGGATGGCGGTGGGTTTCTTGAGAGGGGCAAGGGTGTTGGCGCAGTCGAGGATCCATTGATGGAGGTTGATGGCGGCTGTGCTCGGGTCGGTTGCGTCGGGTGGAAGGTTGTTGATGAGGGTGCTGGTCAGTTGGTCTTGGGTGACTTTGCCCCAGCGGCGGTGGGGAGGTAGCTGGATGCGGTGTTGCTCTGTGGTTTTCTTATAGGTGAAATGGACGCAGTGATGGTCGGTCCAGTGGAGTTCGGAGGTGTGGCTGAAGGAAATGTGGTTGCTTGAGGTGAAGAGGGGGTCAAGGGTGTGTCCGGCGATGTGGGTGGGCGTGTTGACTAGCTGGCGGAGTCCGAGGTTGAGGAGGTTGGAGGTCAGTGATGCGGTGTTGACGTCGTTGGCATTTTCCAGATGGTAGTTCAGATCTCCCAGGAGGATGTAATCCGGGGAAGCGAGGGCGTGGGTGCTTGCAAGGTCGGCGATGGTGTCGCTGAAGGGGGCTCTTGGTCCTGGAGGGCGGTATATGAGGGTTCCTCTGAGGGTCGTGTTGGGGTCCGTGTGGATCTGGAAGTGGAGGTGTTCGGCTGTCCTGAGGGTGTCGTCCGAGTGGGTGTGGATTTTGAGGGTAGCTTTGTGAGCGATGGCTATTCCGCCGCCGATTCCGTTGGTTCGATCTCTTCTGGTGATTTTGTAGCCGTCCGGTATGGCGATGGCGATGTCCGGAGACGAGGAGTCGTTCCACCAGGTTTCGGTCAGGAAAGCCACGTCAGGAGCAGTGGTGTCGAGCAAATCCCAGAGCTCGATGGCGTGTTTTCGTGCGGAGCGGGTGTTGATGAGGATGCAGTTCAGGTGGTTGGGGTTGAATGTTTCAGTAGTTGGATTGGTCGTTCTGATGCAGGAGAAGTTGCAGGTACGGCAGGAAAAAGGTCCTTTAGTGTGCTTCGGGGATGCCCGGCAGCATTCAGTGGAGGGGCCGGGGTTGAAGGCGCGGAGTTCGTTGATCGAGTAGCGGATGCGGGGGGCGCGAGGGCCATGGGGTGTGGCGCTGGGCGCGGTCCAGGCGCGGACGGGCGCAGACGGGCTTACCTCTGGCGCGCCAGCGGCGCGGACGCGCAGCGCCAGCCATTAAGAAGGGAGGGGGGAGGGAGGAGCAGCTGGGAGGCGGGAGGCGGGAGGGAGCGGCAAATGGGGGCGCGAGGGGGGCGGGCCGCAGGGAGGCAGCGGCAGGGAACGGGGAGCGCACAAGGGGCAAAAAACACTGAAAACGAGCAAAACTACAAACAGTTACAATGAGAAAATACAATCAGAAATACAATCAGAAATACAATAATGGCACAATACACGATCGGGGAGACAGCAATCAGGGGGGCACAAAGGGGGCAGAAGCGCCGGCGGCGAGGCGCTGAAAAAACGAAAAAGCCAAAAAACACTTACAGGACGGCGGAAGCGGCACACGGGTCAAGTGAGCCCACTAGCCACCAGGGATGAGGCGCAGGAAGATGCCTGCGGGTGGAGGAGGGCCTCGAACACGCAAACGGCAGCGTGCTCGTGGGACAGAGGCAGAAGGCAGCAGGTTGGTGCTGCGGTCGTGGGGGGCGAGCTCAGGACCTGAAACAGGTCAGAGTTCGCTCACTCGCGACGCGCAGCGCCAGCCATTAAGAAGGGAGGGGGGAGGGAGGAGCAGCTGGGAGGCGGGAGGCGGGAGGGAGCGGCAAATGGGGGCGTGAGGGGGGCGGGGCCGCAGGGAGGCAGCGGCAGGGAACGGGGAGCGCACAAGGGGCAAAAAACACTGAAAACGAGCAAAACTACAAGCAGTTACAATGAGAAAATACAATCAGAAATACAATCAGAAATACAATAATGGCACAATATACGATCGGGGAGACAGCAATCAGGGGGGCACAAAGGGGGCAGAAGCGCCGGCGGCGAGGTGCTGAAAAAACGAAAAAGCCAAAAAACACTTACAGGACGGCGGAAGCGGCACACGGGTCAAGTGAGCCCACTAGCCACCAGGGATGAGGCGCAGGAGGATGCCTGCGGGTGGAGGAGGGCCTCGAACACGCAAACGGCAGCGTGCTCGTGGGACAGAGGCAGAAGGCAGCAGGTTGGTGCTGCGGTCGTGGGGGGCGAGCTTAGGACCTGAAACAGGTCAGAGTTCGCTCACTCGCGACGCGCAGCACCAGCCATTAAGAAGGGAGGGGGAGGGAGGAGCAGCTGGGAGGCGGGAGGCGGGAGGGAGCGGCAAATGGGGGCGCGAGGGGGGTGGGGCCGCAGGGAGGCAGCGGCAGGGAACGGGGAGCGCACAAGGGGCAAAAAACACTGAAAACGAGCAAAACTACAAGCAGTTACAATGAGAAAATACAATCAGAAATACAATCAGAAATACAATAATGGCACAATACACGATCGGGGAGACAGCAATCAGGGGGGCACAAAGGGGGCAGAAGCGCCGGCGGCGAGGCGCTGAAAAAACGAAAAAGCCAAAAAACACTTACAGAACGGCGGAAGCGGCACACGGGTCAAGTGAGCCCACTAACCACCAGGGATGAGGCGCAGGAGGATGCCTGCGGGTGGAGGAGGGCCTCGAACACGCAAACGGCAGCGTGCTCGTGGGACAGAGGCAGAAGGCAGCAGGTTGGTGCTGCGGTCGTGGGGGGCGAGCTCAGGACCTGAAACAGGTCAGAGTTCGCTCACTCGCGACGCGCAGCGCCAGCCATTAAGAAGGGAGGGGGGAGGGAGGAGCAGCTGGGAGGCGGGAGGCGGGAGGGAGCGGCAAATGGGGGCGCGAGGGGGGCGGGGCCGCAGGGAGGCAGCGGCAGGGAACGGGGAGCGCACAAGGGGCAAAAAACACTGAAAACGAGCAAAACTACAAGCAGTTACAATGAGAAAATACAATCAGAAATACAATCAGAAATACAATAATGGCACAATACACGATCGGGGAGACAGCAATCAGGGGGGCACAAAGGGGGCAGAAGCGCCGGCGGCGAGGCGCTGAAAAAACGAAAAAGCCAAAAAACACTTACAGGACGGCGGAAGCGGCACACGGGTCAAGTGAGCCCACTAGCCACCAGGGATGAGGCGCAGGAGGATGCCTGCGGGTGGAGGAGGGCCTCAAACACGCAAACGGCAGCGTGCTCGTGGGACAGAGGCAGAAGGCAGCAGGTTGGTGCTGCGGTCGTGGGGGGCGAGCTCAGGACCTGAAACAGGTCAGAGTTCGCTCACTCGCGACGCGCAGCGCCAGCCATTAAGAAGGGAGGGGGGAGGGAGGAGCAGCTGGGAGGCGGGAGGCGGGAGGGAGCGGCAAATCGGGGTGCGAGGGGGGCGGGGCCGCAGGGAGGCAGCGGCAGGGAACGGGGAGCGCACAAGGGGCAAAAAACACTGAAAACAAGCAAAACTACAAGCAGTTACAATGAGAAAATACAATCAGAAATACAATCAGAAATACAATAATGGCACAATACACGATCGGGGAGACAGCAATCAGGGGGGCACAAAGGGGGCAGAAGCGCCGGCGGCGAGGCGCTGAAAAAACGAAAAAGCCAAAAAACACTCACAGGACGGCGGAAGCGGCAAACGGGTCAAGTGAGCCCACTAGCCACCAGGGATGAGGCGCAGGAGGATGCCTGCGGGTGGAGGAGGGCCTCGAACACGCAAACGGCAGCGTGCTCGTGGGACAGAGGCAGAAGGCAGCAGGTTGGTGCTGCGGTCGTGGGGGGCGAGCTCAGGACCTGAAACAGACCTAAGCTAGGCCTCACAAAATCTAATGTAATGTAGAAGGTTCATTTTAAAGGATATGAGATTCCCAAACATTTTCCAAAACTAAAGTTTACAACAATTGTGTCCTTTAATAATTAGTTAAAATAAATGTTTTTTTATGTATGAATTTATTAATCCAGCCAAAACTGCTACAATGTGTTCAGTGTTCAAATAATAATGCATATCACATATGTTTGTATCTCACCCCAAGCTAACATGTATTTATCTGCTAGAAGGAAGAGGTTAAAAAAGAATCACAAATTCATCCCCATGGAGAAAGTGTGCAAGCATTTTTGTAGGATAAGAGAGCATCAGGATGAAAGTGGTTTCTAAAAGAAACAAGAAAAAGGGAGTGGCCATAAGAAAACCAGCACCACTAACAAAGGGGGGAAAGGAAAAGAAAATCCTGAAAGAAGCACACCTGCCAAAAAGCAAGCCACTACAAGTACACAGAATCAACAACAAGCAGAGCAAGTCAATCAGCAATGAATGACTAAGCAATGCATCTGAAGAAAATATATACACACATTAACCTTCTTAGACGAGACTTGAGAAAACTACACAGGAGACGTTTTATAAAACATGTAGAGTTAATAACGGTTTCAATAACGATTTGTATGTTGTCAAATTGACAATGTTTACTACCGAAAACATTTATATGAATATATATGAATATATATGTAGATTTTCATGTTTACATATATACATCATAGATACTAGATGTTAGTATACATCTACCTTGAATAGACATTTCACATTTTTTGTATGTCACTACTTTTATATTATAAATAATGTTGCCCCTACTTTATGATTCTGTAAATTGATGTGATTTAAATGTTTAATACATCAGTTCTGGGTCGGGATGGCCATCTGGTAGAGGTGGAGATCAAAGGTCTCTGCTCTCCACCAGATGACTCACTCCATATTAACCTCTTGGGGCTGAGGAAACCCCACTTGGTATTGAAAGCATTCCTTCCATCCATAAAAGGGAGGCTGGAGCAGGTGCTTAAGGACAATACCAGGGCCATCTGATACTGCAACAAGCAGGGCTTTGTGGAGTCCTGGACCCTGTGCCAGGAGGCACTACACAACTGTAAATGTCTGAAGCAACAGGGGTTTTTCCTGATGGTGAACTGCCTCACGGGATCTTTGAATGCAATGGCAGAATAGGTCAGCCATAAATTCCTGGCAGATCCCAAGTGGCAGTTACACTCACAGGTAGTGCAAGCTCTCTTCTGCATATGAAAAGAATCTTGGCTCAGTCTTTCACAATGCCAAAGAATGTGCAATGTCAGAAATTCTGCATGATTGTGTTTCAAAGCTGCCTCTCACTAGGAGAGCAATCTACCTACAGTGGTACTCGGGTCTCCGGTACCGCTTTCTGCAAACACCACTCCTGCCACGAGTTCTGAATAAGATCAGGAATGACAGGGCCAAAGTCAGCCTAGTAGCCAAGGACTGTGCACAGAGAGTATGTTTTTAAGAATTCATGGGCTTCAGCATCTGTCCTAGGGTCAGGCTGCCCTTCTGTGAGGACTTGCGGTCATAGCTGGGAGAGATTTTAATAATGCCAGAGTACTCAGAGTAATTGTATTAATTATGCACTGCTCTTATGATGTGAAATTACTTAAGCTGTGCAACTATGCAAGCTTGAGTTATTAGGAACAATTTGGGGCAAAAATTCTACTGCAAGAGCACAAGAATAACAAACTAAGGCCCGTATTTATACTCCGTTTGCGCCGAATTAGCGTCGTTTTTTTCGACGCAAATTCGGCGCAAAACTAACGCCATATTTATACTTTGGCGTTAGACGCGTATAGCGCCAAAGTATGAAGAAAGAGCGTCATTTTTTAGCGTGAACGCCTTCCTTGCGTTAATGAGATGCAAGGAAGGCGTTCCCGTCTAAAAAAATGACGGCGACGCAAATGCGTCGTATTTATACTCCCGGGCAAAAATCACGCCCGGGAGGTGGCGGGTCAAAAAAACCTGCATTTGCGCCTGAATTTAACGCCTGGGTCAGGGTAGGCGTTAAGGGACCTGTGGGCTCAGAATGAGCCCACAGGTGCCCTCCCCTGCCCCCAGGGACCCCCCCTGCCACCCCTGCCCACCCCAGGAGGACACCCAAGGATGGAGGGACCCATCCCAGTGAAGTACAGGTAAGTTCAGGTAAGTATAATTTTTTTTTAATTTTTATTTTTGTGCCCCCCTACATGCCACTATGCCCAATGACCATGCCCAGGGGACACAAGTCCCCTGGGCATGGCCATTGGGCAAGGGGGCATGACTCCTGTCTTTACTAAGACAGGAGTCATGAAATGGCGTCTGGGCGTCGAAAAAATGGCGCAAATCGGGTTAAGACGATTTTTTAGCGTCAACCTGACTTGCGCCATTTTAAGACGCCCTAACGTCATTTTTTCCCAACGCAGGAGCTGCCTGGTCTACGTGGTTTTTTTCCACGCACACCAGGCAGCGCCGGTCTGATTGCGCCGTCTAACGCCATTCCATAAATACGGCGCCCGCATGGCGCTTCAGAATGGCGTTAGACGGCGCAAAAGTTTTTGACGCTAAACTGCGTTAGCGCAGTTTAGCGTCAAAAAGTATAAATATGGGCCTAAGAGAGCGCAAGCGGCTTCTGGCTTCTGCAGTTTGTGCTATGTAGCAGTTAGTACTTTTTACTGCAAAATGCATCCTCAGGCCCGTTTTGGATGCAAGGGTGCGTTTTGCACTGAGAAAGTGGCGCTAAATGCTTAACACATAATTTAGTATAATTATGAGTTATTTTGAGGTAATTATGAGTAATTACACCAGAGAACATTACCTTGGTTATGTTCACCCCTAATCACAGCAACAGGCCTTCACAATCTCATTCTTCATGCATGGAGATTGTCTGGCAATAGATGAACATCTTCGACCTTCCTTCAGAGGTGGTTGATATTATCAATCAATCAATATTTGTAAAGCGCGGCTACTCACTTGTGAGGGTCACAAGGTGCTGGGGGAGAGGAACCTCATCCGAAGAGCCACGTCTTGAGGTTTTTCCTGAAGATGGTGAGCAACGTGCTTTGTCTGAGGTGCAGTGGGAGGTTGTTCCAGCTCTTTGCTGCAGTGTAGGTGAAAGATCGTCCTCCAGCAGTGGTTTTGCAGATGCAAAGGGCGGTGGCCAGGGCCATCTGGGCAGAGTGGAGGGTTCTGGCGAGGGTGTGGAAGGAGACACGGTGATTCAAGTAGACTGGTCCTGTGTTGTGTATGGCCTTGTACGTGTGGGTGAGAAGTTTGAAGGTGATTCACTTCTCGACCAGTAGCCAGTGGAGGGTCCTCAGGTGTTGGGAGATGTGTTCTCAGTGAGGGAGATCCAGAATGAGTCTGGCAGCAGCATTCTCTATGTGTTGAAGTTTTTTGATGTTCCTAGTTGAGGTGCCAGTGTAGAGGGCGTTGCCGTAGTCAAGCTTGCTAGTGACTAAGGTGTGGGTGATTGTCCTGCGACAGTCCGCTGGGATTCATCTGAAGATCTTCTGAAGTATGCGTAGTGTGTGCCAGCAGGAGGAGGTGACAGAGTTTACCTGGTGGGTCATGGATAGGGAGGAGTCGAGGATGATTCCTAAGTTGCAGGCGTGCTCGGTCGGTGCACGGAGGGCTGAGGGATGTGGGACACCAGGAGTCGTCCCAAGCTGAGGTGGCATTTCTGAAGATGACGAGCTCCATCTTCTCGGAGTTGAGCTTGAGGCAGCTCTCATCAAGGTGGCAACGGCTTTCATTCCTGAGTGAAAGTTCCTTTTGGCTGTGGGCTGTGGGTCTTTGGTGAGGGAAATGATGAGTTGTGTGTCATCGGCATATGACACGATGTTCATAACGTGGCTTCTGTCGATGGCAGCAAGAGGGGCCATGTATACATTGAACAGTATGGGACCCAGTGAGGATCCTTGGGGGACTCCGTAGTTGACTCCTGTGGGTCTGGAAGTGTAGGGCGGGAGTCTGACCCTCTACATCCTCCCGGAGAGGAAGGAGTGGATCCATTCCAGGGCTCTTCCGCGGATTCCTATGTAGTGGATTCTGGTGCGCAGAGTGCTGTGGGAGACCGTGTCGAAAGCTGCTGAGAGGTCAAGGAGTATGAGTACTTCAGTGTGTCCGCGGTCTAGGAGTAATTGGATCTCATCGGTGACTGCCAGGAGTGCTGTCTCCATGCTGTGATTTTTCCAGAAGCTGAACTGTGAGCTGTCCAAGGAGTTGTTGGGCTCAATGGAATTCCATAGTTATGCATTGATTGCTTTGTCTAGAACTTTGTCTGGGTAGGGTAGCAGCGAGATGGGCCAGAAATTCTTTAGTTCTGATGGGATTGGCCAAAGGTTTCTTCAGGAGAGGGCATATTTGGGCGTGTTTCCAGTCCTCGGGGAAGGTGCCCATGCTGATCGAGCAGTTGATAGTGTTCCGATGCTCAGGGCGATGGATGCGCTGGCTCTGATGTATATGTGGTGCGGGCAGGAGTCCGGGGGGGCTCCGGAGTGGGTACAGTTCATGATGTTGACTGTTTCCTCTGTGGTGAGCTTTCAACCTTCCTTCAGAAGTGGTTGATATTATCTTGTCAGCCAGGCGTATCTTGTCAAAAACTGTATGTGCCTATCGTTGAAACAAATTTGTGATTTTGTATGGCACACACCAGGTTGACCCCCTCCAGGCCAAGTTATCTGATGTTATTTAGTTTTTTTCTGTCTGTTGACTGGCAAGGCTTTGCTTTGGGCAAAGTTAAGGGGTGTCTTTCGGAACTTATGGCCTTGTTACAGCGGACAGACCAGCCGTCAATATTCACCAGTTGTGGTGTGTTTTTAGAAAGCTCTTCAACACCTTTTCTCCACCTCTCCTCTTGTCATTCCTCAGTGGAACCTTAACATCGTCCTCACATATTTTCTACGCACTCTCTTTGAGAAACTTTATGGCTATTCCTCTAGTCTTAACCCTCAAGAGGGTGCATTTGTCAAGAAACAGCCCCCAGATGGTCTGCAAGCCCATTCCACAAGAGACTAGGCTGCTACCACTGTATTGGCACATGGAGTTCATGTCCGGGACATCTGCCTGGTGGCTACATAGCATTGCTCCATGTGTGCATGAAGAACTACTGTCTGGACAGCAAATTTGACTGAGAAGGGCATTTTGCATGCCCAGTCCTATAGGGCTTCTTCTTGCCAATTCACAGATCCAGCTCTTAGTAGGTACTGCTTTGGTGTATATCTACAAAGGTAAGGAATCAGCAGTTAGACTGTATAAGAGACAGCATTACCAAAGGTAGTTAACTTGGTTATAACGGTTAACACAATAAAATATTAAGTATTTGTGCTTGTTATTTGAAAGATGTGTCGTTCAATTTTTGAATTAGCCCCAGATTAATGACACAAAATGAATGTTAATAAAAAGATACAAATGTTTTTAAAAAATAAAAACTTCTCAGACAGTAACATTTATTGCGGTCAATGTTGCAACTTTGTAAAAATTATGAACTCAGCTTGACACCTGACACATAACCAGTGTGTATCAAACATCACTCCTACACCGGATACAATATGTTTAGTTCATATGTACATTTTCTCCCAGATACCATTATAAAGTTGACTAAAATCATCACCCCTACACTGGATACAATATGAGTAGTCCATACGCACATGTTCTCCCAGATACCATTATAAAGTTGACTAAATATTTTAAATACATGTTTTAGACAGTCATACTTTTGACTGAGGTTCAGAATAAATAGTAAATGAAAACCATCATTTGTTACATGTACATCTATAAAAATATGGGTTCAGTATATGAAAGCATGAAGGGCAAATAGAATGAAGTTCAATTGTCTAACTTATAATACTCTTTGGATTCAGAGAATTTGTGGTACACACACATAAACTGCAATATGCAGGTGGAAAGTTAATAAATACAACTAATATTATTGCTATTAAATTGAAGGAGGCTATATTTTATACATTAGTAAAGTATGTACATAACAGAGTGTAAATCATAATGGTCCTGATTTAGATCCTGTTAGAGGGAAATACTCCATCACAAATGTGATCGATATCCTGTACGCCATATTACAATCCCATTATAGCCTATGGGGATTGTAATACGGCAAACATAATATCTGTCATACTTGTGATGACATATTCCATCCACTAGGGTCTAAATCAGTCCCAATGTCTTTAGTGGGTCTGTAATCTACTATTAAAATATAGCATACTCATATAGCAAATTAGAATTTTAAAATATGTTTAAAATAAATATTCACATACATAACACAATTTCGAGAATTTGTATAAGAAACCATACAAGTGTAGTGTTCTGTGAGTTATTTCTATAATATATATCAAAATTTGCATCATTGTATTTATATTTCCATTTTTCAAATACATTTACATTTGAAAAATGCAGAAATCAAAGCCAGAAGATTATCATGATTAGCAAAAATAAAAATCTATTGTTAATTTGAACATCAAATAAGAAAATTTCACAAACAGTTGTTTCAAACTCTGTTAGGAAATAATGTTTTACAGATAAAAAAAATGGGAAAACATATTTTTCATTCGATACATAACCACACAAAACCAAGAAATTCACATTTTAAAAAACAATCTTTTTATGTTGCAAAGAAATTCAGGGCAAAACTTTGTCTACGTCTAACATCTTCTAAGAAAAATCTTTCCTTATGTTCATGAGTAGTCATGATACTTTCATAAAAAAACATCTGCTACAAATGTATTCTCAAATCTCGAGTGAACCTTTAACAGGAATGTTATCTAACAAACAGCAGACACAATCATCTAACACAGTGTGTGCATTCTACATACATTTCCCTTCAGACAAATCCAGATATCTGATTCTTGATCTAAGTACGCCGAAGGAACAACCAATTATGCTACGTATCCTATGACGAGCTGCAATATATGCTTCTTTTGATGGTGAGGGTCTGAGAGCATATCCCATCTCACCTAAAATTTATAAATAAGAAAGCTACAAGTGTGACCTTTAAGGTTCAAAAAATAATAATAATTGTAAACGAATTAAATTATTTTTCATAAAGAAATCTTTTATACTAGGTCAAGTAACTTTTATAACAATAACTCATTCCCATACTTTCCACTTTCAAATCAATTATTAATGGTACAAAGACAGAATATGTATGAATCACGGGCACTCCCCAGACATAGAGCAACAACATTAATAAAGATGTACTTGTCCTCACAGACAGCTTGTACATTTATAGCTGAACTCTACAGCATGTGGAAGCAAATTCACATGCATACAATTAATGGCATCGAGGATGTGGGATATCAGCTATTTGATAAATCCTTGTTTTACTTGTCTCTGATTCTGTCTCTGTTTTGGAAATCGCAGGTGCTGTGGCATTATTTTCAGTACATTTTCCAAGACATGTGACAGAAATGTAGACAATACAATATCTAACACACCATCAAATGTAGCACAGGTTTGCTGAAAAATCCAGAAGCATGAAGGTGCAGTTCTGACCATACCTTCACATGAGGTAGTATGGTATCTGATCTTCCAGTTATGGCCTCAAGGAATGGGCGAATTTGATCTAACAGAGATATTATCATGTCCATATTGAGCGGGATCCTAAATTCTCTTCTTCACACATATGAAAGAGGCAAATTCACTGCTTGTTGATTCTTTCCTTCCTCGGCGTTCTTTCTTTTGCAAGAAAAGTATATGCTAATAGTGTTGTGAAATAACAATCTACATAGTGGTTGACACAGAATGAGGTTCTATGCTGTGCTTCTGCTACTGGATGTTCCAGTGAATAGCCCTACTTTTGGCCCCTGTTTTTGACATGCGCAGTTTTTTTGCGCAATCCGCTTTCAAAAACCGTTGTGTCACTCAGCATGACTTAACTGAAGTGCAGGTTTTAAAGCAGCTTTTTGAGTGAGCAATGCCCTAACAAGCTCTCAGTGCAATTCAGTTTCAATGCAAACCAAGCTCAGTTCTACAACCCGCAGAAAATAGAATTGCACAGAAAAAAATTAAATGCGCCTAAAAGAAAACTTGTGTGAGGTTTGTGTCACTTTGAGACATGACACCACCAGTGGTAAAGTTTTGAAAATCTGCTCCAGTATATTTTAGGAAACAATGTTGATCCTGGGAAGCTAAAGTCATCACTGCCACAATGGCCCAACACCCCAGTAAGTTATGCTAATAGGCAAATGTCTGTATTGGAACCCACTAAACATGTTTTGCCCTCCTGTCACTGTTTTTTCATAGAAAGGTGTTCCAGATGGCATCCCTGGGGTACAAGTTATATGCCCAAACAACCCAGCTTGTCTATGCATGGTATGCAAAGTTGTGGTCGCGCAAAGCAACAGTTTGTAAGTGCCTTCAATGCCATCATCAACAGGTGACTTTCTGTAAATCTAGTGCTGGGCAGTTTTTTTTTATTTTGCTTTAAGCAGTGCTGCTTTTCCATGCAAAGGTCTTTTGTGTGAGGAAGAGTACATTTACCACGCCTCTCTATTTGCTGCAGTCTGCACTTACCCAAAGCATGCTGCAGGGTCTCAAGCTGTAGCAGGAGGGTCCTTGAATCAGACAGAAAGTTAGGCTGTAGTATCTTCAACAATCATCTAGAGGTTAATGTAGTCTTTCTACATGTGAGGACTTTGCATCCCCTAAATCTGCATACGGCAATTCTTAAGACTTCTAATCGAACTTAGCTAGGTTACCGGTGGTACTTTGTCTTGATTCATGTTTTTACAGCTGTAGCACATGGACCAAAATTATGATTTTTTAATTTAGATTAAGTAGACAGAAGCCCATTGATGCCAATCTAATTCTGTCTGAAGACAGCACACAACATTCATATTGGATGAGGTTGAAGGGTCTTACACAATGGTTTTGACAGAATTTCCACCCTTCTCATCATACCCATGTTGCCATGTTTGTACTTACCATCAAATTCATACCCTTTACGGGAATGGGGAAAATGTAAGGGTGGAGGAGAGAGGGTGGTTGAGCCCACCCTGTTGTGAGCTAATTGAGAAACCTTGGGGCACATGTGCGTACCATTTTTTCAGTCGCAAACGACCCGATTCACAGAATCGGACCGTTTGTGACAGGAAAAAAACATTTTGGTATGTACAGACCCTATTTTGCAATTCGGTAATATATTTAACGAATTTCAAAATAGGTTTGCGAGCCGCAATTAGTAAGGGGCGTTCCCTTCCTAATTGCGAGTCGCAGCGCAATGTAGTATTGTTTTGTGACCGTGAATGCGGTCACAAAACAATCACGTTAGCACTAGTTTCAAACTGGTGCTAACCCATTCGCAAACGGGAAGGGGTCCCCACAGGACCCATTCTCCTTTGTGAATGGTAGCGAAAATATTTTTTCAGAGCAGGCAGTGGTCCCGCGGATTGACAGAACTGCCCCATGCACTGCTGTACCAGGGCACCAGGGAATCTTACGGAGTCCCATCTACCAGTCTTTGATTGACAGCACTACCCATGCGCTGCTGTGCATGCGTGAAAGACACAAAGGAATGAGAGACATTCCCAAATTCCAGTTAGGCCAAGGTGTGGGTGGCCCTCAACAGCCGTTGCCAAAATAAGGCTTCAGCATCATGGTGCCACAATAACTATCTCAACCACAATCCTGCCTTGATCTGGCCTCTGCCTAATTCAGGAGGATTTCCTATTAGAGCTTATGGTGGGTGGAGGCTAGGACGAGATTGCTAAATTCCTTTATGCTAGTGTAATTTCATGTATACTTTGAAGAAAAATTATGCTATAACGAACATTGGATAGTTCATGGCCTATCTAACGGAACAGTGCGAACGGTCAGGTCGTTTGCATAATTTCAAGTGATTTTTCCAAAATTTTGCGTAATTACACAGACGAAAATTACACAAATTTGACACACCCATAGATCATATTTGGTTTCCTGTGTTTTCGTCCGACACGGCTAATTCAAGCCAGTAGTGTTTGTTTTACCAAATACGAGACCAAATCTTTCCTCAACCCATACAAAAATCGAATGTAATTGATGCAAATATCTCTGATGTAGACATACTCTAGTACACCTTCAATTAACGCAATTATTTTGAGAAAATTAAATGTGACATCTCAGGTAAGAAACTCATTTTCTTTCAACATGTAACAGTGACGTATCCTAATAAAATTATCCTGCTAATAACATTATGCAAAGGTGCTAAGAGAATGAGCAAAACGTCACCTGGTTAATGTTTAATTATGCATGGTATTTAAAATAGTCCATTAATAAAAATTATACCTTACATTTTTCACAAAATGCAAAATGCTACTGTAAAATATATGTAGAGTGCAGTGCGTTAGCTTTGTTGAAATTATCTGACGTTAGCGAATACATCGGCCGTTAATTTGCATGTATACTAATTTTCAGTACAATGTGGGGTTTGCTCGTAATTACCATCTAATTACACAGGCCAAGTGAAAATTATCTTACAGTTATTCTGCCACGAAAAACATCAAGGATAATATTGTAGGAGTGTGACAATTTAAACAAATATGGAATGTTCCTTCCCCTGCAGATAAGCTCCACCAATAACCAGCAGCGGCTCCTCTGCAACGGAGACAGCTGCTGAAAAATAAAACAATATTTCGTTTAATTTTTCAGCAGCTCGCTAAGCTGAGCCGGCATGCGCAGAGGAGGGGTGGGACTGGGCCATGGGTGGGGGGAGGAAGAGTGGAATGACTGCACTTAAGTGCGCATGTTAGTTTGGCCGACTGTCTTAGATTTCTCCAACCCGACTGTGTAACACAGCCGGGTTGGAGAAACAGTGCAGACTCCCATGCAGTCTCTGAGGGGTAGACAAAGCCACTTATACCAATCCTGGCACTGCTCTCATGCTAGGTACAGGATGAGACAGTGCCAGGATTGTGTGGGGAGCCTGTGCTAGTGTCCCAGGGACTGCTGGGGCACCATCAGCAGCAGGAACAAAAGAAGAGAGGTGGCCAGCAGGTATGTCTTTTTTTTCTTTTTTTTAGTTTCCTTCTCCCATTCTTACCCCACCCTAAAAGGTTTGCGGCAGCCACCACTGTGAATTACAGCAGGTAAGACAGCTCGGTCGGCTAAGCACCCATAGGAGAGATTTCTGTGTAACTTGCAGGTCATAGGTTCCAAGCTCAACTGGAATGACTTAGCAGCTCAGTCCGTTCATAGTCAATAAAAACAATATTGGTGATTGATATTGACAAACTTTATTAAAACGCTTATAGGGAAATGGGTGCGTGTTGTCGATGTTACAAAAGCCATTTTATTTTTGTAATATATTATGATTATTATTATAGCTGTTACAGTTGTTATCTACGTTCTATACATATATATGTATGTACATATATCAATTGAAAACACAATTAAAGTAACATGATTTCAACTCAAATCCCCAAAAGTCCAGAAATTGCCAATTTTAGGGCCAGATGTACGTAGTTTTAAGTTTTTGTGATTTCCTAATTGCAAATTGTTGCGATTCGCTATTAGGAAATCACAAACTGCTATGTACTACAGTGTGTTTAACGCTGTTTGAAATTGTCAAATGGGTCGCAAGGGACGTGCCTCATTAATATTCATGAGGCAGGTCACAATTTGCATCCCTTTGGGAATAGCCAGCATCCACAGGCATGGTGGCCTGCTGGGGTAAGCAGAGCACCTTGTCTGTGACTGCTTTTTCAATAAAGCAGTTTTTTTCTGTAATGCATTACAGAAATAAAAATGAAAAGTTTTCTTTTCAATTTTAAAGAGTAGGCAGTAATCCGTGGGTTTTGTACTGGAAGGGCACCCTTCCAGTACAAAATACTAAGCTTAGACACACATTAAAACTTTTCCTACTTTGTATGCATGCTGCACAGAGAAGCACGCATGCAAAGTCGTAAAAGAAAGGAGAAATGAAAACATTTCTCCTTTAACAGCTGCTTTTAAATGGCGTTAACTTTTGGAGCAAAACCCTGTCTACTGTTTCCAGAAAGTGCGCATTTCTCTGTGCTTATGACTCTGGTGTTTTGCAGCTTGACTCCAATCCACGTCTGGGCAGAGTGACAGTTGGGCGTTGTGAATACTTTTCACACAGCCTGTACACAGGGAGGGTGGAGGTGTCACAGAGGTGCATCTGCATACTGAATAGTCTTCCTGGGCTGAGAGAAGGGAGAGGTGGGACACACCTACATTTGTAAAGGCTGTGCCCTGGCCTCGCACAATAGGGTTGTTTACCCCCAACTGATGTTATGAGCCTGTGCTGCAGGAGAGAGGGGGCACTCCCAGAACCAGTTGTAACTGGTTGGAACCTCCTCTCCCCTACCATTGTAAAACACTGTAAGGACTGAGTATAAGTACAGGGGAGTTTTCCCCACAATTTGGACATTCTTGAATCTTGAAGAGACTTACCTGAAACTGGACACTGGATGCTGCTGAATGGACTCACCAGGACCCACCTTGGACTGCTGCTGCTGTGCTGACCTGTGATCTGCCTGGTCACTAGGAGGAACTGCCACCATCTGCAACCCTTGTGCTGGGCCCACCAGCCCTGTGCTCCTTTTCACTCTTGTCCCCAGGGGAAGGGTGCTGTGGCCCCTGACCCCTGCAATTATCTCCTTCATGAGGAGTGCTGCGTGCATAGGGAAAGTGCCTAGAAGCCGAGTAACACAGCCGGGTTGGAGAAACAGTGCAGACTCCCATGCAGGGTCTGAGGGGGAGACAAAGCCACTCAGATCAATCCTGGCACTGCTCTCATGCTAGGTACAGGATGAGACAGTGCCAGGATTGCGTGGGGAGCCTGTGCTGGTTACCCAGGGACTGCTGGGACACCATCAGCAGCAGGAACAAAAGAAGAGAGGTGGCCAGCAGGTATGTTTTTTTTTTTTTATAGTTTCCCTCTCCCGTTCTTACCCCACCCCAAAAGGTTTGCGGCAGCCACCACTGCGAATTACAGCAGGTAAGACAGCTCGGTCGGCTAAGCACCCATAGGAGAGATTTCTGTGTAACTTACAGGTCATAGGTTCCAAGCTCAACTGGAATGACTTAGCAGCTCAGTCCGTTCATAGTCAATAAAAACAATATTACTGATTGATATTGCCAAACTTTATTAAAGTGCTTATAGGCAAATGGGTGCGTGTTGTTGATGTTACAAAAGCCATTTTATTTTTGTAATATATTATGATTAATATTATAGCTGTTACAGTTGCTATCTACGTTCTATACATATATATATGTATGTACATATATCAATTGAAAACACAATTAAAGTTACATGATTTCAACTCAAAACCCCAAAAGTCCAGAAATTTGCCAATTTTAGGGCCAGATGTACCCTCAATGAACATTAAACTAAACTGCATGTTGTTAATAATTCTATTTGAAATTCATGTAGGTACTAGATGGACTTGAATGCACATCTTCTTCACTATTAACCTTCTCCCTTTTTATGGACTTACTGGATTTTATCCCTTTGTTAATTGCCTGTTCAAGACGTAAGTATGATAAGTAACCCATAAAGCTCCTACATGAATGTAATGCCTAAATATTGTAATTTTTTGACAAAAAGTTGGTGCTTGCATGCATGTATTCATACCTCTATAAATATGATTTGATTATGTTTATAAAGCTTTTTTTTCTGCATTTCTGTGGTATTTGCATAATCAATCCTGGGAGGAGGGCCCTATACACTTTCTTGAGGTCTTTGCTTTCATTAATTATTCTGGATTGGATGCAACCGTTTAATGTTTTTTTTCATCAATGAGGGGACATCTAATGTTTAAATTCACTTTTCTTTACTTGTGACATAAGTACACAATTATTATTTTTTATCTAGAATGGTGGCAATTTACCTACAGATAAACATCTCCGGGTTCCGCAGATGACCCCATCAAATTACTGATCAATGCTGGAAATAATACCTATTTCACCTCTTTTAGTTTTTTAATCATTGTTTACACTTAAAATATAAGATGGATGGCTATGAGCTCATGTTATGATAAATGTTTGATGAGTTAAGTGAGTGTATCCCTTGGTGCTCCATGGAAAGTTTCCTTCACTCCATCAATATGGTGTCACGTCTGTTTTAAGGGCCATGGGGTTTAGAATGAAGGAGGCAGGTAGTACGGTGTGGAGAGATGTAAAATGTAGGAATTTAGGGTTTCTCCTTTGCATGCCATATTTGCCATATTTTGGAAACACCATATTCCTGGAAGAGTAGGTGGATCTGTATATATTCATATAATAATAATATTATACATACAAAAACCATAGAAATTCAGCTGCTATACTTAAAGTTATTACAAGTAACTATAACTTGTGCCCTATGATAAATATAACTTGCACCCTGTTAGAAATGGGGTCTTTGGTTGGCAGTGAGATTACCCCCTGTCCAAGCAAGGACCTTCACTCTAGTCAGGGTAAAAGAGAATCACCCTCAGCTATCCCCTGCTTACCCCCTTGGTAGCTTAGCACGAGCAGTAGGCTTAGGTGTAAAGTATTTGTACCAACACACACAGTAACTTAATGAAATCACTACAAAATGACACAACAGAGGTTTAGAAAAACAGGAAATATTTATCTAAACAAAACAAGACCAAAACTGACAAAAATCCACACTACACAAGTCAAGTTATCAATTAAAAAGCAAAAAGAGTCTTCATGTAGTTTTAAACGTACACTAACACTGTTAGCGTGAAAATGTACCTTGGGTGTGTCAAAAATAACCCCGCATGGCCGAGTGTGCGTCAAAAAGAGCTTGCGATGCGTCGATTTCACACACAAGTGAGACCTTCTGACGTTTCTCCTTTCGTTGGGTCAGGGCGCGCCGTTTCTTCTCTCCCCAGGAGAGCGATGCGCCGATCCGGTCAGCACTCTTGGGTCCGGGCAGGCCTTGCGTTGTTTTTACACACCCAGCGGTGCTTGCGTTGGAAATCCAGTCGAACGATGATCCGAAAACCACGCAGCACAGGTTGCGATGCTGCACGTCGCTTCTCCAGCTCTGTGTGTCGATTCTTCGGTTGTGTTGCAGGCGAGCGTCGATTTTCAGCCACGAAGCCGGCGGCGCGTCAATTTTTCAGCCGCAGATCGGAGTTGCGTCGATCTTTTCCCAGCACAGCATTCTGTGCGTGGATTTCTTCCTCTTAGGCTGCCAGCTTCTCCTTTCAGGGTCCCAGGAACTGGATGGGCACTACTTGGCAGAGTAGGAGTCTCTCCAGAGACTCCAGGTGCTGGCAGAGAGAAGTCGTTGGTGATCTTCACAAGATGGAAGGCACACAAAGTCCAGACTTTGCCCTCTTACTGTGGCAGAAGCAGCAACTGCAGGATATCTCCACAAAGCACAGTCACAGGCAGGGCAGCTGTTCTTCGTCAGCTCTTCAGCTCTTCTCCAGGCAGAGGTTCCTTTTGGTTTCCAGAAGTGCTCTAAAGTCTATGGTTTTGGGTACCCTTCTTATACCCAATTTCTCCTTTAAAGTAGGCCTACTTCAAAGCAAAGTCACTTTTGAATGTGAAATCCTGCCTTGCCCAGGCCAGGCCCCAGACACTCACCAGGGGTTGGAGACTGCATTGTGTGAGGGCAGGCACAGCCCTTTCAGGTGTGAGTGACCACTCCTCCCCTCCCACCTAGCACAGATGGCTCATCGGGAAATGCAGACTACACCCTAGCTCCCTTTGTGTCACTGTCTAATGCTCACTCAGGGCTTGACTGTGTTTTGCATGACATATTACATGACATGATGCCAATGACTGTGGAACAGTAGATGTTTAGTGAATAATTAATTTCAGATTGCAATATATATGGAGCACTGGTGGTGTTTACTCAGTAAATGTATGTGGTTGCCATGGCAGTGCAGATTTTCTGTTTCATATTTGTTTATATGCATATATTGATAAGCAGGTTGAATTTGGATTGTAAAGGGTGATATTTTTATAATCTTTATAATTTTTATAATTTATAATCTAGTATTTCGTTGTAGAGTACATCATGGCAACGTCAGTATTTCTTCACAGTATGTTACAATATGGCCGCCATGAAATGATAGCCAAGCAGCAGCAACTTGTAGTATGAGTTTGCCTCTTATATTATGTCTTGTTCATTTAAATGGACAAAATGTGGTCGGTGTATGACACTGAGGAAGGCTCCATGCCGAAACACAAAAGTGAGATTTCTTTGTTGTATGGCACAACAAATATTGTGAACGCTTTCCAGAGTGTGCAATTTTTTTATTTGAAGAAACATATATATATATATATATATATATATATATATATATATATATATATATATATATATATGTATATATATGTATATACGTATATATACTTATATATATATATATATATATATATATATATATATATATATATATATATATACACACATTTATTTGCGTAAAAAAACAAAGGTTACAGGGACTCATGCTCTAAGGTAAATATAACCTGTGCCTCCTCCATGCACATTTATCTGATCAATAATTTTACTGTGATGTTAAAGTCACATTATCAATGATATTATCAAAGATACCATGAGAGCTGTAATGTGTGGGGTAATTAGCAATGCACGCGATGGCACAATTTATACTTACCTTAGGGTGCGAGTTATAGTTACTTGAAATAACTCAAACCATAACTGTTACATTTCTCTGGTTTTATGTGAGTAAATTCACAACCTAACTATAATGTCCCTGTCACCTTTGTTTTTTAAATTAATTTTTAAGGTTGTTTTAATTCTATTTCCTATCCATAGCATGAGTATGCGTCTGTCGGACTGGGTCTGTGAGTGGGTGTGTGAGGATCTGAGTGGGTCGCACTGAGCATCGCAACGTATTTGTGAAAATCACGCACCATGAAAAAAGCATTTCGGGTCATATTTTGACCTACAAAGATTCCTATATCTCAGCCTGGGGTAAGGGTAACTCCACCATGACCCCTTATGCCACTTTTCACTTCACTTTTTAGCCCCAGGGACCAAGTCTTGCTCCCTCAAATGGCGGCCACAATTCTCTAGTCAGATTGCAGCCAGCCAATCACAGCATTCTTGTTCGCACGTGCATTTGTGAATACGTCCCGATCATGTGAAAACGTGGCGAAGGAACCAGAGCCATAGATATACAAATTTGTTTTCCCCTTAATATCTCCTAAACTACTGAACAAATTTACACCAAAGAAGAAAAAGCATATTCTGGGTACCAAAAGCTAGCTTTCTGCCAAGTTTATTTCCGTCCAGTGGTGCAGGCGGTAGTTGTGTTCAAAACTCCTATGGGAATTAACATGGAAATGCATGTTTTTACCCCCTGTTTCTCGTCCCTCACTTGACGGATCACCCCGAAACTTTCCATGAGCAACAAGAATCACTGGAGCTCTTTTTTTGGAAATTTTGTGAAGATTAATCAAACAGTGCCAAAGATATAGGCAAGTCAAAAAACTCTTTTTTGTATGGAAACATGGTCATAACTATAACTACCTAGTGACAACCGTCAATTCATGTGATATAATTTTCTGTCCTATTCATCCAGGATTTCAGGTGAGAAGCAAGCTGAGAAGGGGCTCACAAAGATAATCACAAAATATTAAACCAGTCAAGAATCGCGGTACACAATCATAACAGCACCATGTCACCCCTCGCTTTACTCACACAATCAAGTGATTCAGACAGGGATGGGACTAGAGAAGGTGTAAGACCGGACAATGATATTTGAGGAACACTACATGGCTAACTAGCTAACTACCGCAGAGTATTTAGAGCTTCAAATCTGAATCAATAATAGAAGAATTAGTATTTAACCACACTGTAGACACCCTGATTCAACATGGTTTTGGTGCCTTGCTTATAAACCCTTTTCTTTCCAATCAGCAGCTCTCAAGAAGCACTTAGATTTCTATTGTCAGACTTTTTTTTGACCCTGGAGCTTTTTCTTCCTCTCCACATCTAGCTGAAGAACACACTTGAGAATTTTATGTGTGTATTAAAAGAGACTTTACTTTGAAGTAGGCCTACTTCAAAGGAGAAATTGGGTATAAGAAGGGCACCCAAAACCACAGACTTGAGAAACACTTCTGGAACCAAGAGGAACCTCTGCCTGGAGAAGAGCTGAATAGCTTAGGAAGAAGAGCTGCCCTGCCTGTGACTGTGCTTTGCAGAGCTATCCTGCAGTTGCTGCTTCTGCCAGAGTAAGAGGGCAAAGACTGGACTTTGTGTGCCATCCATCTTGAGAAGAAATCTCCAAGGGCTTGATCTAGAGCTTGCCTCCTGTTGTTTGAAGTCTCAGGGACAGCAAAGACTTCTCACTGCCAGCACCTGGAGTCTCTGGAGAGACTCCTATTCTGCCCTGTGGTGCCCATCCAGTTCCTGGGACCCTGAAAGGAGAAGCTGGCAGCCTAAAGACAAGGAAATCCACGCACAGAGCGCCGTGCAGGGAAAAGATTGACACGACTCCGATCTGCGGCTGAAAAAAACAACGCGCCGCTGGCTCCGCAGCTGAGAAACGACGCTCGCAGGAAATGTGACCGAAGAATCGACGCACGGAGCAGGAGAAACGACGCGCAGCATCGCTGACGGAGGCTGGGAGATCACAACCTGCGCTGCGGGGTTTCGGATCATCGTGCGGCTGGATTTCCGACTCACACCTGCCCGTGCGTGGTTATTTTTGATGCACACTCACCCGTGCAGGGTTATTTTTGACGCACACCAGGTACAATTTCACGCTAGCAGCGCTAGTGTGTGTTTAAAACTACTTAAAGACTCTTTTTGCATTTTTATTGATAACTTGACTTGTGTATGGTGGATTTTTGTCGTTTTGGTCTTGTTTTGTTTAGATAAATGTTTCCTATTTTTCTAAACCTGTGTTGTGTCATTTTGGAGTGTTTTCATTAAGTTACTGTGTGTGTTGGTATAAATACTTTACACCTAGAACTCTGAAGTTAAGCCTACCGCTCTGCCAAGCTACTAAGGGGGTATGCAGAGGTTAGCTGAAGGGTGATTCTCTTTTACCCTGACTAGAGTGAGGGTCCTTGCTTGAACAGGGGGTAACCTGACTGTCAACCAAAGACCCCATTTCTAACACATGACATATTCTATAGCATCATTGATAACAACAATGATGACATCCGAAATTACATCACTAATGTCATCACTGTGCATGGCAAGTGTGCAAGTAATAGTTACTTCAGTTAACTATAACTGGTTGACTTCAGTGTTTTTTTTCAGTTTAAAATGATATTTTTAACGAAAAAAACACTTTACCCCTTTGCTTCTTCAGTGGATATTTATAAATATAATGGTCTTCTCTACCACAAGACCTAAGTAGTATTAATCTAGAGGTAGAAAAGGAAATGGATTGTGTCAGGAGAAAATTAGGTTGTATGTGGAAAAAAATAGAATGCATAAAAGGTGATTTTACAAAATAGAGGTTAAAAGATATAGATGGCATGGAAAAATGTACTCTTAAAAAATAAACTTTTTTACTGCTGCGTTTGTTTGACATTCATTTACCCCTAAACTAATTCCTAACTATTTATTCATGCAACTTGTCAAGAGCATGTGCTTTCCCTATACCATGCAGCCTATGTTATTGTATTGCAGTATACCCCATCCCACATTCCTTGCCACCCTTCTCTCTACACCAGCCCTTACCCTAATACCAAAACTAACCAAAGCATCTTTCCTTAAACCTTTCCTTACACCATTCCTTCCTCAAAATCTAACCTGAACCCGGCCCCTAACCTTATCCTAAAGGTAATCCCATCCCTTACCCTAATCCTTATTTTACCTCAACCATAACGTGTAAGCATTATGCTACACCTTCCTTCACACTGTACCTTATTCTAACCAATTATAACATCTGTTCATACCCTCAACCTAACCATAAATTTCTCCTAACCTCATTCTGTACCCTGATCAATTTATTTTTCACAATATATTTTACTTTTATGTATAATCTGTGTTTTTTACTGTAGTTTACTGCAGTTTTAAACGTTTCTACTTTGTGGTCTGTAACTTGTTGTTATTCAAAGTCTTTAATTCTAAATATTTACTAAAAAAAAGAGGCAGGCCTCAGCCTGTGACTTGAAAACAGGTGCCACCAGAAATGTTTAAAACATGGGAAACATGGGCAATTGCCCAGGGCCCCTCACCTTCTAAGGGCACCCCTGGAGAAAGGAACTTTGGTCCCAACGCAGGACTGCCAAAGTCGCGGGGAGGACGCCACCACCATGATGGTGGTGTCACCTGCCGTATTACAAGGTTTCCACCGGCCAGCAGAAACCTCGAAATAGAGCGTTCCTGCTGGTTTGACCGGCAGGAACAGTGCCACAAGATAGCACTTGGCTCCCTTAAAGGAGCTGAGTGCTATCTCGTAGCACAGAGGGGGCCAACCAGCACAGACAGAATGCACACTGTCTGCAAAGCAGACAGTGCACATTCCAATGGTGCTGGACGGGGGGGGCTGCACTTGTCCTCTGCCAGGCTTTTCATGGTGGGGAAACCGGCATGAAAAGACTGGTGGAGAACAAGATTGTAATCAGCAGGGCGGCGCTGAGTTCAGTGCCGCCCTGGCTGATTACAACCAAGACAGCCGTCACCCTGATGGCGGTTTTTAGGAGGGTCTGCCTGCCTAACTCATGATGTGACAGCCGGACCCCCACAGTAATGGTGGTCCAACCGCCACCGCATGGCTGTTGGTACTAGGACCACCAGCTTCGTAATGAGGCCGTTTGTCTCCATTTGATCCCTGTCTATTCTCCTTCTCTATCCAAACCTCTATCCTTCTCTTCCTACCATTTCCTCTGACTCGGTCTCTCTACCAAGTCTCATGTTAATGGTTTTTAGGGTCCCAGGTAAGCCATATTCCAACTGTTTTTCTATGCTCTTGTTAAAGTTTAACATGTTATTTAGAATTGTTTGTCATCATGCAGGCTTAAATTGTTCATACCGGGGTCCCCAAAATATGTCTTGCCTGGACCCCTAAAATCCTTAAGATGATATTGACAACACCTCCAACATACTCATCCCTAAGCAGCCAGCACCACTGCATACTGCCCAATATTTCCAGTACCAGCTATCCCACTGTGCCTGTCACAATATCACCTTTTGGACAGACCACTTTTCACACATTTGTTGCCAGATTGGGTGCAGACCTCCACATACTGATCATAGTATTTACCGAGGTCAATGGTGAACCCAATAAACAGCAAAGGCCTCACCTTGCCAAAATCTGTATGGCATGAAGATTTTTCCATTTTTGGAAATTCACAACATTTCTGGGATTGAACCAGTAATCTGTGCAATTCTGTAAATTACCAGCTACTCTCCAATTCACATCCACATACTCGGTTTTTTATTCACACAAGTTAGTGTTACTGAAATAGGGATGCCACATTTTCCAGTTTGCTGATCTGTTTCTTCATTCAAACTATTTTTACATATGGACATATCCTCCACCTACACCTCATAAAAATATCTGGAGTTTGGGTGGGTTTTACAGTTTTACATTTACTTTGACTTTTTGTTTTGCACTGGTGTGCAACTGAGTGTGGAAAACGATTGAAAATGACTTTGTAGATTTTCCCAACATTTCCAAGAATGACCCTCCTCCTCTCCTGTGACAAAACCCATATTCCACCCATGCCTATTTCTGTACTGTACATGACAGGTGTAGACAATGGGAACCCAACTATTGCAATTTTTTCAGGGATACACTTGTGCCCCAAAGAAAGTAATGCTTAGGATTACCAGTGTCCTTCATGTGTGAAGGGCTAAGTAAAGCCAATACCTAGGGCGCAAGGAGGTCAGTAATTTGGGTTATCAAATGATTCCATGTCATTCAATTGATCTTCTTTGAGGCCTATCATTGATTTAACAACCTCACAAAGGGGTGCCCACACTTCTCCAGGAGGGATGCATCAAGTTTATTGAGTTTTGTTTATTTTTAATGTTTACACATTTATCCACTCTGAATATTTACCATCGATCTGGTGCCTAAAAATACAATCACTTCAATGCAAACAATTCAGCTGATAAACCTTATTAAAGCAGTGTGTAAAAAAAGGACCTGGGACTGGCAAACTGTGTCTATGGTAATTTAGCAGGGAGTTTTAAGATAAGGTTTGAGTTAAATCAATATCTTTGGCATTGAATCCAAGTAGTCTCTTCGCTTATCCGCTAACAGCACTTTTAATTTCTTTCTGGTAGGTAAGAACCTGGACCCAGGTTTACTAAGATTTTGTGCCCGGTTTATGTCATTGTTTAGAAGCAACCCCAAAACAAAATCTCTTTTAAATTTTACAAAGCCACACAAATCCTGATTTGTATGGCTTTGTAAAAGAAAAGGAGTGCATATCTTACATCCACCCAGGTATTTTGATGCTAGCTCATATATACAAAGACTTGTTGTTAGAAATGGCGTCTTTGGTTGGCAGTCAGGTTACCCCCTGTCCAAGCAAGGACCCTCACTCTTGTCAGGGTAAAGGAGAATCACACTCAGTTAACCCCCGCTCACCCCCTTGGTAGCCTGGCACGCGCAGGGA
Source organism: Pleurodeles waltl (assembly GCF_031143425.1). NCBI lineage: Eukaryota > Metazoa > Chordata > Amphibia > Caudata > Salamandridae > Pleurodeles > Pleurodeles waltl. Next base: position 48,377,008 of record NC_090440.1, on the reverse strand, counting down.
GGCCTAACTTCAGAGACAATGTGTTAGGTATTTGTCCAAACACACACAGTAACCCAGTGTTGCACTACAAAATGACACAACACAGGTTTAGAACAATATTAAATATGTTATCAAAATGAACAAGACCAAATAAATAAAAATCCACAATATACAGTTAGAAATATGAATTTAGCACATAAAAGCAATAAAACAGTGATCTGAGGTGAAAACACTGCAAGCTGGTAAAACACGGCTTCGTAACGGTGTAGTTCATGGAGTCGGTCGACCCCCCAGGTACAGTACCTTTAGACAAGTAGAAAACAGGTCGGTGCACGGAGTCGGGGAGAGTGGTTTCGCTGGTTCAGGTGCCATGGGGCAGGAAGACTGTGGCGTCGCGCAGCAGCATCGGGTCCTCTCTACAGGGCGGCAGAGGTGAGGTGGCGTCGGATGCGAAGTCGGTCTCTTGGTTCCAGCAGTTGCGAAGTCCAGCGAAGTTACAATGCTTCTGGGTGATCTCACGGGGTCGCGATGATGTCACAGGGCCGCAGGCGCTGCAATGGTGACGGATCGTCATGGACGTCGGAGTTATGACACTCCGGTGTCAGCGAAGTCGGGCAGGATCAGCAATTACCGAGACGCGAGGCCTGCAGGGTTGTCAGACTTCTAGGAGGTCCACAGCCTCGGGGCAGGCGACTTCGCGGTTCCGGGTTAGCGGCGTCAGCTCACAGGTTCGTCGGATTCGCACTCGGCGAGGTCCATGGCCTCGGGACAAGCTGCCTCGTGGTTCCGGGCAGCGGCGTCCTTCACGAAGTCGCACAGCATTGTCCTGTGTCGGTAGACTGGTTTCTCTACAGGAATTCACTTTCAGGGGTCCAGGAAGTGGAATAGCACCACCTGACAAGCTAGAGTCCACAGCAAGTAGACTCAGTTCTGGTGAGTGAAGCCTTTGCTGTCCCTGAGGCTTCAAAACACGAGGCAAGCTCTACTCCAAGCCCTTGGAGTCACTTCTCAAGCAGAAATGCAACAAAGTCCAGTCTCTGTCCCCTTGCACAGGCAGAAGCAGCAACTGAAGGATGGCTCCACAAAGTACACTCACAGGCAGGACAGAACTTCTCCTCAGCTCTTCAGCTCTTCTCCGGTCAGAGGTTCCTCTTGAATCCGTGAAGTAATCTCAAGTCTGGGGTTTGGGGTGCTCTTCATATACCCCTTTCTGCCTTTGAAGTAAGCCTACTTCAAAGTAAAGGCTCAAGTGTCTGTGAAATCCTTTCTTGTCCAGGCCAGGCCCCAGCCACACACCAGGAGGTTGGAGATTGCATTGTGAGAGGGCAGGCATAGCTCTTTCAGGTGTGAATGCCCACTCCTCCCTCCCCTTCTAGCACAAATGGCTCATCAGAATATGCGGGCTACACCCCAGCCTACTTTGGGTCAACGTCTAGAGAGAGGTGCAAGCAGCCCAACTGTCAAACTGACCCAGACAGGGAATCCACAAAACACACAGAGTCACAGAATGGCTTAAGCAAGAAAATGCCTACTTTCTAAAAAGTGGCATTTTTAAACACACAATCTAAAAACCAACTTTACTAAAAGATGTATCTTTAAATTGTGAGCTCAGAGACCCCAAACTCCACATGTCCATCCGCTCCTCAAGGGAATCTACACTTTAATCAGATTTAAAGGTAGCCCCCATGTTAACCTATGAGAGGGACAGGCCTTGCCACAGTGAAAAACGAATGTAACAATATTTCACTGTCAGGACATATAATCCACATTACTATATGTCCTACCTAAACCATACACTGCACCTTGCCCTTGGGGCTACCTAGGGCCTACCTTTGGGGTGTCTGACATGTAAAAAAAGGCAAAGGTTTAGACCTGGCAAGTGGGTACACTTGCCAAGTCGAATTTACAGTTAAAACTGCACACACAGACACTGCAGTGGCAGGTCTGAGACATGATTACAGAGCTACTTATGGGGCTGGCACAACCAGTGCTGCAGGCCCACTAGTAGCATTAGATTTACAGGCCGTGGGCACCTCTAGTGCACTTTACTAGGGACTTACTAGTAAATCAAATATGCCAATCATGGAAAGCCAATTAAACACACATTTTATATAGGAGCACTTGCACATTAGCACTAGATAGCAGCGGTAAAGTGCCCAGAGTAACAAAAATGGTAAAAACAGAGGCCAGCACACATCAACAACCTGGGAAACAGAGGCACAAAGTTAGGGGGGACCACACCAAGGATACCAAGTCTAACACTTGTAAACAGGTTTTGATTGGCTGCCTGGGTCTCTAGCCAGGACTGAGGCACAATTGTTAATATCATCACTGTATACTTAAGTTCAGTATGCATTAGAAATATATATTTTTCATATTTGCTCTGCAGCTCTTGACCAGAGGACTACTCAAGCTGTGCCAACCAGTACCTGTCATGTGCACAAAACAAGCTTAAGGTGGAGACTGGCATCCATCTGTTGGAGAAGCCGATAAATACAATTCGGTTCTGCTTTTTCCTAAAACCCCACAAATAAAACACTGCTTTGCTTTTCCAAGTACACCTATTTTTATTACACATGCAAAACTGTATTTTCTTTTGTCAGTCAATTCTGTAAAGCCTGCTCAAGAATTGTTGTTTTTTGTTTGAATATTGTGTCAATGTCTTAGAACTGGGAACAATGAAGAAAAGTACATGGTGTGGTTGTCAAGTGGTTTGTTTTACCTCCCTTTGTCAGCCTAAATGGGCACTTTCTGTTTGTCAGATGTTCTTGCTGAAGTTGTACCTTATTTGTTCTTTAATTGGCTTTTTTAAATGTGTCTAATTTTCGTGATTGCTGACACTTACAGTACAAAGGGAATCATTGGCAGCCATGTTTCTGGAGCTGGACATACATCTCTTGGTGAATGTTAATGAGCATATTCAAAACAGCCTGCATTACCAAGGGAGGGGAGAGAAAAAAGAGTGGGTGAAGGAAAGGGGTAGGGAAGGGAGACTCTGAGAGAGCGAGGGTAAGAAAAACAACATAGAAATGGAAAGACAGATAGAGAGAAAGGAGAGAATAAAGGCTGAGACAGAACTGATTAGAAGAGGAATGAAGGAGAGGGGCAAGAGGAAGTAAGGCATAAACAGAGGTAGAAAGAGGAAAAGAAGAAAATAGAGAAAGAGGTAACGAGTGTAAGAGACTGTAGAAACAGAGAGAGAAAGACTAATAGTGAAAGAGTAGGAACAATAGAAAGACTGTAAGAGAGTCAGAAAGAAAGAAGAAAGGATCATTGAGACAATTTCTTTACCATATAAAGGTCTGTAGGCACAACCGAAACTATGGTGCTCTAATCAAGCACCCCCTTAGTACATAACCCCCCCTGCAGGAAATTGGGTTACTGGTTGAGGAGAGTGAAACCCTGCTCAAGCAGCAACCACAATTCGTCAAAGTGAAGTGCAAGCAAACCCCAAATTAACCCTTGCTTAACCCTCTTGCAGCTTGGCACAAACAAAGTCAGGCTGAACTTAGAGACAATAGCCCTGATTCACAAAGGTAAACTTTGACCAAATGTCTAATTTACAACAAAAGTCTTAGTTTAGACTTAGGCCCTCATTACGAGTCTGGCGGTCCTTGGACTGACAGAATCGCAGCTGCAGTGTTACCGCCGCCGCAGATTCTTCTTGAGCTAAAACCAAGATAGAACACAGTTGGGAAACAGATTTGGGATGTGCTGGGACCATCTGCTTTTGGAATTAAATCTGTCTAGATTATTAAAAATTTCCAGAAGCACAACCACTACTCAATCTCTGCTCTTTTAGTATCATAGGTTATATTTGTTGTGATGGGTGTTTTAACTCACCACACACATGCACTTTACACTGGCCGTGTTGAGCACAGTCAGTGTTCTAGTGGTCCTTCCTGGCTCAAGATTTAACAAGCTCGATGGCAGGGGTGCGCCTTCTGTCTTGACCTATGCTAGTAGGCAGATTTCTTTGTGATCAGGGCATTTATAAAACTGTGTGATTTTAATGTATCTGTTAATAGGAACATTTGTATAAGGTGGGGATTTATAACCCTCTTCTCAAATGTATATGCAAATATATAAACACATTTTAAAGTTAAAGAGTAGTAAAATATATTCACAGAGGTTCCATAGAAGTGTAAACATCATTTAAACTATAAGATCACAGGGACACAATTGAGGATGTGGCTATAAGATGAGCACTGGGGTCTTAACTGCAGAAGGACTGGGTACAGGGAATAAGTAAAGGCCATGTCCTCTGCCAAGAAAATTGTGTTCAAGGCAGTGCTGTACCTGGATAATACTAATGGTAAGGAACAACAAATGGCAATACAAATCAAGAAGTCTATACAAGAGATCTACCAAAATCTTAATATTTGAACTGTATCCCGGAATAGACAGTCATAGTCGTTATTTACTCTGCCAATTGTTGTGCAAATACAAAAAGTCCAAACATACCATCTCTCTCCAGTTGCAATGTTTAATATTTGTGTAAGTATTTGGTGCAAAAACTAATAATTGTCATGAAGGTTGTGAGGTGATTGACAGTGCCTCATTCAGTGAAGAAGTGAAAATATGCACTGTGTTAAACTTTTTCTTATCGACTGATGTAGGGCCCGATTCACATTTTACCGGACCATCGAGCCATTTGCGAGCAGTAAAATCCATTTTCCTATGTTTTAACCCTATTTTGCAAGTTGGTATTCTATTACCAACTCACAAAATAGGGTTTGCGAGTCACTATTAGGAAGGGGAGTGTAACAGGTGTCCCATCCTAATAGCGAGTCCCACTGGTATGTATGAATTTTTGCGACCTGGAATGTGGTTACAAAACATTTGCAGATTAACACTAATTTCAAATTGGTGGTAAGCCATTCACAAACGGGAAGGGGTCCCTAAGGGACTCCTTCCCCTTTGTGAATGGGGCTGTGTTGGAAAATGGCTTATTGGTAAGGGCAGGTAAGCACCTACACTTAGCAATAGGCTACTAACCCCTACTAGGTTCAGTTAGGTCTCAATAAATTAACCCCAGCTCAACCCTTGGTAGCTTGGCAATAAGCAACAAGGCTTAATTTAGGAGACAGAGCATAAAGCATTCAAGTATCACAAAACAGTAATTAAATAAAAGACAGGAAACAGTTTAAAAATCCAAATCCACTTTATAGAAATAGGAATTCTTTTTAGCTTTACAATGACACCAAAAAGAATAAAACCGTATTAAGGGAATCGGAGATGTGAATTTTTAAATAATTTTTTAGCGAATAGAAACGAACAGCGCCAATCTGGTCATCTGGCCGTACCTTAATCGGGGCAAAGCCAAAGCTTAAGGATGACTACGATGGAGCCCTGCTCGGCTACAGCAAGCGGGAGGCCTCGGTCGAAAGTTTACCTTCGGACGTAGTCATTTTCTTGAAGATTTTCTTCAACGGGACCAATTTGCCAGTCCAATCCGACCTCCTGGAGCCCTTCCTCAAATACGCATCGCGGGAGCTCTCGGTGAAAATTTCCACATTCAGACTTACACAATTTTTCGAGATGAAAATCCTTCGACTGGGGCAAACCTGAATCTTGATCCGACGTCCCTGGAGCCCTTCTCAGACACCCTGTGCGGGAGGTCTTTCTACGTTCGGATGTCGTGTTTTCAGAGATTTTCTTCACCGGGACGAACCTGCAAGCTTTATTCTATAACTTCAGGTTTAAGTGATTGCAGAAGGTCGAGACAAACTGTTTTCTCATATATTTTTATCTGGTTTAATGTCACTTGTAGAATAGCCCATGTTTAGAAAGCAAGAGGAAAGAGAGAGCGAGAGAAAAAAGACACAAAAGGAAGGAAGAAGAGAGCTTGTGAAGGAGAACTGAATGGGGACTGGTACTGGCCCTGTATGGATAGAGTGATTAGGAGAGAGGAATGGGCGAGAAGATGATGCAGACATGCAGAGACTGATACCACATCTTCAAACACATTGTTACCTCCCAGAAAATGCATTTTCCGAAAAAATCACTCCAACAGGGAAAGCAATAAAACTGCTTCCTCCTGTGTGGCAAGAGGCAGTAGGAAAGTGTAATTAAATTTCGGAGGGCGGCTTTGTCTGATGCAGTTTGTCGCATTGCTTCAAAGCTGCCCCAAACAGCATGTTGTGGACATCATCGCATCGGACAGAAGCACAGGAGGGCACCAGGGCCAGACCTGTGTACAGGCAGGTGGCACTGCGAAGGGTGGAGGGGAAGCCTGCCATGCCCAAGGTCCAGGGAGCCTGGGGGAGCTGGCCTACACGTTGGCACTCATATAGGGCTCATATCAGAGGCTACCTTGTTTGCGATGATGGTGATGTGGGTGATGCCACCACTACTGCCACTACTAGTACTACTACTAATAATAACAATGCTACTACTACCACTACTATTGCTACTACTACTACTAATAATAATATGAAGAAAAATATTATGACACTACAACTATTGCTAATAATAATGATAATGAAACTGCCTCTACTACAGCTACTACTACTACTGTTACTTCTAGTACTACTACTAATATTAATAATAACAATGCCACTACTACCACACGTACTATTGCTACTACTAATAATATTAATGAACTTATGATTATGATTATGATACTACTACTACTACAACTACTGCTAATAATAATGATAATAATACTGCCACTACTACTGCTACTACTACTACTGTTACTTCTAGTACTACTACTAATAATAATATTAACAATGCCACTACTACTACAACTATTGCTACTACTAATAATATTAATACAAATATTATGATACTACTACTACAACTACTGCTTTAAATAATGATAATAATACTGTCACTGCTACTACTACTACTGTTACTTTTACTACTACTATACTAATAATAATAATATCATTACTACTAAAACTACTATTGCTACTCATAATAATAATACCACTACAACTACTATTTTTACTATTCCTACTAATAATATTAATAAAATATTATGATACTACTACTACGACTACTGGTAATAATGATAAAAATACTGCCACTACTACTGCTACTGCTACTGTTACTACTGTTACTTCTAGTACTACCACTAATAATAATAACAATTCCACTACTACAACTACTATTGCTACTACTAATAATAATATTAATAAAAATATTATGATACTACTACTACGACTACTGCTAATAATAATGATAATAATACTGCCACTACTACTGATATTGCTACTACTACTGTTACTTATAGTACTACTAATAATAATAATGACAATGCCACTACTACTACAAATACTATTGCTACTACTACTATTAATAACAATGCACTACTGCTACTATTGCTACTACTAATAATAATAAACATATTAATGCTGATACTACTATAACTACTACTACTAAAACCTACTATATAACTACTGCTACTATAACTACTACTACTTCTAATAGGAATAATATTAACAATGCCACTACCACTACAACTACTATTGCTACTACAACAAATAAAAATATTTATGCTATTCCTACTATAACTACTCCTAATGATAATAACAATGACACTTGCTACTATTACTACTACTAAGAAAATGTGCATGATATTACTACTACTACTATAACTACTTATAATAATAATAATAATAATGCCACTACTACTATAACTACTATTGCCACTACTACTTCTAATAAAATATTCATGCTACTACTACTAATAGTAATGTTAATGCAAATAGTAATAATAATAGGAAAAATATAGCTGGTGCTAATAATAATAATTGTAATGCCACTACTACCACTTTTAATAATAATAATGTCACAACTACTGCTAACAACAATAATGAGGAGAATATGATTGAAACTATCTAATTTCATATTAATAACATTACTGTTATTTTTGATGTTATTATGTAATGGTTTAATATTATTATTACAAATAATAAGCATAATAGTGGTTATACTAATGCAGAAATTAATGATAACAATTATACTATTTATAATTAAACAACTAGACTTGGTTTCCCCGATGACCGCTCACTTGCCCATTTCTGCTGTTCAACAGAGACCCCCGCATCTTGTGCCCCCAAGGAGCTTGAAACTCAGCATGCGGTATACACTGTGGCTGCAGAGTTTCACACTCAAAGGATTTTTAGTGCCCTCCCTCCATTATCCCACCTCTCTTTATCTGTACTCTGCCACCTTGCAAGAACCACATAGACTGCCCCTGCCTTTTCCTGTCTCTGTGCCCCCGCCCATGGTGTGATGGTAGTTAGAGGTTGATTTTAGCATGTTCCACAAATCCCCGACCTCTCTATCTCTCTGCTGCACTTCACAGCCTCAGATAGGTTGTGCCGACCCCTCTCTACGTAGTGCAGGTGCCATGTTGAGTTACTTGACACAGGCTGTTTTTTGTAAGGGTTGCCTCATAAACCTTCAGAGCCAACTGTGTTTTCCCACTCTGTATTGGCACTCTTTCCCCCTCCTCCTGTGCAGTCAGGAGTCCTCACCCCAAAAGCTGAGAAGCAGCACAAGGCTTGAAAGTTCCTAGAAAACTCCAAATTCAGCATTGATCACTCCTAGCAAAAAGGTTTTATACAATGATGCTTCTAAACACGAACCTCCTTAACTCTTCCACGTCCACAAATAAACTGAAGCCGTCCCAGGTACTAGGCCAGTCTTCCCCAGAGATCTCAAAGCCAACAGATCACAGGAGTGATCTGAGAGTGAGAATGTGCTTCATGAAGTGAGTCTCACTGTATGCAACTGCAATCCAAGATGTGTACCACACAGGATGTCCATATGATGATTCTGCACTGCCATACTTTGAACTGCTGCCACTGTATATGGGGCATCCATTAGTGAATCAATAGGAAAAATTGAGTAGGAGTTTTTAATGAACCAATTAATCATACAATTACGAGCTCAGCAAATTACCCGTGAGGGTCTTGAGGGACTGGAGCTGTATACTGCTGCGTGGAGGTATGATCATTTGAACATCCAAGTCTTTAGTTCTCTTCTGAATTGCTGGAGTGATGGTGCAGTCCTGAGGTGCTGGGGGAGGTTGTCCAGGCCTTGGCTGCCAGGTGTGAGATGGGGCATCCCCTGCTGTTGGCTGGACGGATCCGGGAGGTGTCTGTAAGGGAGAGGGAAACTGAACGGAGGTGTCTGGTTGGTTGGGGGAAGGTCAAGCGTTTGTCGATGTATGCTGGTACTCCATTGTGCAGGGCCTTATAGGCATGGGTCAGCATCTTCAAATGGCATCTCTTCTGAATCAGGAGCCAGTGTAGTTTTTTGAGATGGGGTTTGATGTGGGTCTTCTGGGGAGGTTGAATATGAGTTTTGCTGTTGAGTTCTGTATTGCCTGTAGACTTTTCAGGAGGTGTGCTGTGATTCCTACGTAGAGCCTGTTTCCGTAGTCCAATCTGCTGGTGATGAGGGCCTGCGTGATGGTCCTTCTGGTGTCTGCTTGGAGTATGCGAAGGGTGTGAAAGCAGGCAGATGAGACTGTGTGGACTTGTTTCTTCATGGATAGCTTGCTATCCAGAATGATGCAGAGGTTGCGGGTGTAGTCTACTGGGGTGAGGGTGAGGGTGTGCCAAGCTCTGCAGGCCACCATGTGTCAGTCCATGGTGAGGTGTTGTTGCCAAAGATGAGGACATCCGTTTTTTCTGTGTTGAGGTTGAGACAGTTGTCCTTCATCCAGTCTGCTATGTTCATCATGCATGTTTGCAAGTTAGAGTTTGTGGTGGAGGGATCTTAGGGCAGCAAAGATGAGCTGTATGTTGTTGGCATAGGAGATGATATTGTGTCCGTGTGATCAGATGGCCAGGGGGGTCATGTAGGTGTTGAAGAGGGTCAGGCTGAGGGACAATTTTTAGGGGACTCCATAGATTATCTTCTTGGGCAAACGGTGGGAGAATGATCCTTTCAGTTCTGCTGGTAAGTTATGAGGTCATCCATTTTAGGGCGTTTCCTTGAATCCCAATGTGGTGAAGTCTGTTGATCAGGATGTGGTGGGAGACAGGGATAAACATTGCTGACAGGTCTAGGAGGATGAGGGCTGCTGGTTCCAACCTGCCCAGGAGGGCTCTGATGTCATCTGTGGCTACAATCAGGGCTGTCTGAGTGAACGTGGTTAGCTGGAAATACAGCTTGGGAGGGGTCCAGGAGATTGTGGTCATCTAGGTGTTGGGTGAGTTGCTGGTTGGTCACTTTCTTGAGGACTTTTGCTGGATAGGGGAATGGAGAGATGGGCAAATAGTTCCTTGATTCAGCTGGTTCAGTGTTTTTTTTTAGGAGTCTCACTTCAGCATGCTTCCAGACCTCCAGGAAGGAGGCTGCAGTAATGGAGGTATTCCGGACCTCGTTGAGGTCGTTGCTGATAGTCTTGATTCTGTGGTCGAAGACGTGGAGGGTGCAAGGGTCCATGGGTGCCCCAGAGTGTACGGAGTTCATGATAGAGATGGTGTTCTGCATGGTGAAGAGTTCCCAGGGGTTGAGAAGGTGTTTAGGATTCGTGTTTGTGCATGTGAGCTGGTTGATGCTGTCTGGGGGCGAGGGTTGGCGTTCAAGGTTCTTGTAAATAGCCTAAATCCTGTTGTGGAAGAAGTCTGCAAGGTTGTTGCAGAGATCCTGGGAGGGAGTGATGTCATTCTCGGTGGCTGCTGGATTGGTGAACTCCTTCAAGATGGTGAAGAGTCCTTTGCTGTGGTTTGTGCTGGCTTTGATGCAGTCTGTTAGTGTGTTCTTCTCGGTTTCTTTCAGGAGACAGAGGTACTGTTTGAGTGCCGTCCTGAAGGTGGTGTGGTCTCCTGTTTTTTTGCTGATGCACCATTTCACTTCAAGTTGTTGGCAGTTGCATTTGGAGGAGTGCAGTTCCTCAATGAACCAGCTTGCTGTTTCATTTTGTGATCATAGTGAGAAAAATTGAAAGTAAAAACAAGGAACTAGGGGCTAGATGTACCAAGCTTTTTATTCATTGGCAACTGGGCTGATTTACAGAATGTAGCCTTTTGTGACAGCAGAAAGGCATTTTGAAAAGCAAGAAACCATAGTTGCGATTTGCTAACACGTCACCAACTAACAATTTCAGTTCGCAACTACATACCAGTTTGGTATTTTGAAGGACTTGTTTGGGGCATCCTTTCTGAATACCAAACCACAGTGGGATGTATTAATGTTTTGCAATCGAAATACGGTTGTAACACATTCATGTTTTACTGACCAATGTATGTAAGAGGTAAGCCATCCGCAAAAAAGAAAGGTTCTCCATGACCCTTTCCCGATTGTTAATGTTGAAACAAATGTTTTTTAGGGTAGGCAGTGGTCCAAAGGAATGATAGGTGTTTTTGTGAGCTCAGTGACATCCAACTATTTGGTGTATTTGAGCAATGCTTGCAATATAAACAGTCAAAGGGCTAATGATATTGAATATCTGTTTACTCAACAATCAAGAAATTGCTTTATGCCATGCAATGGGCATGAAAAGTGCTCTTTACACGTCAACACAAGACCAAATTAAGAGAACAGAATTAATTGTAAATTACTTATTTATCAAGATCACTCAATAAAAGACACAAAAATTTGAAGCGTCCGGGTGTTCTAACACACTTCTGCAGGGCAGACGTAAGTCATGTGACTTTCTTATGTAATGCGCTCACTCCTCGCTAGACCTGGCACATTCCATTGCTACGGAGAGTTGGATAATGGCTGCTTCGTTTGTTCAAAAAATTGCACAAGTACTGCTGATACAAATCCCTCTCCTTCCATTCAGGTGGCTTGGCGCCTTGTGTTTATCAAGGCGAGGTCACAGGGAAGACCAGGACGCCCATTTTAATCCATCATATGTGTAACAATTAGACTTCGAAGTCTGCCAGCACTCCCCGGGCTCCTGTGCGCACTCAGTGCTTTGATTTGTGATGGCATTATATCAGATACCTGCGCCACAACCACATTAATTAGAGTAGAATTGTCCAACAGTGTTTCCATGGGGATCAGTGACCCAGTAATAGGAAAAACCTGCTGTCATGTGCAAAGTAGTCTTGCAGCAGTCACAATTTTCCCGCTACTTGATAAGCCAACAAACTTTGACAACAAAATCCTAGTAAAACAAAGCACATGCATCCTAAGGCAGTGAAATAATGTAATCCATTCCCCCATCTCTTTTTATCTCTTCACTGCACTTCAGATAGGTTGTGCCAGTGCCTCTCCATGTAGTACAACTACACAGAAAATAAGGTGTGTCTTTGATATGCAATGATTATGTTTTATTATCCCTTGGTCAGGGTGTTGACAGTAGTTTTTACCCTTTGCTGTGGTCAACATTAACTGTTAATTATGGCCCTTCATGGCAGACTGGGTGCGTAATGTCAGAATAGTCTGCAGTCACCAGTTGGTAGTTATAAGTAAGTCAGCTGCTTAGGACACGGGGCAGAAGGCTGGGCTGAACCACACCTCCCAGCAGAACCTGAGGGAGGAGGCCTTCCACAATGCTCCGACACGCCAAAGGCGCCTTAATTGGGACTCTCGCTTCAGCTGCGAGCATCACTCTGCACTTGGACACGGGGCGGAAGGCTGGGCTGAACCACACCTCCCAGCAGAACCTGAGGGAGGAGGCCGCCCACAACGCTCCGACATGCCAAAGGCACCTTAATGGGGACTCGCGCTTCTGCTGCGCGCATCACTCTGCACTTGGACACGGGGTGGAAGGCTGGGCTGACGACACCTCCCAGCAGAACCTGAGGGAGGAGGCCACCCACAACACAACGCTACGACGCACCACGGTCGCCTTAAATGTAAATGTAAATTAGCACTTGTATAGCGCACTACTCACCCGTTAGGGTCTCAAGGCGCTGTACTCATACCGCTATGGAACCCCTCCTGGCTTTTCCCTGTGAGGCGCCCACTCCTGAGCACCCCCAGGGTGAAGCCAGGCATCCAAGCGCTGTTGGGGCCGTTGTGGAGATTAAGCAAGCTATTGCCCAGAGTTGCAGAGTGGGACCCATGAACTAGATTAGGCACCGAGGCGAGAATTATCTGGTCAAGGGGAATTGAGCCCAAGACCTGCCGAAGCGGGACTTGAACCCTGCTCTTGAGCCAGATCTCTGCTTCAGGGTCTGCCGCTCTAACCATTGAGCCACACTTCTCCACTGATTGGGACTTGCGCTTCCTCTGCGTGCATCACTCTGCACTTGGACACGGGGCAGAAGGCTGGGCTGAACCATACTTCCACCTAATGCTCCGACGCGCCAAAGGTGCCTTAATTGGGACTTGCGCTTCCTCTGTGCGCATCACTCTGCACTTGGACACGGGGGCGGAAAGCTGGGCTGAACACACCTCCCAGCAGATCCTGAGGCAGGAGGCCGCCCACAATGCTACGAAGTGCCAAAGGCGCCTTAACTGGGACTTGCGCTTTCGCTGCGTGCATCACTCTGCACTTGGACACGGGGCGAAAGGCTGGGCTGAACCACACCTCCCAGCAGAACCTGAGGGATTATGCAGCCCACAACACTCCGATACACCAAAGGTGCCTTAATTGGGACTCGAGCTTCTGCTGCGCACATCACTCTGCACTTGGACACGGGGAGGAAGGCTGGGCTTAACCACACCTCCCAGCAGAACCTGAGGGAGGAGGCCGCCCACAATGCTACGACACACCAAAGGTGCCTTAATTGGGACTCGCGCTTCTGCTGCGTGCATCACTCTGAACTTAGACACGGGCGGAAGGCTGGGCTGAACCACATCTCCCAGCAGAACCTGAGGGAGGAGGCCACCCACAACGCTCCGAAGCGCCAAAGGTGTCTTAATTTGGACTCGGGCTACCGCTGCGCGCATCACTGCACTTGGACATGGGGGCGGAAGGCTGGGCTGAACCACACCACCCAGCAGAACCTGAGGGAGGAGGCCGTCCACAATGCTCCGACGCACCAAAGGCGCCTTAATTGGGATTCGCACTTCCGCTGCAAGGAATGCGTGCGGGAAGCACCCGAGCGCATGCCTGGGCAAAGACCAAGCCAAGAGTGGGCCCGTCTGTGCCCGTCAGCGGCCGACAGAGGCTGGGCTGGGCCCACTCTCTTGGTTTTTTAATCTTTTTTTCCTTATGTATTATATGTATACATACTTATTGACCTTTTAAAACTTCCCTGTTATCTAGCATATAGTGTGATAAGAATAGACCTTCAACCAGGACAGATTCAATACCACAGATTTAGGCTTTTGGGTAACCAGCCATAGAGAGCACACGACTACTTAAGGAGGCAGTAAATCTAAATCCTAATTATGGGCAAGAGGCAGGTGGGGGGACAGAAGGTAGATACGGAACTCGGACAACGATTGACTCCTTCCTAGTTGGAGCTGTAGGGGTCATCTCAAAGGAAATTGACCTTGTGGAAAGACGCTTATCCCTGGATTGGGAGATGGGGTAGGGCGAACCTAAGCACCACATGAATATACACCAGTTATTCACTCCTCATCTGACACAGTGGCTCTGATGAATTGAGATTACCAGATAGAGCCAATGACCTCCACAAGTAAAAACCCCACACCTCAAAGTCAGTCACCCATTACAAAAAGGAAAAAACAATGCAGAAGGGGGGCTGATAGTAACCTGGGCCCTATCATGGTTGAAAATATGGTATTTACTGACTGGTAAGACCTCACATCCCTCCTTGATAACCTGCTTAAACCTCTATACAAAACTGGATAAATTGGAAGAGGAGGTGGGAAAAGTTCTGGTAATCTGCCATAAACTCCCCTTGCCAATGTTGTCCCTTAACCCCTAGAACCCTGTGGTACAGATTACTACTCCTAATGTGACAGGCCATTCACATGTATCACAGGGCACAGATACCTTAGATCTGCAAGGAACTGTATTGAGCACTAATCTTGGGGCCCCTACACAAGGGCAAGCAAGGGAGGCCCTAAAGTCAGACCATCCCAGGCAAATAAGGGTGGCCCAAAATATTGATCATCCTAGTGGGTGGCACATAGCCTCTATGAGCAGACCACCAGGCTCCGCTCCAGATGACCCATATCCGATACCCAACCTTATAGCTCCAGGACACTTTTCCTCGAACCCCCAGAAAAACGGGTCAGCCCGCCTACACATAAGAGAAGAACTGCCTATTGTTATTCTACCCCTTGAGTCTTGCCCTTATGTTATTATTATGACCAAAGTCCCCCCTCTACAGTTTGATCAGAGTGAGCAACAGGGTGACCTGAAGAACAAGGTTATGCAATGGTTAGCAAAGAACAATCTTTTTTTCAATGAATGATGCCCACCAGATAATTCTAACCCAGAGAGTAGGGTGGGTAGGCCCCTTAGGGAAAGACCATGGGGGAGATTGTATAATTATTAATTTCAGAAACCCCTGGATGGTGAGGGATATCCTATGCAGGGCCTCTTTTCACCCCCAAGATAAAAGCTCCCCGGAATTGTTCCCGCTAGGTGTATTTTATAGACATTTGCAACCGGGCCAGTCAGGATGTAGATCCGCACCCTGTATGCTGCCACGGTCTATATTGGCATACCCAGGCCTTGATCCCATCAGTAATGCACACTCTACCACCCCGTTACTATTAAGCAATAAATATCAGACATTAAGTTCACTGTCAGATAATGACTGACTGTTATGTAAGGGGTCTGTAGCCTGCGAGAAGATGAGGTTAAGGGCAGAGGAAACAACCAAATATAAGATGCCCTAACAGGCTATTATTGGTCCAGCAGGGCAAGGATGATATGGGCATTGGGGATACAACACATAATGGGGATGGGGAAATAATTGAAGTAGCTCCAAATGCAGTAAGCTATGGTAGGGAAGAATTACGGAAACAGAAGCTTGTCGATAACACCATTGGGCGCCACTATTTCGCTACATGGAATGTGCAGGGCCTACATGCCAAAACTGGGACTGAAGAGTGGGGTTCATTAATCAGTAAGCTAGATGTGGTTTGCATCCAAGAATCCTGGTGTACCTCACCTGCCTATGTGCATGGATTTACCTCACACTCACTGCCAGCCACACCATCACAATCTGGTACGGCCAAGGGGGGCTCCTGGTGCTTATGTCTAATAAACTCCCTGTAGAGGTTAAAAAGACCTTTATGGAGACCACACATTTCCAATTGCTGTGGCTTAAGTACAAGAATAAGGTATATATGGTCATAATTAACTACTATAACAACATATTTGACGCCACCTGATGTAGGGTTGCCCACACCCTGGATCAAAGCCTAAATACATTTTTATACCCCTTTAGCTCTAATCCCATTATTGTTTGGGCCGGGGATTTTAATATCCAGCCTTGCACCCGTACCTCCCCTCGGTCCTGTGGACTTACTACCCCCGATGGGACAGGATTTGACCATTTTTTGCCACAATGAGTATGGAGAGGTGATTAATTTGATGCTGTCCACTTTTGATTTAACGTTTATGGAATGTAAGCACGGAGTTTCCAACTAAATTATTCCAACTCATAGGGGCCCCAACTCATCCTCCGTTATAGACCACATTATTTTGTCATCCTCTGCACTAAATGGCTGCGACACACCCTATACTGAGCTGACCCTTATTAGTGATCATGATCTGATTATCCTCCCTACGTCCTTCTGGGGGCCAAGGGATGTGTTTTCTACTACCCCGAATCAGATCGAAGCACATAGAACCATGGGGGTGAGACGGAAGTGGGAAGACATTGAGCCTGCTGATATTCTGCGGGATGTTATATGTGGCTCCCCGCATGAAATTGGTTAGTGCCTACAGGAGGATATTGAGGTACCTATGTTATTAAGATGTTTTGGTACAATCACCGCTTATATACAGGGTCTCCTGATCTACAGCCCACAACATAGACGACCTTTGTATAAAAAGGGGTGGTTCAGCCAGGCCTGCAAAAAAGCCAGGAGGAATCTTAAACTAGCCCTGCAGGCATTTCCTAGAGACCCGATAGTAATTAAGTCCCTCCAATTAAAATATAAGAAGACACAGGAACTAAGGAATTAAGGGAAGAGGCATGGTCCAAACTAGCCCTGGTGACAGAGACTAATAATGTCAAACTGTATTGGGAAACCATTAATGCCCCCTGCCTTTCATAATAGATGCCATCAGATCTGCGATCAAATGTAGACTGTGTAACATGGGTGGCTCATTACTCAGAGGTTTTTAAGGAAGGGACTGGGTCGGTAGATATAATTGGGCAGATCAAGCTGGGCCAACCCAACTATCCACAGATCACTACAGATGAGGTTTACTCTGCTATCTTAGCTGGTGCTGAAGGTAAGGCCCCAGGACCGGATGGTGTTCCAGTGGATGTCTTTAACCATAACATCTTTTTTTGGGTACCACTTGTGACTAGAATATTACATTCGGCGACATGGTACACATCCATTGTTATACCAATACATAAGAAGGGAGATAAGGCCGACCCTAAAAACTATTGACCAATTTCTCTGCTGGACTTCTCTTTGAAAACATTTTGTAGAATCATATTGGAAGGATTAAATGACTGGGTCGTAGAAAACAACAACTTATCACCGGTACAGTTTGGTTTTAGGAAGGGCCTAGGAACCATAGAGCAATGTGTTAACCTAGACCTAATTAAAGGAAACTATAGCAAGACTAAAAAAGGTGCCCTATGTCTATGCTTTGCAGACCTCAGTAGTGCTTTTGACCTAGTAAAACATGCCCTCCTATGGCCTACTCTAATCGAGATAGGTGCCCCAAGGTATATCATCAATTTTTTGGCTCTCCTGTATAGAGATCTGACATGCAAAGTCCGTTTTGGCCAACTTGGAGAATGCACCACCTCTTTCAATATAGGTAGAGGTATCTGCCAAGGTTGCGTCCTTGCCCCGTTATTGTTCTCTCTATACATTAATGGGGTATATAACATTTGCAGGGTTTACAGGCAGATCCCCGTACATGGCCGGACGTCCTGTGCCTGCCCTAGTTTATGCAGATGATGTTGTCCTGATCTCAGGAACACCGATTTGGGTTCCAGAAGTTAATGTGTGGATTTGAACAGTTTATGTAATCTAAGGGTATGATAATCAATAAATCCAAAACATTTACTATGGCCTGTGGCAAGACGGTAAAGAAATGCAGAAGTTTTTACATTCAGAATATGGAGATTAGTACTGTCAACTGCTTTACCTATTTGAAGGCATTATTTTCTAGCAATGGAAAGTGGGACCAGCTGGTTTGTTTGGGTAGGAACAAACTTAGAAGAAATTCAGGGGCTATATTCAGATTTTCTAGTAAACTAGGGAGTCGCCCCATAGGCACTATTCTGGACATTAACAGGGCTAGAGTTGTTTCCACGGCTGCGTATGGTGCCAGGGTGTGGGGTTACACCAAAAGCGCTCCCCTACAATTAGAGGTGAATTGTTTCCTAAAACACATTAGGTCTACCCACATCAGCCTCTAATTGGATCAGGCATCAAGAAAGGGGCATACAATCTTTGGAAGATGTGCTACAGGTGAGACCCCTGCTTTTATGGCATAGCATATGGTCTAAGGAAGCCACTGGTTTTACTAAAGATCTTATATTAGACTGTATGAAACTGGACAACGCCATGTGTATACTCTGGAAAGCTTTTATTGAATCGTCCTTTAAATCAGTTTTTTTACAGATCTAGACAACATAATCCAGAGGACGTGCTATCATTATCAAAAAAATATATCAAGGACACTTTTATGATATTTAAGGCGGATGCTAGGAAGCTAACTGAATATATCAAACCCACTGTTGGTCTTTACTTGTCTTACTCATTGGATGCAAGTAGGTTTGGTTATCTTTCCATAGTCACCAACATGCAGCACAGGTTTGTGTTAATTAGACTAAGACTGGGTATTGCGCACCACGTAGTAGCATTTCCTCAAGTTAGGCATTGCCCTCTGGAGTCAGATAGATGCCCTTGTGATGCAGTTAGCAAACAAAGCACCTTGCATTTTGTCCTATTCTGTAAATTCTATGAACATCTTAGAATCACCTACCTTAAACCACTTTTTAATGTACTTACTATAAGAACTTATCAGGAAGCACTGGAACTCTTGTTAGCCTTAGACTCCCCAAGTGTATGGTTCAGGGTGGCAAATTATATCCTAAAAGCAATTCATGTTAGGAAAAGTCTTACTGCAATTAAACATTTCTTTTAAGTACTAATTGTATTTAATCTATTTTATAATTTTAAATTTTAATTTCCAATCTTTCAATGAACTTATTCATTCATGTTCTATTGTTTTAATGTATTTTATCATGTGCTTTTATGGCTTACTCTTTGTATAGCCGAATATTGCAGGGTCGGTGGCCCCTTACGAGGCCTGCTTGTGTCTGTGAATTAACTTAAGGGAGCATGACCCGCTTGCTTCCTTACTGCATGGCATTTAACCAAGACATTGAAATATGGTGGTGAGCAAGGGATGGAGGGGGGTGCGTTTCACCTCTCCTGTAGCAGTTCTAAAACTTCTTGGCAGTTGTGAATGATCCCAACACAGATAAAAGCTCTACAAAATAGTGCACTCTTACGAATGTTGACAGTAACTATGGTATATTTTACGCTATGCCAGCATGATTAAGATTAAGTACTGCAGTGAAAAGGATGTAACAACATGGTGCACTACGGGAAATGTAGTTGGTGATTATCAAGTCACATGGGTCACAAGTTAAAAGCACTGGCTTTATGGACACCTGCAACTACTTACCTATGATTAAGGAATTCCAGCTAAAACGCATCAGGAGGACTCTGTGGGAGCTGCTTTTTGTATTGTGAATAAATGCTTGGATGTCTTTTGAACTGATGCCTCAGCATTTTGTGCTGTTTAAAATATATATATATATACATATATAAAGAAAGATTGAGGCAAAAGAAGGCTAGGGCACTTGCCCACAATAGGAAATGCCAATGCTGTGGCTAACGTAGGGACAACCAGTGAATGCACAGAAGATTTTGGAATTGAGACTGATGGAAGATGGGGGGAGGTGGCAGAGGAGCATACAGGGGATAGATCGAGATTTGACTTGGCTGGGAGGCTCTGAAAATAAATGCAGTCTCCAACTCACCACCAGACTCTTACTCCACTCACCTAGAAGAACAGCCCTTCGGATTGGTGATCTGTCTAGCAGTGGAAGACCAGGAGTAGAAGGTGAAATTGCCTCATGAGCCAAATGTAGGAGCCTATCACTTTCAGGGCATGATCTAGTACCTGAAATAGGTGTGTACATATAATGCAGTCGGACACCTTACTTGAGGCCCTTTGAAGAAGATAGGGGTAGACTCTTGAGGAGTTACCTGGAGATTCCAGTAGTCCAGTGGTGAACATCACTATAAGGTCTGTCCCTTAACTTGTAATGATGTGGAGACATCATGCAACATCAAGAGAGGCTGCTGATGGAACATTCCTTTGCAGATTGAAGGTAGCTAATTGTTCTCTGTTGTGTGTGCACTGTGAATAATAGGATGCTTTCATACCCTCTGCAGATATATGTATGAAAATGGGCTAAGGAAGCTATCTGAGGAGCAGGCTAAAAGTTGCAGTCATTATCACAATGTCCATCTTGCTTCAGAACCAGCAGTGGCTCTAGATGTGTGTAGAAGAATTTCTCAGGTTGTCTCTGGCAGACTGAAAGAGATGTCAGAGTTTGAAATTCAAGAGGAATTGAGGTTCAAATTCTTCAGGAATATTCAGAATTTATCATTCTTCAAATGCATCAATGCCAGTGATATTGATTTCCTATTTTTGCAGGTGGAAGTCGGGGAAACAGCAGGAAATAGTTTGTTAGATGTCAAAAAGCACATCCACCTGAACTAAAATGGAGACTTCCTGATTTTCTATTGAAGTTTTTTTTTCTTTTTATTTGGCAGGGTATAAAACAAAAACATAATCACAACATCAATAGACCAACCAGCACAGTTCATCAAAATACATAGTTAGGAAACAAACAAGAAAAAAGAAAAAGCAAGACAGCAGCAATAACCACACAAAGCTTTGATAGTTTTGCCTTGAGTAAGGTGCAGATATTAAACTAGGCCCTCCCGAAGTTCCCCCGACAACAACTGGATAGACTAAAGCACCTAAGTTCCTAAACATATTTAAAACATTTCTTTCGTACCAACTCCATGATCATCGCCTAGACATCAAAGTAACTACCTACACATAAAACCAATTGATTGGATAGTAAACAACTACCTCCTCACAGAGGTACTGACATGCTGGTTATCTACTAGCTCAAAATGAAAAACCACCATGAAATGCGGGTGGGCATGAATCTATCCAGTGTTTCAAAAAATATCCACCCACATGCCAAGTGCCCATATATAATTCCTTAATCCACCCTTTAAGAGCAGATTCCAATGTCTAGTACTTACAGAGTAGGATCCCAAGACTTCCACTCCCCCCATGTTTAAAGAAACCTCAAAATTACTCCCACTCTTTTTGCATATGCCTCTTTGAATATTTTAGTTCTAGGCATCATTTCACACCATAGTATAATAGTGGGGCCATTTTGTGCTTTCCATAATTGGAGTATTACAGAATGTGCCACTGCAGTTGCTATTGAGACAAACCACTGGGACAATTTATTAGGTTTACTGACTTGGGTGGAGGAGCAAAAAAGAGCCAGAGTGACCTTGGGAAATTTAGGCTTATGAATTAAATTCCCAAAAGACCTGGAGTTTTGGGCAACTGAAAAAAGTGTGTCCCCAATTTCCATGACCCATCACCTTACAGCGAAAACAATGGTTTGGGTTGGAAGGGTACATACTATTAATCCTTGATGGGGTATATTACGCCAGCCATCTTGCCAGAAATTCCACCCTTTTGTAATTTGCCGCTCTAAGGGAATTATACCCCATCACACTGATGAACTGCCATTCTCTTAGTGAAATCTTGCACCCGGTTTACCTGGTTACTTTTTCTAGAAACACTGGCACCACTGTTTAGTCAATATCCTTTCTGAGAAATCTATACCAGTTATCCAGCCCTAATAACTTATTCTCAAAGAATAAATGAATCAACACGGACGATTCAGGCTTCAATTCCCTATATTCTTCAAAAAGCATTTTATCAGTCTAAAACTCTAAATCTGTAGTACGAGAGTATTATTCCCAAAGGACTGGGTGACTTGATCCCATGATATTACAGTTGAGCCTACAAAAAAATCACCCAAATCTCCTAAAGACCTCTTCCTACCGGGATAGCATACATTGCGGAACTATCATCCTCCACGTTCGTGTGTCTTTGAGTTGAGTATAGGCATTACATGGAGGAACGTCCCATTGCTTAAAAGCAGCCAGTAACTGTTTTACCAAGAAACCTAGAGTCTTCTATCTAGTTTTTGTAGGTAGTTTTGAAGTCTTAAGAAAGACTGGGAGTTGGACCGCATTTTCCTTTGCTATGAGATTCATAAAAAAATCAAATTCAGAGTCTGTGATAGAAAGCCTAAAAAGACTATTGAAGTGAGTCGCCTCATAGTATGTCCTAATATGGGGAAGCGCCAACCCCCCTTGTTCTTCCTCCAGTTCTAATATTGGCATCTTGACCCTAGGATTACTATTCTGCCATATACATTTTTGAAATGCTGTTGCAATTTCACAAAAATAGGCACTAGGGACTGTCAGAGGTAGATTAATAAAAAGGAATGAAAACAGGGGCAGGAGTGACATTTTAATTAATGCAACTCTCCCTATTAAAGTAAGCAGCAATAAAGTCCATCTTGTTAATAAAGCTTTAACTTTATTCAATGTTGCAATATAATTATGTTGAAAAAGGTCCACGGGATTATTAGTAACATAGATCCCTCAATATCTAACTGCATGCTGAGGAAGTATTTGCAAACATAATGGTAAATCAGCTTTAGATGCGTTAATTTAGTTTGGCTGTGTTTAATTTATAACCACCTACTTTAGTGTATTCTGTTATTGCGTCTATTAGCCACTGAATGTTCTCTCTCTCTGCAATTTAATATAATATTGCATCATCTGCAAATAATTTTATCTTAGACATACCTTCCAGCGGGGGGAAGCTATTAGATTGTCCCAGAAATGTTAACCCCTTCTGTGCCCAAGACATTATGGTTTCGTCCTGAGCACAGTGCTGCTGTGCCCCGGACGTAACCATTACGTCCTGGGCCACACAGCCCAGAGGGAGCGCTAGCGCTCCCTCTGTGGGGTTTCCCCCCTCTCCCCCCCAAGGCAGGGATGGAAGGGGAAGCCCTTCCCCTTCCACCCTCCCCCCCTGTGACGTCAGCGCGCGATTGCACGCTACTTGTCACAGGGCCTTCTCCCATTGCGCTGGAAGCTCAGCTTCCAGCACGATCGGAAGAGATTTTTGCTTTGCGAAATTTATTTTCGGCCATTTCTGCCCCCCCTGGGAGCAGATCGGCCTATTGTTTTTTTTTTTTAGAGATGGGGAGCAAGGGTCGCTCCCCTGGAGGGGCAAATTGTATTTATGCCATTTCTGCCCGCTTTGGGGGCAGATCGGCCGATTTTACCACTAAGCACCAGGGATCTTTTTTTTTGCGCCGTCACGCAAGGGGAGCGACCCCGTAGGCAAGGGTCGCTGCCCGGGGGGGTGGGGGGGAAAATGTATTTTAGGCCATTTCTGCCCCCCCGGGGGAAGATCGGCCTATTGTTATTAGGCAATCTGCCCCCGGGGGGCAGAAACCTCTAGGCGCCAGGGCTAATTTCTTTTTTGTGTTTTTTTTTGTTTGTTTGTTTTTTTAGAGATGGGGAGTGACCCCTTAGGCAAGGGTCGCTCCCCTGGAGGGGCAAATTGTATTTAGACCATTTCTGCCCCCCTTGGGGGCAAATCGGACGATTTTAGGTCAGGCAGAAACCACTAGGCACCGGGATCTTTTTTTTTGCGCTGTCACGCAAGGGGAGCGACCCCGTAGGCAAGGGTCGCTCCCCTGGGGAATTGGGGGGGCAAATATATTTTAGGCCATTTCTGCCCCCCCTGGGGTCGGCTGAGCTAGAGGCCAAAATCCACAGGTAGGCACTTTGCCAAAAACACCTCTGTTTTCTGTGAAAAAATGTGATGTGTCCACATTCTGTTTTGGGCCATTTCCTTTTGTGGGCGCTAGGCCCACCAACACAAGTGAGGTACCATTTTTATTGGGAGACTTGGGGGAACGCTGGGTGGAAGGACATTTGAGGCTCCTCTCAGATTCCAGAACTTTCTCTCACCCAAATGAGAGGAAAAAGTGTTTTTTTGGCCAAATTTTGAGGTTTGCAAAGGATTCTGGGTAACAGAACCTGGTCAGAGCCCCACAAGTCACCCCATCTTGTATTACCCTACGTGACTAGTTTTCAGAAATGCACAGGTTTGGTAGGTTTCCCTATGTGCCGGCTGAGCTAGGGGCCAAAATCTACAGGTAGGCACTTTCCAAAAAGCACCTCTGTTTTCTGTCAAAAAATGGGATGTGTCCACGTTGTGTTTTGGGCCATTTCCTTTCGTGGGTGCTAGGCCTACCCACACAAGTGAGGTACCATTTTTATCGGAAGGCTTGGGGGAACGCTGGGTGAAAGGAAATTTGTGGCTCCTCTCAGATTCCAGAACTTTCTGTCACCGAAATGTGAGGAAAATGTGTTTTTTTAGCCAAATTTTGAGGTTTGAAAAGGATTCTGGGTAACAGAACCTGGTCAGAGCCCCACAAGTCACACCATCTTGGATTCCCCTAGGTCTCTAGTTTTAAAAAATGCACAGGTTTGGTAGGTTTCCCTAGGTGCCGGCTGAGCTAGAGGCCAAAATATACAGGTAGGCACTTTGCAAAAAACACCTCTGTTTTCTGTCAAAAAATGGGATGTGTCCACGCTGTGTTTTGGGGCATTTCCTGTCGCGGGCGCTAGGCCCACCCACACAAGTGAGGTATCATTTTTATCGGGAGATTTGGGGGAATGCTGGGTGGGAGGAAATTTGTGGCTCCTCTCAGATTCCAGAACTTTCTGTCACCGAAATATGAGGAAAATGTGTTTTTTTAGCCATATTTTGAGGTTTGCAAAGGATTCTGGGTAACAGAACCTGGTCAGAGCCCCACAAGTCACCCCATATTGGATTCACCTAGGTCTCTAGTTTTAAAAAATGCACAGGTTTGGTAGGTTTCCCTAGGTGCCGGCTGAGCTAGAGGCCAAAATCCACAGGTAGGCACTTTGCAAAAAACACCTCTGTTTTCTGTCAAAAAATGGGATGTGTCCACGTTGTGTTTTGGGGCATTTCCTGTCACGGGCGCTAGGCCTACCCACACAAGTGAGGTATCATTTTTATCGGGAGACTTGGGAGAACATAGAATATCAAAACAAGTGTTATTGCCCCTTGTCTTTCTCTACATTTTTTCCTTCCAAATATAAGAGAGTGTGTAAAAAAGACCTCTATTTGAGAAATGCCCTGTAATTCACATGCTAGTATGGGCACCCCGGAATTCAGAGATGTGCAAATAAACACTGCTCCTCAACACCTTATCTTGTGCCCATTTTGGAAATACAAACGTTTTCTTGATAGCTATTTTTTACTCTTTATATTCCAGCAAATGAATTGCTGTATTCCCGGTATAGAATGAAAACCCACTGCAGGGTGCAGGTCATTTATTGGCTCTGGGTACCTAGAGTTCTTGATGAACCTACAAGCCCTATATATCCCCGACAACCAGAAGAGTCCAGCAGACGTAACGGTATATTGCTTTCAAAAATCTGACATTGCAGGAAAAAGTTACAGAGTAAAACGTAGAGAAAAATTGCAGTTTTTTTCACCTCAATTTCAATATTTTTGTTTTCAGTTGTTATTTTCTGTAGGAAACCCTTGTAGGATCTACACCAATTACCCCTTGCTGAATTCAGAATGTTGTCTACTTTTCAGAAATGTTCTGGTTTCTGGGATCCAGCATTGGTTTCACGCCCATTTCTGTCACTGACTGAAAGGAGGCTGAAAGCACAATAAATCGTAAAAATGGGGTATGTCCCAGTAAAATGCCAAAATTGTGTTGAAAAATTGGGTTTTCTGATTCAAGTCTGCCTGTTCCTGAAAGCTGCGAAGCTGGTGATTTTAGCACTGCAAACAATTTGTTGATGTCATTTTCGGGGAAAAAACCACAAGCCTTCTTCTTCAGACCCTTTTTCCAAATTTTTTTAAAAAAACGAAATTTTCACTGTATTTTGGCTAATTTCTTGGCCTCCTTCTGCGGAACCCACAAAGTCTGGTCACCTCTAGAATCCCTAGGATGTTGGAAAAAAGGACACAAATTTGGCATGGGTAGCTTATGTGAACAAAAGGTTATGAGGGCCTAAGCGCGAACTGCCCCAAATAGCCAAAAAAAGGCTAGGCACTGGAGGGGGAAAAGGCCAGGCAGCAAAGGGGTTAATAGCCAAAAGTTCGATAAAAAATGTAAACAAAATTGGAGATGGGGCATCCTTGCCTGGCACCTTGCTTTATCCTAGCTCTGTCTGCCTCTTTGGAATTAACAATCACCCTTACCTCTGCACCAGAGTATAGGTTCTTCAACATTTCAAAAAACTGCACCATTAAACTAAACCTATTTACTCTGAGAAACAAAGCCTGACAATTTACCAAATCAAAAGCTTTTTCAGCATCTAGCTTTAAAATGGCTTCTTTCTGCTGATTATTCGAGAAGTAGTCTATATCTTGGGCGAGTATTAGCTGCTAATGTTCTTTTCAGTAAGAATCCTGACTGGTCTTGATGGATAACAGCTTGTGCCCCAAGTACCACTCGGTCAGCCCATATTTTCATTAACAGTTTATAATCTGAATTTAACAGACTAATAGTGTGATATGAATTAGAATCTAAAGCTCTTTTATCTTTTTCTAATTTGGTTAAACAGCTTTGTCACGAATGGAAGAAACACTCTAATAAATATTTTGTAAACGTCAGTTGGAATTTTGTCATTTCCGGTGGCTTTTGCATTTGGCATTTTTTAAAGTGCATTCACCACTTCTAGCTGCTCAATTCTCTGAGTGAGAGCTCCTTTACAATGTGGGGGAAGCTGAGGTAAATTAAGTAATTTAAAATAGGACTCCAACTTACGTCGAGAAACTTCCTCAGCTTCTTGATATATGCAACTGTAATGCCCTATAAAAACTTCTGCTATTGCATCTTCTTCATATTCCATCCTACTGATACTAGGATTTTTAATCCTATTCACCCTCTGTTGATTTTTGTTAGTTTAGTTGACCAAGCCAGGTATTCCCAATTTGCTGACTTTCCTCATAAACATTTTGTTGAAGGCTTTATTTCCCACTGTTGTTTCCACCAAGAAAAGCTCCAAAGGGCTTGCTTAGCCTTTCTAAAACAACTTTCTTTTCCTGATGCTCTGCCATATCGGCCAATCTACACCCGGATACTAGTAGCTCATTCAGTGCCCTATCCATGTCATTTTGAAATTTCTGAATTTGCTGGCGACTGGCCCTATTCTGTCTTGCTTTATAGACTATGACCTGCCCCCAAAAGGTGGCTTTGAATGCCTCCGAGACCATAAAATCTGATGCTGAGTTTTATTCATCTAGAAAAAATCCTTGACAAAGCATTGTGTCTTCTCAGGCCACTTTGCATCATTTATCAAAATACCACCCAGGTGTGGTCCTTGGAAGTGGGCCCAGCTCTAATTGTAGACTCACCACAGAGCGATCTGAAAATGGATTGGCCCTAATTTCTCCATCACCCCATTTCCAAGAACTAGAAATCAAGAAAAATCTATTCTAGAGGCTGAGCAGAATTGCTTAGAGAAAAAGGTGTATTGTGCTGTCTCAGAATGACAAATCCATCAAGAATCGATAGTCGATCATGCTTAATCACTTGCAGTAGCTTAGCAGTTTTTGGCTACAGCTGTTTTTTTATCTGAATTGGACGAATCCTTTTTCAAGTTCTGTAAAAAATTTAAATCTCCACCCAATACTATGAAACTCTCTGCATCTAGAGTTAGATCGTGGATTTGCATTAGGGATTGCATATCATCAGATACAGGTCGATAATAATTCACAAAATGTACATTTACTTTGAATCCCTGGATTATTCCTTCCACCCAAATCCATCTCCCCTGCTTACCTCTATGAACCTTCTTCCTCTGTCCTCCTCTGCCTTCCACTCCTGGCTGCCTTCCCCACCTGGCCCAGCGTGGCCTCTGTCAGAAGCAAAGCCCTTACCTGGCTACACAGTAATGCACAGGACTCTCTCTCTCGTGCCTCACACCAGAGAGTCAGCCATGTTCACAATGGAGGGGTCACCTCACACGAACGCTAGCAGCTCAGCATGTGGGCCCCGCCTGCCGCTGCTCTCCTGATTTTCTATTGAAGTTGACAAATTTTGAACATCAGTTCTTCTGCCTGACCCCACCTCCCTAACCTCTTTTTGCATTTCTCATATTGCGCAAGGTAAATTGGATATATGGATTACTGCCCAGTATATACCTAGAGTAAATTAATGATTTTAGGGGACCCAAGAGATTTTCTATGTCTGTTCAATGAAACTGAAGTATATGATATGTCTACCAGTTCATATGGCCTACTTGGACATGATAACCTTATGAAAATTAATAATTAGAGATATAGAAGGGAATCAAAAATTGTCTCCAAAAAAATTTGGATTATTTGTTATCCATTTTGTAGAGATTGATACTGTAATGAGTTATAAGAGAGAGACTGAAAACATAGTACAGTATGCATTTAGTGTTTTGGTTCAGCTTCTCATGGTAATATTGGTCGTGATGGTTTAGCCAAGTAACTTCTATAAATACATATGCCTTTTTACTATGCCTATAAAGTAAAATAATGAAAAATAATTACATTACGAATGCCAAAAGTTTTGTGATCATTGAAAATTATTGTGTGTAAGAAATGGAAAATAGGTGCATGAAGTCTTTTATACACTGGCTGTCTTTAAATTGTATTCCACTCATCTCAAGTTCAAGTAGAGTCTAGTTTCCTCATTATATCCAGATCACTGAATGTCATATTTCATTGGTGAACTTTATTTGCACAATTTCCACAAAAATATTGTAACCAGTAAATGCAGTAAAATTGTACTTATCTAAAACAGATCTCCTATGGTACTACTATGAGTGAATAACATTGAGTTGGCTATACTCCTAGAATCCCTATTCCAAATGTCCTTAACAAAAATTACATTTGGAGCTAATGCATTACAAAGAATTATCTTTGGTTCTATTCTCATTTCTCATCCCCTTGATAGACCAACTCAGTCTCCCTTTTTTGAATGCATAGATGTAAAGTAGTGCTACACATCACTGAGAACATGCTTGGGACTGTACGACCTAGATAAAGAAAGTCACACAGAATGCTAACTCACTGATATCACTAATTCACTATGGTGACCAGAGGGCAGAGAATTATGCATTGTAATGGCTTCTTAAATATTCAGCCAAACGAGTGCCAGCGGGTGCGATGAGGTAGCGCTGAGCACCTGCCTAGCTCAAACTGGATCACATAATAAGATACTAAATGTAATTTACCTCTGAGTGTGAGCAGCATGCTATTTGGAAAAAAAAGTTAGCGTTGTGGAACACAAACACAACAAATAACATAATTAATACTCACCGAGTATTGGAATCTCAATGCCTAGCAGGACCTGCTTGTAGTCGATGACATCCACCCAGCAGTCCATCAGCTGCTGGCTAGTGCGCTGGACCTGGGTGGTGCGTTGGACACACTGGTGCAATGCAGCCGACTCTCCCGCAGGGGGTAACCGGTACCAGGCCTGCAGCCTGCTGTCAGCATGGAGGGTAGATGGCAATGCAAGTAAAAAAACAGAGCTGTCACCTCCTCCTCATGAAAGATGGGCTGAGGCCTCACCCCTTGCCGTGCCATCGTCCACAAGGTAGTCGGCTGCAGTTGGCTGTCCAGGTGGGCCTGGCACGGCCTCTCCCCTCTTCGCTGGTGGTACCCTGCTCTGCCAGGTGCTGGGTGGTGGGATGAGAAGAAAAGAGACAGGAGGAGAAGGAAGGAAGAAATAAGGGAAAAATACACAAAAGTACAAAAAGCAGAAAAAAAAGAAAAAAAAGTAAAGTCGGGCACAAAAACACACACTAATACAATAAATAAAAATGAGGGGTACATTAATTAGAAGGGTGAAGAATTGAAAAGATTAATTAGGGATGAAAAAAACAGGTCCAGCACCATAAACAGAGTAAAAAACAAGATGGACGCGCCCATGCAAACCAAGTTGTGTCGTTTACACGCCATTTTGAATACGAGAACACACTCCGTGCTGTGTTTGACATTAAATGCAACACGAACGGGCGCGATGGGCAACTTGGCCCACCCGTGGAACTCCGTATAGAGCTGCAGCATTTTTTTGCTTCTTTGCGAAGGTCCATGTAGCGTGACTTCACACACTCCTCCCAACCCTTGTTAATTTCCCCCCATCTGTCATTTGGAGCACCACCATGTCTAAATCTCCAGAAAACATTTCTGTTCGCCCTGGAAGTAGCTTAAAAATCTCAAGCTACTTAGAGCAATTTAGAGGGTATATTTTTACCTTTTGCTTCCCGCCTCTTTATTGTTTTAAAGTAAAGGGTCTTGGTAGACTGAATCCTAGCCTGATGATTTGTACCTGAAGCTTTAGTTCTAGATTCGTTGTGCTGGGATACATACACACCGCATAGTTGGTCTACCTTGGATGGGGCAGGTAGCATGTTTAAACTGTTTTACTCAGCCTCAGGACTATTTTTGGCCAGCTTTTAAATAATCCCTTTAAATTAAAATCAAGCGCTGTTTTAATGCTAAGACTGAACTCTGCTTGGCCTGCTGCATATTTAACAAAACTAAAACTTTCAGCATACCCTGAAATGTTAATGGCATTAGTGTAATCAAGTTCGGCATTGAAATTTCTTGAACATTAACTAGTGAGTTCTGGGCAAAATAATTGATTTTGGGGTGTGTGTGTTCTCTCAATTAGATCCCTTAAAAGGTCTCCCAGTTGGCAGATCAGGGGCAGGGATATTTGGGGACGCCTCTCAGCTGGCAAAGTGAACACCTATGTCTCAGGGGGGAGGTTGATAAATGATGTGGGTGGTGAGCTTGTCTTTTGCTTTTGCCCTGAGAACCCCCATTGGTTCTCACTCTCAACCCTCGTCTCCATCTGCCCTCAGCTGACACACCTTGCACAAACTATTTTGTGCATTCACTTCAACCCCTCCATTTTCTTAATTACTAACACAGGACATCACAGTTGAAGAAAGATCACAATTATTCACCACCTCGCCTTGATAACTAAGTGATTGTAACAGAGGTGAACTGGAACCCTGAGAAGCACCCTGCAAAAGAACACCTGACAGATCAATATTTTCACCATTTGGTACATCACCTTCAGCCCCCACTACCTCTTGAAGCAACACCTTCGCTGGCCCCTCCCATCCCTACACCTACCCCCAAGAAGACAAAACTAGACATTGCATTCCACAGTCAGATCAAAAGAGGTCAATGTTAATATGATCTGATAACTGTAGCAAAGTAAGACTCTTTCATACGGTAGATGCTTTTAGGCTCTTTGACATTTTGAAATGTGTTGTCACAAAGTTCCGCAGAGAGCTAGACAAACTCAGCCCTTTTTCCTTTGCCTGTTTAAGGACTTTTCCCTAGTCCGCCCAGGCCATTTCAGCATGGCCAAGCTCCTTTTGGGGTATGTTCTTAAGCCATGCCTTTCTCTTGCTCCAATCTCACCGATGACAGTGCGGTTTGAGCTGCTAACTACAGTAGTTAATTTAAAACATGAACAGGGGACATTGAATCATCCACTTGGCAGCTGTTCAGAACAACATCTCGAGATCAAAACCTTCTCTTATGCCACATGATGGCCATGGAACTTTCTGTTTTTAGGGAACATTTGTCAGCCAAGGATCTGTCCAGAGATAAACTCTGAAAGGTAGGAAGGATACTCACACCACTGAGGCTCTACCAAAGTTCCCTTGAGTAACAACTTTTTTTTGTTTTTGCTAGTTAAACAAACAATACTGGAAAGTAAATCTTCAACACCTGGAAAGGAAAACTCAAACCTTAAATCCCATTGTGAAAGACAGCAAAGTTAATGATTGACAATGATTGTCAATGGTCACCCTAACAGATCAAAATTAGGATGAATTACAGCCCACTTATAGGTACTAACATTTTTGTACTGGTACTGGAACCAAGAATTATCCACATCAGTCATCAGAAGTAGTAAAGTCATCAGAAATTGTCAAGTTGTCAAAGGATTGGGGACGGTTGGGTAGTACCGGGAGCGCAAGCCATCCTGGCTACTATGCTGACTACTTCCACTCACACTCCATTCCATACTCCCTCCAAGCACTCTCCATCCTTCACTAATGCACAGCAGGTGGCCCTCAGCAGTAAGTGACAGACTTATCCTAAGCTGAAATCAAGAACAGTTCTAGACGCTGAACCCACTAGTTGACATTATGCTGTTGGGGACAGCAGGAGTCAAAATTGCCAAATGCCCTTGTGTGTGCCTTTGTGGCCAGACAGGATTGTATGGGCCTAGTCCAAATTTAACAGCTGCTGCCCTTATCCAGCACATAACTCAACTCCTCCTCCTCAACTGGTGTGAACAAGCACAACTAGTAGCACAAAAATGAGCAACCAATAAACAAATAAAAAGGGTGCAGCAGTGAGACTGGCAAGCTGGTGTGAAGACCAGCATATATCTGGGGCATGGTGGGAGGTTAGAACTCAGGAGGATATTGAGACCAATGACTTGCACGCAGCAAGGCCAGGCAGATGGGCAGGCAAGCGCTTGGTGATGCACAGCAATCAGGCAGGCGGGGTAGGGAGTGGGTAAAGAACACAGGTGGTGCAGTAAAGCAGCGACCTCACCTTAGCCTGACTCTCCTCTCCTCCTCCTCCTCCTCCTCCTCCTTCCTCCCATGCTCCTCCACATTCACCTGGTGGAGATATCACAATTTTC
Organism: Pleurodeles waltl; assembly: GCF_031143425.1. Lineage (NCBI taxonomy): Eukaryota > Metazoa > Chordata > Amphibia > Caudata > Salamandridae > Pleurodeles > Pleurodeles waltl. Next base: position 48,344,129 of record NC_090440.1, on the reverse strand, counting down.
AGAGTAGGGATGCTGGCATCACTGTTACACCACTGAAGTCCTAGGGATGGTGAAAAGTTCAAGTCTCACACAAAGATCGAGTACAGCAAATTAGTCACACCCATCAGCATGAGAATGGTAGGGGTGTTGCCAATATATTACTAAAGCATGGTCTGGTAGCCACAAACATTTACAGCACATTTTCTATTGAAATGGCCACAATATTTGCACTGACATCGGGCCCGATGCACAAAGGTAAACTTAGACCAAAAGTCTTTGGGCCCGATTAACAAAGGTAAACTTAGACCAAAATACTAAATTTAGATGAAAAGTCTAAGTTTAGACCTAAAGTCTAACTTTACTCGTATTAAAGCTAGACTTTTGGTCTAAGTTTAGACTTGGTCTAAACTTACACCAGAAGTCCACACTTACACCAAAAGTCTAACTGTACTCATAGTAAAGTTAAACTTTAGGTCTAAACTTAGACTTTTGGTCTAAGTTTACCTTTGAGAATCAAGCCCATGGTATTTTACTGATAAATCTGTGTAGCACACAAACAATAATGTGTGGAAATGTGTTTTCAGCAAACATTAAACACTTGCACATCACCAAGTAAAGTGCCTTGATCCATTTTTTCCTATTAAAATCCTTGTTTCCATCACAATTTAGAATTACCAAAAATGTCCTTCATTTGTGTTATCCCAACTGCTGTTATCAACTTAATCAAAACAGGGACCTGGGAATTCTCTTTGGCATCGGGCTTATCTTACCAGCCTCCTCCTCTTGAATGTTCTTCCACTCCTTTACACCGCATATAAAGTTAAACCGTCAAGAGCCTGCCACCTTGTAAGCCTAAGTTTCTGTAATATTTCTTCTCTGGCCTACCCAGGAAATTAACTCCTACAGTGGCTTCACAGCCAAGCAACCAGATTGTGCCTGGACCTCAAGAAGTAATTCCATTCATAAATTCCCTCATTGACTCCTGATAGATGGCAGTATTAACTTCAAGGTTTTATGTAACAACCATCAAGCATTCTCGGGCACCCACTTCCCAGCTGACCAACCAACAATCTTTCAAGAGGATGAAACATGGTGGCATAACATAACACAGGGTATGTCTGGAGCCGGCTTCCAGAATGGCCTTGGCCCTTGAAGTCAGCATGAGAGCTGATCCCACATGTAAGGTTCAGAAAACTTCTGAAAAACAGAACTTTTCATACTTGTATTCATCTGAGAACAAGGGCCATGTTGTAGAATAGCAGACATTGTTAATAAGCCCAACAGATAGGATATGAGTTTACTTTCCATCAATGAAGATGTTCTTCTGAGTGCCTAGTACTCTGACATCACCAAAATATATCTATAAATAGACTTTGTACACTGTTCCAATAAAGCTACATGCAGGGAAAAAGAGGTGTCAGTATTAGCAGGAGAGCCCTCAAGCATCGACTAGGATGCTAAGCATCATCATTAGGCAGTCTCCTCGTCAGACTGGCACTGCAATGTCTCAATTAAATTAAGGACATCTTTGGTGTCTTTTAGATAGGTACTATAACCTCTCACTAAAGGTTGAAGGAAGGAATCACAAAACGTAGACAGTGGTTTTAATACTGAACCAATGCCGGATACGATCGGGCGCCCAGGTGGTGGAAAGGTACCCTTGTGGATCTTGGGAAGGCAGTAGAAATACGGAGTCCGAGGATGGGTGGTCTCCAGAAATTCTGCCTCCTTCGAAGAGATCCAAGCATTTCCACTGGCTTCTTCAATCATACTCTTTATTTGAGTCTGTAAAATAGTGGTGGGGTCATGAGTCACAGGTGCATAATATGTAGTGTCACTCAAGAGGCGATTCCTGTCTATAGTCAGCGGTGTCAATGATGACTATAGCTCCACCTTTACCAGCTGGTTTTATGACTATAGATTGGTCATTAGACAACATCTTTAGAGCCTCCCGTTCAAGAGCAGGTAAGTTAATAAAAGGTCATTTAGGATTGGCCTGGTCAAGATCTGCTAGGACAGCTTTTTCAAGGAAGAGAGTAGGTTGGAGGCATAAAAGTGGAAGGTTTTTTTCAAACCTGTATCGTTTACAATTGGAGGTTCAGGTCGATCTTTGAAGAAGAAATGTAAGCGAACCTTTCTAAAAAACTGAGACAACTCACAATTTAGGCGAAAGGAGTCCTCAGGAGGTGTAGGTACAAAACCTAGGCCTTTATTGAGGACTCTTAATTCATGTACAGACAGTAGTCTGCTTGACAGGTTCACCACTAGGTCCTCGGGGGAGGAATCTTGTTCTGGCTCCGGGTGACCATCTGTGGTTCTTCTCTGCCCCAATGTACTCTCCTGCCTCTTCCTCTCCTTCTGCCTCTTCCTCTGCCCGGGCCGCGGCCTAAAAAAGGACCATAAGGTGGCATAGGGCGAGGTTGAAAAAATAGATAAGGAGGTTGCCAGAAGAAGGGTTGATTGTTGGGATATTGAGGAAAGTTATAGAAAGGTTGGGGCATGTTATCATCAGTGCTCCATCCATCGGATGAGGAGCTGCTGCTATAGTTCTGTGTCTTCTTATTAGATACTGAGGACTCATCTGATGAGCTGGATTGTACGTCAGCCTCAAAGTCTTCCTTGATATAGGGATAGACCTTCTCCCGTTCGAACTTGCCGATGTCTTTTTGTAATTTAGAGATTTTCTGCTGGGTAAGGAACTCTTTGGTCTCATTGAGTTCAGCATTAATCTCAAGAAGGCGGCTCTTAAATGCAGCTAAAGTGACTGTTGTTTTGATTGAACTTTCGACACAGTTAATCTGTATGGTAATGGACTCAGCTAAACGTTTTGAAGTATTGATGAGAAGAACAAGCCAGTCGCGAGTGCACTTCCATGCAATCTGTGCCCAGTCTTTCCTAAAGTCCAAATCCTGGAGAAAGATCCTGGGCACATTTGAAACCAATAAACCGTTCAGGGCAATGTTGGCTCTAAGGTATTCCGTCATGATCGTACCATGCATAATGGTTTTGATCAATTCACGTTTTAAAGAGGAAAGTTTGCCCCAATCCTCTTTCAGACTACCTGATGGACCCGAGCCATCACTGGCGAGGATAGACGGGGTCTGTAGTATGGCCGAGACTACCTCGTCGTCGTAGCTGAGACCCTGGAAATTCTCCATAGTCAAGCTAGACAAAAAAAACAAAGAAAAATAAAGGAAAATACGGGTCAAAGTTATCCTAAATAGGATAAGGCACAAGTCCCACAGCACAACTGCTGTTCAACCTAATGAAAAAAGAAAGAGGGACTGGGAGAATTGTGGTCCAGTGTATGGCCTCCCTAAACCTAAACCTATAAATAGACTTTGTACACTGTTCCAATAAAGCTACATGCAGGGACAAAGAAGTGTCAGTATTAGCAGGAAAGCCCTCAGGCTTCGACTAGGATGCTAAGCATCATCATTGGGCAGTCTCCTCATCAGACCGGCACTGCAATGTCTGGCGGACCACCCCACAATTCTCCCAGTCCCTCTTTCTTTTTTCATCACCGAAAGATGACAGATAGTGCTGTACAAACTTCACCAATAAACAAATAAATAAATGCATATAAGCGCTGACAGGAATGGGGCCTTTAAGGCCCACCCCTGTCAATTTTACTTGGAGGCTGGCAGAAAAATACATGCTCAGCTTCTGCTATTGAGGGTTTATTAGCCCTCCGTCTTCCCATGAGTTGCAGGTCCCATTTGATACCACTGCTACCACAGAACATGTTGTTGCACGTTTGCAAAGCTCATTTCTCTCCTGGTGAACACACATCCATACTTTGGTCAATCTGGACCACAGACTTCAGAGGTCTATGGGGAGCCTACGAACTGTAGCGCATATTCCATGAAGAAGAAATCTCCATGTGGGTTATGGCATCCACAGCATAGATTTCTGGGTAACATATTAGTTTAATCTCTACTCACCCATTAACTAACCCCCAAACTCAATCTCTATGACCGAACTAACCCTGTTAAATCCCTACTGGAAATGCTGGAACAAGGTGATGACTTCCACTTCTTCTGCTCCATTTTACTCCATTCTTCCACCCTACCAAACCCAATGTCTCTCTTTTTTATGTCTCCTCAACTTGGTTGGCTCCCAAAAAACAATCTCACACCACTCACTCTGTCCCTCAAAACTAGCTGAGTTTATCAATGCTTGTTTGCTTACCCAATTAATCATTTCTAATCTGGTATCAGTCCTATAATGGATTCTCTATTTACCTCCAAATCTTGGTAAGGAGACAATTCTTTAGAAGGCTTGATACGGAATCCTCACAAGAGGCAGTGCAGATAATTTTATTCACTCCTTACATACCACAAGTGTTCAAGACTTCAGTACAACATAGTATTCATCCACCTAGCTTGCTGCTCCCCACTTCTACATTCTATTGATCATTTGATCTGATTTATAGACCGCCTCTGAGTAACAGTATTCACAGAAACATCACTAGACGTCATCTGTTACATCGTCACCTTACATCGTCACAACATTTGCTTCCCTAGTGACCTGAACATCTAGTTTAACCACCTGATACTTCCACTGCCAAGAAATATCATAACAAACCTAGAGGCCCACAACTCCACTCTCCTGAGACCTATACACACAGCCGGGCCCAAGCGTCTCTGTCTGGACTAGTCACTCTAAAGAGGGAGCTCCTGATCATATATAGTCACCACCTTTTCATTTCATGCAGCACCCCGCAAGAACAACCTCTACTGCGCCGGTGACCAACAAGGTCACCTTGGAACAACCACTGAGCAATCTGACTGTGTCCACTCAGAGATCTCACCTCCTCACCAAATAAGAGAAGTTAATTAGCTCTACAGTTCTCTCTCCCTCCAAGCCACCAAACCATCAAAACCTCTGTGGCTCAACAATGAGATAACAAAAATACACACAGTAGTCACTGGCCACTACCACCAATGAAAGAAATCTAACATCCACCTTGGCAAAACGTGCTTCAACAATGCAAGAAGATCTACGAAGGATCCTTCAAAAAGACAAAAAACACTACTACAACCAACTCTCCATAGTAAAACTTTTGAAGCAATGTGATCTGCTTCGACAATAGCAGGTCCAAAGCCTAACTCTGCGTGCTGCTGCATCACTATTGCTCTTGTTCTTTTCCTTGCTCTCCCCCCCATTTTTGAGTGCCTTCTCCTTGCTTTTCCCTAGTTCGGTCTTCTCCTTGCTTTTCCCCCTGTTTTTGAGTGCCTCCTCCCTGCTTTTCCCTCATTCTGACTGCTTTCTCCTTACCGTTCCCCCTGTATTTTGTGTGCCTTCTTGCTTTCCCTCGTTTTCACTGCTTTCTCCCCATTTGTTTGTGCAGCCTCCCCACCCAACTCCAGGCTATCACCTCACTTCGGGAATTCCGAAGGGCCCTCAAGACCTGGCTGGTCAAATGAGCCTCCGGGACCTGCAAGCGCCTGGATACCCCGTTGGATTATTGGCTGCGCTTTACAAATCCTGGATGATTGATTGATTAGGGACAGTTTGAGACTTTTGGGACAAAGAACAGTCATAGTTGGGTTGAGGTACTGCTTTGTTTTCCCAAGGAAGGAGTAGGCAGCTTTCATGACAAGTAGTTATTTTGAATACTTAACAGCTCTGCAGCGTTACCCGCTCCAGGATCCATCATCCCAAGAGAAACCCTTGGCTGCAAGCGAGCTGGGGCGAGCTGGGAATTTGCTGCATGCTCCTGGAGTTGGGGTGCTGCACTATTTTCCTGATGCGGCCTCCGTCAGCATCCCCAGAAGTAAGTACAACAATGAAATAATTACAAGTTCTGCGCTTCACTAGCCCTCATGCAAATGAGTGTTAAATGATTAATTATCATATTTATGGGTTGTAGCTCATTGAAGTGGAAATTAAGCAAGCACCCATCTCTTTGCAGCCTGCTGCGGAGCTGCGAGCTATTCTTCAGGACTTTCATCAATTTCAGGGTGACAGTTTCCTAATTCCGAGGATACGTGAACCCAGAGCTTCTCGGCTCCACGCACGGTTTCCCATTTTTCATCTCTTTTTCATTTTTTGCTTTTTTTCGCTAATTTGCAATAATAGAGTGTGCTCATAAAAAAATCCAGGCCAACCTGGGAGCGAATGCAATTGCCTCCCCGTTCAAAGTGCAAGCGCCAAGGCTTTAGCACATATTGCCTCTTTAAATGGCGCGTAATGAGCCGCGACACCGCTTCGAAGCCGTGTTGGTAATCATACTTACTCCGTGATGAGCCGCCTTCCGTCCACATAAAACCATTTATGATGGATTCAGATGTTGACTTGCCCCGCCCAGCCATCTGATTTTTGCAATAATTGGTGGACAGCGGTGCTCAGTGGTTGACGCAGGTGCCAGAGCTTTTTAAATGTGTTTAAATCCAGCTGCGCAGAACTCTCAACTTGCCCCAGGTCACACCTGAGTCTTGAGGGCAGCTATTGTTGTCTTTATATAATTTCTCTTGCTGTAATGTGCACATATATTTGATTAACAAAATATGTATGATGTTACAACTCTATGATCATTCCTTTTTTGTAACTCTTACCTGTAGAGGCTTTCACAAACAAAAGAGTAATATTGGCATTCCGCAAGCAGAATGTACAACTCAAAAAAATGCCATGGCAAAAGTCTAAATAATAAGAAAGTGAATAAAACTCCCCTGAAACAGATTGATCAACAGCGCCTATGTCATCATGAAGGATTACTAGGTGACTCTAGTCACTTGTGCTTTGTGCCATTGGCATGCTGGGATCTGTAGTCTTATTTGACTTCAATCGAATGAAGCGGCCTACTACGGTTGGCCAGAGTGAAAATGCAGGACTGGAACATGGTACCCCTGTGCCAAGCAGCCATCTGGGGGTAGGTGTCGCCTCACTGATGTCTCATTCCCGGGTCTCGGGCAGCAGGAAAAAAACACAGCTTGAAGAACTGCAACGCGTATTTTGTCGTAAATTGGTGTGATGATTTAGCCACCTCTGTACACAATTCACAAGGTTGCTAGCAGTTTCTTCTCTTAATAAGATGCAGGACAAAATGTAACAGAGCGAACAGTATCCTGAGTGGCCGTGTCACACCTACTATGGGGTATGTGGGACATCTGTCCTTTCAAGAAGTGACCAAAAGTCAGAGTCATCCAGTCTTTCTTTGGGAGTATACTTGGGGATCGATATTTCTTTAAAAATATCAAGCAAAAAATGTAAAATGTTCTACCCAAGGGATCACGTTTTAAAATATTTAAGGAACACGAGGGGCTGAGCTCAAGCAGGACATATGTAGAGTAAATCACTACTATGTTCAATACATACTCAGAAAATCTTTGTCCCCTATATGATTGAAGAAACATGGTCTCCTCCTGTTTCCGTCTGCTCCGCAGGCCTTTATGGCAGGTCTGACTCCTTAGCCTCCATGCCCACTGACCTCCCAGATCCTTATGTGGTTCCTTCAGGAACTCTGAGGAACTGTGACGTAAGTGCTCGGGATGGTGAATAGATTTAGGCCCAGATTTATAAAAAAGTGGCGCAGCGCGGCGACAAAATTTGCAGTGCCGTGCCACTTTTGAAAGGCAGGGATGCGGTGTGTTTACAAAAATCCGGCACATTGTGTTTCCCTCTGCGCCGGCGGTAAATTTAGCTGCCTAGCTCCAATGCATCCTTGCACCATAGTACGAGCCTGATGTGCAGGAAGGTGTCACTTCCTGCACATAATCTGCAATGGCGATTTGGCACTTCTATTTGTGCTGCAGAACAAGTACCAAATCGTCATTTTTAAATGATTGTTGATTTGCAGGAAGGGACACCATCCTGCACATAAACAATCATGTGTGCTGCAGAATGCAGCACGCAGAAAAGGCAAAAACGAAGAGGAATAAAAGTATTCCTCCTCTTTGTGCCATGCTAACGCTACCCCTGGGGTCAGTGTTGGCAAATCTGGGAATGTGTCAGAATCCACGGGTGTACGCTTGGGAACACTCACACTTCACCCATGGAATACTTCCCCGCTGCAGAGTAATGCAAGACAGCAATTTGCGCGGCCCTCCATTATATATTTAAGAGCCACACAGGACCACGCAAGGTGGCCTCGCGTGGCTTGATAAATCTCATTTAAGTTTTGTATCGACCTTGTACCCCCTTGCACGGTGCAAGGGCGAGTCAAAACCAAGGGGCGCAGGTGCATATTGTTAGAAAATCGGTCTGTGAGTCTTGCGTTTTTGCCCACAGCCACTCGAAGTCTTAGTGAGGTGGTGCTGCTAACATTTGTTGCTTGAAGGTGTCAGGCACTCTGCTGTCTGCAGATATAACTCTTAACAGCTAAACAGGCTTCTTAAACCTGGGGTCAGCATTGGTCACTCTACCCGCAGCTGAGCACCAGTGCTTGTCTACTCCTGTAGAATAAGCAACCATGCAAATGTAAGAGTGGGATTTTAGCTTGAACGTCTGTATTTCCAATCCAACATTAAGATGAGAAGTCTAATATTGTTCTCTTACGACTGTCTCTCGTTTCGTTTTGATTAGATAACGGACTTAACATGGTCTTTAATTGGAGTGGTGTTCTCTCCGGGACCTTACACTTCTAAGTGCTACTCTGCAGGTAGGCTACTATGCTTCCTTGTTGTCTAGTTTCTTCTTGTTTCTGATTTTCAACCTTTTGGCCTACACAATTGGGGGCATATTTAAGAGCCCCTAGCACTGCTAAAATGTCATTTTTTTTACGCTACGCCGGCGCTAAAGTGGCTTTTTCCATGCACCATATTTACAAAGTGGCAAAATGCATGCTTTGCGCCACTTTGTAATCCCTTTCACCACATTATGCCTGCACCAGGCATAATGTATGCAAGGGAGGCGTTCACCTATTAGAGAAGCCAAAAAAATGACACAAAGAAATCTATGAGATTTCTTTGCACCATTTTTTGCAGCATTTGTAACACCTGCACAGAGCCTGCATTAAAATAAAGCACACTATTGTTTTCAATGGGCCTCTAGATGCTTTCGATGATTAGCTAATCCTGCAAAGCTAGCATTACAAATTTTGACTAGTTCCCAAACTACAACCATTGTGCGGCATATGTTAAATAAGGCACACACATGGTGGCATTAGGGGAACACTAAGGAGCGCAGGAAAAGTGGCGCTGCTTTACTTAAATTTGGCCCTTGAACTTTTAACATCTTGGACTGGGTGCATGTTTTTTGTTATTACTTAGTTTCAGGCTACGCTTTCTGACTCAAGGTAATTCCAATTTGTTGAGGCTACCAGGGACCATTACTGGACATTTATCGTTCACTTTTTCAAGAGTTTGAACCTACAATAACCACTTAACTATGTGGTTTATGTTCCTTTACATGGGAATTATGTACTCTTCGACTACTTATACTACCATTCTCTTTTGCGCTTTGTGTGAAGTGAAGATATTATATTGTGTTCCAAAATGCTTGCATTGCCTGGATAAGGACTTTCTTGGTGTCTGGTTTAACTGAGGCTATACCTTGCAGGTTTATTACTGTAGGTTTAGTCCTTGTCATTTTCCTTCTGGTTATTCAGGGCATTACTGAATCACCCTACGGTCCTTTGCGATATCCATTTGCCATCATTTGGACCCTACTGTGGATGCTTCACTTACTTATAATGGGACTACCAGGCACATAGACAGCCTTACGGATTCCATATTTTGTCTCCTGGAGGAAGGTTTTAGGGATGCAGCATCCCTCCTATTATGTCTTATATGTGTTACATTTTTAATTCTTCCCTTAAGACGTCTAGAATGACCAGTACAGACAATTCGAAATTTCTGAATATTCTTGAAAATTCTTCACATGGCCCCTTAGCGCTTTTTTCATGACATTAACATTAGGTTATCTTCTTGGTTTGAATACACTACAAGTCTAGTTCCTCTTTTCCTCTTTTTTATTTTCCTTTTTGACTCTGCTGAAGCATGTTTTCACTACTCCCCTCTGGCAGTGGCACCACACTGTTTCTTTAGGGCACTCATTACACTATAAAGTACCAGTCACACCCGTTTATCCTTTACATGCAATATGTGTGGAATTGGCTTCCCTTTTTTATTGCCATTTCTTGGATGTGATACGAGAATCACCCTCACCTTGGCACTAGCACCACCCTTTTAATACATGCATGGAAGCTGTGTTTTAAACATATGTATCACTGTCATCATTGCATCATTACTGTTTGATATTTTTATGTACTTTTTACAGCCTTGAAGAAGTCACAGAATAGACGAAACACGTTTCGGCTGTAGAGAATTAACACTGTATGCCAATACAAAGACCTGAATTTCATCTGCTTTCTACGCATCCTTATTGCAAAGGGATTTTGAACTGAAAAACATCTTGTGACTTAAATGTGTTTGAGGGTAATTTTTGATAAATAACTCCACATCCAATATCAGCACCCTTCTAAACAACTTCAAAACTATTTTGGATAACTATGTCAACATCCACACCACAATTAAAGCATGCAAATGCAAGCCAAAGCCTTTACCACCCTGGCACTTGCTGACAATCAACAGACAGGAAAGAAACTGGAAGAAAAATATAACCCATGATGAATTCATAAGCCAAAGAAAAGTTCTATTCCAACACTATCAACCAACCCACCAACAGAAGTAGAACACTTTTAGAACAATCAACCAATGACATCCTACCAGACCCACCTGTTGCCCACATCACAGAAAACCTTTTCCTCAATGACTAATAAAGAAGCTGCTACAGCACAACAACAACCACAAGCCAGCTTCAACTCTTATGCCCACGACTTACCATCAAATCGTGCCATGGTTAGACTTCAAAACCCCATCTCTCACAGATCTTAGCAACTACCCAACCTGCTCAAAGCCACTTTTTATGAAGCTAATGCCTTACCTTTATCCTTAATCAATGCTCTCTTCTGGGACATTCTCCCACCCCTACTCACCATTGACAATGCCTTCCTCACTCAAGACATCTTCCCAGAAGCTCTCAAGTTAGGCCAGATTCTCCCACTCCTAAACAAATCTACAATAGAAACTTAAGGTCTCGCTGAATAATGGCCCATCACTCACCTACCATTCATCAGCAAGATCACTGAAAAAGCAGCCTAGGGGCCAAATATTACATTAATGCTAACAATCTTTTGTACAACTACCAATAGGGATTCAGATCACACTGCAGCATGGAGACTGGTACCTTAGACATTATAGACAATGCTCTCCTGGCCACAGATAAAGATGACTCCTGCCTTCGGATATTTCTGGACTTCTTTGATGCATCTAAAATAGTCAACTAACCCACCCTCTTATGGACCCCATAGTGGTGAATGAGATTCAACACCATTGTCCTTCACTGGTTCTTCTCCTGCATCTCAAACGCACACCAGTTTGGCAACATAGGCACCTTCAGGCCTCAAAAGATCCCTAGCATCTGCGGAGACCTGTAGGATTTCGTACAGCTCCTTGCCAACATCAACCTCTACATACAGCTACTTGATGCACTCTTCATAGATACCCACATCATGATTTACCAGTTTGCTAAAAATGCACAACTCTACTTAAAAGTCTCCTCTGCTTCAGACATCCTCTACCTCAAACACTGCCTCTTCAAACATTCCCAAACCTAAATAGCCAGTGCCTAGCTGAAGCTCAACCCAAATGTTTTAAGTAAGGCAAACATGATGTACTGGAAAGGTAGGAAGGGTAGCCGCTGGGATAATTCGTTAGGGTGTGGTCAGGAGTCACCCCACCAACTGGCTAGGGAAGCCTATAAAGCTGGCATTTCACCAAAGCTCATCAGATCACTCTGTAGAAGAACAGAAGAGTACTGTACCTGCTCCTTGACACATGTCCCGCATGTGCATCTAAAGGGCTGGACCTATTCTCACGTGTACCCAGGACTAAGAATTGGATTCCAAGGTTCTGTTGACTGATCTTCTGTACGGCAACAGGGACACAACAAGCTGCAAGAGGCATTATTCCTGAAGTATCCGGCTAGCAAACAGAAACCAGAATTGTATTGAACTCTGTTAGTGGCCTCCGCTGGAGTGAATGCTGCCCCCTATCTGCTGTTTCTGAGGTCCTGGAAGCTTTAGAGATAACCAAGAGGAGCTGCTCAGAACTCTGAAAGGTTGGCATTAAGAAACATATTTGAGCTTCCATGACCTCTAGAGCATCAACAAGACCCCATGGAGAAGATGTCCTACTTATATGCAACTTCAGTGGGTACAGCTTCAGGCTTGCTCCACTGGAAGATTTTGAGCCCCATAAAAAAATTTGAAGGTACAAATCTTGGCCGGGTTAATGTTTGGAAAGTACCCACCTAATGCAAGGACTTCATCAGTTGTGGGAATTGAAATTCTCCCACTCAAAGCTCTTCCCTCCAAAACCAGTGGCTTCAGTAGGGATCTTGCCCAGCTGATATCCAGCACTGAGAAGACTTCAGCACATATGCCCCTTGCCCCTATGGAGGATTTTGAGTTTTATTTCAAAGATCAAGTCATGAAGTAAAATCTGAGATGAACCTACACTGTATTACGGTCAGCCTGAAATCATACCTAGGTTCCGGTCAACTGCCATAGTGACTACTTTTTGTGCTTAACTTTTTCTTGCAGACGTTCATAGAAAATTTCACAGATGTTTAAAAATTCATATCTCATGTTCCCCTTGTTGACTTTGTCATTTTGGTCACATTTTACCTTTCACTGTTTCTATATTGCTATACATTTGAGTGGGATTTTTTTGTGTTTTTGACTTTTTAACTGCTTTGGTACTTATAAATGCTTTCCACATTTTCTCTAAGTTAAGCCTAAAAAGTTTTGTCTGAACCAATCGGGTTAGTGACATTATTACTTGTGGTAGACTAACTTTCACGTCAATTAATAATTCACTTTCTTATAAAGACAAACCTGGTTGAATGACATAAATCTCAAAGGCTTCAAACCTCATCTTTCAACTAATGCCAAGACACTTGGATTCGCCCTTTTTTCACCAACCTCAACCTCAAGAACACATTGCCAAAAATGTAAGACAGCCTGGAACCAGCTCTCTCTTCTAAAGAAAGTGAAACTGTTTCGTTCAAAAAGTGACTTCAGAACTGCTTTTCAAGCCCTCATAACTTCATATATGGATGGTTGTAATACCCTGCTCCATGCTCTCACAGTCTCCACAACAGCACCCCTTAATAGCATCCTCCAAAACACAGCGTATCTCGTCCAGGGCCGAAGGAGAAAGAAACAGATGTTCCTTCATAAACAAGCTATACAGCTCATCATAATCATTTACACCACTGCCAGTTATCCAACCATCTAGTGTTTTGACTGATAGGTCCACCACTATCTCATCTGTGCTAGACATTATTTCTCTAAAAGTTGGGATAACTTTTTAAGAATCTAAAAACTACTTCTAGAACTTAAATCCAAACATTTACAAACTTTTAAACTCTAAAAGAAATGCTAACAGGGACTTGCACAAGGCCCTAGCAGGACTTTTAAAAATTTTGAAAAATAGCACAAATTTAAAAAATCAGTTTATAATGACAATTTTTTTAATTTAGTCGTGTGATCAGGTATTGGCTGAGTAGTCCAGCAAATGCAAAGTCTTAGACCCCACTGCTGATCCACCAATGTAGGAAGTTGGCTCTGTAAATACTATTGCAAAGTGAGAAATAGTGTGTACAGAGTCCAAGGGTTCCCTTTAGAGGTAAGACAGTGGCAAAATTAGATCATTCTAATCCTCTATTTTGTGATAGTGTGGTCGAGCAGTAGGCTTATCAGAGGGTAGTGTTAAGCATTTGTGTACACACACAGGCAATAAATGAGGAACACACACTCAAAGACTTAACTCCAGGCCAATAGTTTTTATATAGAAAAATATTTTTTTCTTAATTTATTTTAGAACCACAAAATTCAAGATTTGAAGTAAATACATAAAAATGCAAGGTACTCCACATAGGTAAGTAAGGAACTTTGAATTAGAGCAGTAACGTACACAGTGTTAGTTAAACTGGCAATAAGCTATTTTAAAAGTGGACACTGCAAAAATCAACAGTTCTTAGGGAAGGTAAGTAAGGTTAAGTTTCTGAGGTAAGTAAGACACTTACAAGTTCAGTTTCGTGGGCATAGGCAGCCCACCATTGGGGGTTCAAGGCAACCCCAAAGTCACTGCACCAGCAACACAGGGCCGGTCAGGTGCAGTGGTCAAAGGAGGGCCAAAAACACATAGGCGCCTATGGAGAACAGGGGTGTTCCGGTTCCAGTCTGCCAACAGGTAAGTACCTGCGTCTTCGGAAGGCAGACCAGGGGGGTTTTGTAGAGCACTGGGGGGGACACAAGTGGGCACACAAAACACACCCTCAGCGGCACAGGGCGGCCGGGTGCAGTGTGCAAAACAGGCGTCGGATTTTGAATAGGCCACCGACTGGGCTAGGCAGAGGGTAGCCTGAGGGTCACTCCTGCACTGGAGTTCGGTTCCTTCTGGTCCTGGGGGCTGCAGGTGCAGTGCTTGGTCCAGGCATCGGGTTCCTTGGTTCAGGCAGTCGCGGTCAGGGGGAGCCTCTGGATTCTCTCTGCATGCGTCGCTGTGAGGGTCCAGGGGGGTCGTCTCGGGTTACTCACGAGGTCTCAGTCACCTGGGAGTCCTCCCTGTAGTGCTGGTTCTCTGGAGCTCGAGCCGGGGGCATCGGGTGCAGAGTGTGAAGTCTCACGCTTCCGGCGTGAAGAGTGAAGTCTTTGAAAGTTGCAAGAAAGTTGAAAAGTTGTTTCTGTTTTTGAACAGTGCCGCTGTTCATGGGAGTTTCCTGGTCCTTCGGGTTCAGGGCAGTCCTCTGAGGCTTCAGAGGTCGCTAGTCCCTGTCGGATGCATCGCTGTGTAGGCTCTTTGAGTCTGGGGACAGGCTGATAGGGCTGGGGCCAAGTCAGTTGTCGTCTCGCCGTCTCTGCAGTGCTTTCAGGTCAGCAGTCCTTCTTCTTGTAGGTTGCAGGAATCTCATTTCCTGGGTTCTGGGGTGCCCCTAAATGCTAAATTTAGGGGGGTGTTTAGGTCAGTAGGGCAGTAGCCGATGGCAGAGGCCAACCCGCCACACTCATAATATGGAGGTCTGCACCGCCAGCCTGTTGGTGGTGGGACCGCCACATTTACCCTGGTGGTCAGAAGACTGCCATGGTCAAAATGACCCCCATAGTATATCTTGAGCAAAAGGTCTCACTGTAGACTCAAGCTTCCTGCTAAAACGCTCATAGTGCAAACAACAATAAAGTTAAAGTTGATTTCATTGCAGTTTTTTCTAGAAGCATAGTATGTTGCACCTGTCCTGCAGTAATTGAATTTCTTTCAAGTCCAAAGAATCCCCACAAGTTCAAGCAGCACTGGTACCTTAAACAAAATGTGTCCACTAAAAAGGATTGACTCCTCAAAGTTTACTCTGTTTTCCCAGTTGCAAGAGGAAAGTCATACCTACTTTCTATTCTGCTATTCAATTAGGAATGTGCTCTTTTAACTGGTGCACTGGACTTCTTTCAGGTAAGCAACAGTTTTTGCTGGTGCCAGACATACTGTCCCACAGGAAGAAAGCATCACAGAGGCGAGTAAGCATGCTTCAGTACCATTGTTGACAGAGGGGAGGGGCATAATGACTCACTTGAGTCTTTAAATCCTATGAGTTGTGTCCTCATTCTCCCATACTCAACTTTGGCAATATATAGGGGCATATTTACAAGAAAGTGGCGCATCGGTCCAGATGCGCCACTTTTCTTGCATCGGCCCGGCCCCACCTAACGACACCATGGTTGCTCTGTATTTACAATACAGTTCACCATGGCGGTTGTTAGGACAATACATCAACATTTGTTATGCTATTGTGGCGTTTTCCTGCACTTGCTTCAAAAATTACACCAGTGCAGCAAACCACACAGAGACCCATTGATTAAAATTAGTGCATCATTTTAACTCCTGCTCTGAGCATCTGCATAGATGGTTTATACCATGACATATTTTCATGGATTCTAACAAAACACATTTAACCAACACCAGCATGCTAGAGGTTACTTTTGAGCAGCAAGGTAAAATTACATTAGGGAGATGTAGGGCCTCATTTAGAGTTTGGATATCCCTTCCACCTTATTATAACTGCATTAGGACATGATATATATGTAAAGTAATTGTTGCATGCTGTCTGTAAGGTACTCAAAAGTGCTTTCCTCATTTGGTTTTGCTGTACTCTGGTAATAAACACAAATTGACCTCTGCACTGTACAGGGTATTAGATTTCAAGTTGTGTATAAATTGCTAAGAGAAGGGAACTACATGAAGTTAACAGTGTTTCCTATTTTGTAGTTCTACTGAAGTAAAATACTAACTATACTCTTCTTTTGGAAAAGAGTGTATAGTGACACAGTGCCAGATGTGCAAAGTCCTTTTGCATTTTGTAACGGTCTGAATCAGTATGTTGGTTTGTTAAAAAATGCACAATGGCCTTTTCTTCTGTACAAAGGTCTTTAAGAAATCGTGAATTGCAATTTCTACCCTGTAGAAATCACAGTTTGCGATTCCCATGAATAGGCAATCACAAACATTCCTATTCTAATGTACAAACCATTTCCTAAATGCGACTTGGGCATTTAGGAGATGCAATTACCATTGACTTGAAGTCCGTGGATACCAGGCGCAATTAAAAAAAAGCACCCCAAGGTGTTTTTTTAAATTGCAATATAGCACACACATGCCCCTTAGGCATATGTGTGCTCTACAGGTGCACCCCTATTTTTGCACCCCTTTCCTGCAAGGATAAACATGGCAGAGCTACCTCACAATTCAGATCCCTGCTGGAAAAAGATACTGGAGAAGAAGGACAGCCCTGCTGAACCTATCGGTCTACACCTGAAGACCTGCAATCACAAGGATTATACCAGCTGCACACTTTGGGCTTAAACAAGAAAATTATTTTGCCTTGCTTCTGCAACTCCAGGAGTGGACTCTGTGTCAGCTATAGGCACAAAGGAGCTGGCCAGAGACCCCTACATCAAGTTCTGCAAGACGAGCCCAGTTTACCAGCTTCCAGTGGCCATTTGAGGATTCTGAGCAGGTGCATTCTGGGAATTGTAGTCTCAACACCTAAGGAACAACTCAGAGCTTCTGGAAACGTGGATCCCGTTTGTGGACATTTCAGGGCCCCAAAAAGCACTGCTGGAAGAAGATCCAGAAGTGTGGAGAAGTTTGGAGCAACTGTTGTAAAAAGCTCCATAAACTGAAGAGTTGCATTGTGGGATCTGTAGTCCCAGAACCTAAGAGGCAAACTAGAGCTTCTGCACCCTTGGCTGGTGCCGTGGAGTTCTTTCCTGAATCAAGAAACACTTCTGAAAGTAAGTGTTAAAGTTGTACTTCATGGGTGGTCTGAACTCTGGACTTTGTCCCTGTTCAGTGCAACCTTTTTTAACCCTTTCAGCATTATTTACTTCTAAGCACTAGTTTTACTTTTAATCTTTAAAAATGCAAATCTCTTGTTCCCTACATTTGATTTTTGTTTTTCGGTGTCATTTTAATGATACAAATATTTTCTATTGTCATACATTGGTTTTGGATTTCTATTGTGTATTGTGTTTTACTTATTTACTGTTTTGTTGATATTAAATGCTTTACACACCTGTCTCTTAGGTTAAACCTAACTGCTTGAGAGCCAAGCTACCAAGGGTTGAGCAAGGATTATTTATTTATTGAGACCTTGACTTTACCTAGTGGAGGATTGTGGCCTATTGCTAAATGTAGATTTCTACCTGCTCTTATCAATATCCCACTTTCCATCATTATTATGATCATTGTTTAACTAACACATTTACATTAAATGTTATTAATGTATACATTAGGTATTTTCTATTTTGAATGTTTTAATAATTTGTTTTTTTACTTATTTAGATATTTTGTTAAAAATGATTAAAAGTTAAAATGGTATGCATAATCCTTCCTAAATCCAACATTTCCCATGTCTTCATTTATATTGGAGTGGGATTAGCAAATCTAATAATCCAATCAACAACACTGTCCCTGATTTTACTTACATTGGAGAAGGAATAGTAAATCTAACCACTCCAAAGTCCAACACTTTTTCCACTGTTACGTAGATTGGAGTGGGAGTAGTGTTGCTGCTCTTTCCAGTTATTTCACTTTTCCTCTGATTAATTATTTTTTGTTTCAGTCATGTTAAATTCTAGTTGACTTATGTGCTGCATTACCTAGTTAGTTGTTACTTCAAAGCTGATTAGGAAGTTTGGTTATTCACACTGTTGATAATTTCAGTGTCATTATTTTTCCGATCATCTACTGTGTCATTCACTTCTCTTCTATTACATACAGTCAAATAACAACAATTCTAGCAGGATAGCTAAACTGTGACGAAGCTGGTAGGCTGCCAATCAAGAGGTTCTACGATTACCTGACTAAGCTAAAATCACATTACGTGATCCACTATTAAAAAAACGATGCACTGATTGATAAAGAAAATGTTGTTTTAGTGAAGCATTTAGCATTTTATTTAGCAACCTGAAATGTATTCCATCTTTGAAATCGTCAACCAGGGTGTGTATTTTTTGTTTAAAAAAATGAATAATAAAGATATCTGACCTTGCATTGTCTATCAACAGGCTTTTGTAAAAACCCATCTAAGAAGTTATAGATTTGAGCTTGTCTAAGAGGTGGGCTAACCTAGATTGGCCAGTACCAAACACCAGTAAAGCTTAATCTGTAACAAGGAAAGTGCCAGGCCCTTCTTAGGAGGCCACTGCAGCCTGTACCACCTAATGCCCCTTCCAGCGCTTCCAACAGCAGAACAATCACAACTACTCTCCATCGCAGCCCTACAAGAGTGACAATTCAGACTATTATGTCCAGGCCAGCCAAAGCTATACGCATGGCCTGGGCTGCAGGTATTATTAGTTTAAAATGTACATTAAATTAGATAACACTGTTGTGCTCATCTCAAAATTAAACAAACACTGCCACCATGTGGTTAACTGTCATCAATACCAGTGTTGGGAATGAAGTGCCAGTGCTGAGCACCGGAAAAACACTGGCTCAAATAAAGCACTGCAACTCCAGCTTCTATAGAATAGGCATCTCCAACTTCGATAGAATACGTTTTCAAGAATACTTTTCCTGCAATCTGCAACTGACTTTGTTGTAGAGGAAAGGGGTAAGTGATTGTCATAGACACAAAAGACAGATACATAGAGCAGAGCCTTCACTAATAATTTCCCTATTATCGCACTCAAATGTATAATTCCAGTGCACAGTGCAAGCAGATAAGTTGTTCAATGCCATAATAGCCTTAGTAGTAATTAATTTCCCCAAGCACACCCAGCAGCTGGATTGTTGCTCGTACTCATATTTCATTTTTGAAAATGATTTACTTCAGAAAATAATGATTTCCTCTATTAAAAGAAAATGTATCTGTGTTTTTGTTACCTAGCAACACTGTTTGGAAGAGTCATTACAAACTGGAACAACAAACCCTGGATGCTGCAAACCATCAAAATATATCAACAAAGACAGAATTAATTATTCATCGTTAAGGCAATTTAATATTTGTTTCAATCCAGCCCAACACAATACCTAAATAGTTGTTTTTTGTTGGATGCATCATAAAATCAATTTATGAAGATATCTAAAGTATTCTAATGATGCATCCGGAGAAATTATTTTGAATTTACCTATATCACTGCTGGCAGTTTTCTTAATAAACCAGACCTGGAAACGATAGACATCCTTAAAAAAAAACTAATGGATGACAGTTTCATCAAATAGTTGCAAGCACAGGACACCTTTAGGTAGTTTGCAAGCTTGACAAATACCAAATAAATACATTATTAATAAGGCTCCCATTTTTACATTTAAACTGATTTTTGCATATAAATAGTGACCGAAAAATATTTTTACTGTGTCCGTATTTATAAATAGAAATGGAAAAATGACAGTAAGTATGTTTAACTTTGCTGCTCTCTGTGAGGAGAAGACGAGCCTGTCCTGTGCAGGCAGGGAGAGGGTTTATCAGATTTCAGCTGAGCCCATAACAAAGGCCGATATTAAGGAGCCATCAGCTCTTTTTTTGTTTAAGTATCCTGGCTGGGAGCTATGAGGTGGATGGGGGAAGTCGTACAACTAGTAGCAACTAAGGGAAAACAAACACACACAGCTTATCACGTCAAAGGGCCTTAACAGAGACATGCTTTTGTCTTTGTTCAGTCCTTGGATCCAAGAACGGTACAAGCACTGTAGGAATGTTAGATGTGTTGTTCTGTCCCAGTATTCACACAAATAACAATTTAAATACCACTATTTTGCTTTATTTCTTTTATAGCACTATAGTGCTACTCATTCCAATGCGGGGTATCAGAGCGCTTTATATCACACATTATACATTGACAGTAAATCATGTCTGTAAATCATTGTGCAGGATGTGTTATATAAGACAGTGAATGTTATAAGGGACTAGAAGTCCACAAATGCAACTTTGTATTTCTTAAACAGCAACTTCATAGAAATTGCTATTTAAGAAATGCAAAATGTAATGTTCTAAATACCAGTTTCTCAATAGCGATTATTACACAGTAGGAATCACTATTAGGAAATTGCTATTAAGAAATCCCATTGCATTTGAGTCAATTTATTAATAGGAAATTGCTATATAGAAAATGCAAAACCAGGCATGGCAATAGGCAAAAAGATCTCTCTTGGTGCACCCCAAAAATAGGGGTGCACATGTAGAGCATACATATGCATAACGGGCATGTGTGTGCTCTATTGCAATTTAAAAAAAGCACTTTGGGGTGATTTTTTGAAATCACACCTGGTTACCATCGACTTCAAGTCAATGGTGACTGCATCTCCTAAATGCCCAAGTCGCACTTAGGAAATGCATGGGAGATCGGAATAGGAATCGCAAATAGGAAATCCCTATTTGTGATTTCCTATTCTGGGAATCGCAAATCGTGATTTCTACAGGGTAGAAATCACAATTTGTGATTCGTTAAAGAGCTTTGTACATAAGAAAAGCCCAGTTTGCATTTCTTAATGGCCCAAAACAGCAATTCGGACCATTAAGAAATACAAACAGGCTTCATACAGCTGGCCCAAGGTCCTTTCATAGCTCACTGTGCTATATTAGAAGGATTGCAATTTATGAACTGTAAGTAACAAAAGGATCTCTTTGTTAAAGGCAGTAACCCATTTACCCATCTACATAAATCCATCTAAGCCCACAGCAACCAAGCGTGCATTGAGTATTTAAATAAATCTGAAAAAATGCTAGCTGCAGCGTCTTTTTTGTTTACAACAAAATAAAATGTGGATAGATACAGATAAAATGCCCAAAAAACAAATATGGATGAATACAGAAGGAAATGTTAAAAGTAAATAAATACCATAAAACCAGGAGCCCTAATTTGAACTGGTGCCATAACCATGAAATAGGAGAACTTTCAGATACTGTGCAACCATGGAACTTATCCTAAAATGTGTATGATGTAAATTAATTAATTTGGATGTACAAAACTGGGTCATATGTGCAAAGCCCTTTTGCATTTCCTAATGGTTCCAACCGGTATTTTGGGCTGTTAAGAAATGCAAAACGGCCTTTTCTTATGTACAAAGGCCTTTAAGAAATCATAAATTGTGATTTCTACCTTGTAGAAACCGCAATTTACAATTCCCAAAATAGGAAATCGCAAATAGTGCTTACCAATTTGCGATGCCTATTCTGATATACAAAGCATTTCCTAATTGCGACTTGGGCATTTATGAGATACAGTTACCACCAACTTGAAGTTGGTGGAAACCAGGTATAATTTAAAAAAAGCACCCCACAGTGCTTTTTTAAAAAAATTGCAAAAGAGCACACACATGTACCTAAGTCATATGTGCGCTTTACTAGTGCACCCCTAATTTTGGGGTGCACCAAGGGGGGCCTTTGCCCTTTGCAATTCCTGCTTTTGCATTTCCTAAATAGCAATTTCTTTATGAGAAATCGCTATTTAGGAAATGCAAAACAAGCCCATTGACTAAAATGCAATGGGATTTCTTAATACCGGTTCTCTAATAGCCATTTCTACTTTGTAGCAATCACTATTAGAAAGCCGGTATCTCTGTACATAGCATTTTGCATTTCTTAAATAGCGATTTCTAAGAAGTCACTATTTAAGAAATGCAAAATAGCATTGTTGTACATCAGGCCCACTATGCTCACTCTTCTTTCTGTGATCACAGTAGCCTCCATGGGACTTGGGCTAGCCATACAATAATGAGGTGCACAAAGCAGTCCCGGAGATGGAAGATCCATATATTCATCCAGATGCAGGGAGAGACAGATAGCAATGCAATTCACTCTTGAAGAAGTTATGATGTTTTGAAAGCCTTGGATAAGTGTCAGGTGTGTACTAACCTTGTGTGCTGGATCTCACCAAGCCCACAATCAACCATGTGCGCTACGATATGAGGGTCAGTGGTAGAAGCAGGGAAAGGGGAATGGCAAAGAGATAAAACAGAGAAGCAGGACTCCACACTCTGCCTCATCACTTCTGGGGTCAAGGAGGTTTGAGTGGATGGATCTGTACTAGAGAAAGAGATGCTATAAGTAACATAATTGTAATTCTCAAAGTTATACCTTAGAAATATCTCTATATAGCTTTCATAGGTAACTAAGAGTTCATGCAATTTAGACATAATGAACCATAAATATCTTGCAAAATACATGCACGCACACAGCGCCCTCTATGTTTAACATAACCTCAGCCTATGGGCCAGATGTACAAAAATCAGGAGGTGCTCCTGTCCAATGGGTTACAGGCCACACCCTCTGGGATGACCACTTCTTGTGAAGTGTGGCAAAAATCAATCCCAGAATGCAACATTCTCTAAAAATCTAAGATGGCAAAAATTCATCCACTGGTGTGGGTAGGTCCCCCTTAACACACCCCTTCCAGCCCCTTGCCTAATCTAATTAGTGGGACTCCCATCTGTCTGGGGGAGCAGGAAATGGGGGAGGTCCAGTTTCTGACCCAAGTGGCTTTCCCTCCTTTCAAGACCAGTTCGGCTACTCTCCCCCCATCCTGCTCTGCCATCTGCTGCAGCAGTTCTCAGCCTACCAGATGTTTCCAATGTCTCAGCCCAGGCCCTTCATACCTCATTAAGGTAGCCTGTCTCAGGCTGCAAGAGGCTGATCAATTAGGAAAGGGCACTGCAGGACTGAATTTGGTAACTGCTAGAAAGAATTCTAAAACATTTTCCCTGTGTTAATCATATTTAATTCAATATTAGCAAGTTGTTGGCTTTATCATTACATTTAATTTGGTACCAAACTTGTTAAATTGAGCTCATCTCTGTTGGAAATAAGACTTTATTATTTCAAAACGAAGTCTCCCAATTATAGTATATGGAGCCCATTGACTACAACACGGAAAACAAATATAGCTGTTTTTCCCTCACTTTTATAAAGTCCCTGCTTATATTGACACTGCACCCAACACTTGGGGTACTTAGGGCATACCTTATGGGTGATTTATATGCACAAATAAGGTAGTTTGAGACTTTGGAAGTACTTTTGATTTCAAAGTCGAATTTGGGGTTAAGAGGTACACCAGTTAGTCCTATCAGAGATCAGAGAGAATAAGTCAACATACTGATTGAGGACTTCCCTGCAATTAGTCAGCTGTTGGCTGTCGGTGTCTGATAAGACCACTCCATCCATAGAACCATCTTGGATGGTTGCTGGAGAGGATATCACGGTGAGGTTAGTCTGTTTTTCCTGTCCCTCATTTGTAACCATGAGCATGGTCACATCAGCTCTGCCAAAATAGGACTTCAGGCGATGGACATGGATGACCTTTTGGGATTTTTGCAACTACCAAGGTCAACCAGTTAGGTGACCTCCTCTTTTCTTTCAAGTTTGAGAAAGGGCCCAGACCACTTGGCTTAGAGAGCCCTAGGAGCCACAGGCTCTGATAGCCAAACTTTCTGCCCTCGTTGGAACTCCACCAGTACAGCTTTGTGGTCATACCAGTGTTTCTAAGCTTCTGGCTGGCCAGAAGAGTTTTACTTGCTTTCTCCATGTATTAAGCCATCCTGGAATGAAGGGCAAGTACGTAGTCCACAGTGTCCTGCTTAGGCCCTTTGAGAGACCTCTTCCAGCCTTCCCTCACAAGACTTGTCTCCAAACAAAGGGGCATATTTATAATGCCATAGCACCACCATGTGCCACATTAACGTCATTATTTTTTACGTTAATGTGGCCCAACGAGGCTGAAATCTCTGCGCCGTATTTACAGTGTGGCGCAATGCATGCATTGTGCCACCCTGTAACCCTTCCTACTACATTATGCCTGCGCCAGGCAAAATGTATGCAAAAGGGACATTCCCCCGTTAGGGGAGCCGGAAAAATGGCGTAAGGAAATCTATGAGATTTCCTTGTGCCATTTTTTATGGCACTTTTAAAGCCTGCTCAAGAGCAGGCATTAAAAGGGGGCTTCGATTCTTTAGAATGGAGCCCTTTGTACTCTGCAGGGGTAGTGCCAATATTTTGAGGCTACTCCTGGAGAGTGCATCAATAGCGTCATGTGAAATGACGCTATTGCCCCCTACCCTGCGCCAGTGTGCACCGTATTTTAAATACGGTGCACACATAGTGGCGGTAGGGGGTGCTAAGGGGCGCAGGGAAAGTGACGCTGCACTCGGTGCAGCACCACTTTCCATAAATCTGCCCCAAAGTCTCTAAAGGGGAAAACCCTACTCCCTTTTGTGGCACTTCCCTGTAGACAAAAAGCAGATATGGAAGTGAGACATCCTATATTTTCCCGAGTTTTTCAGGGAGTCCTCCAATCATGCCTTTCAATGTCTGGTTAAATATTTCAACCAGTCCATTGGTCTGTGGATGGTATGGGGTGGTGAACTTATAAGTCACTCCACATTCCTGCCACATGTGTATAAGTATTCAGACATTAAGCTATAACCCCTGTCTGGTACTACATTCTTAGGATAGCCACCACAGGTAAAAAATACCCAGAGGGCCTTGGACACTGCAGAGGCAGTGAAGGTCCTAAGTGGAATGGCTTCAGGGTACCAAGTGGCATGATCCACTGCCATTAAAATGTACCTGTTTCCTGAAGCTGTTTGAGTGTCAAGGGGGCAGACAATATCAACCCCTACCCTTTCAAAGGGTGTCCCCAACCACAGGTAGTAGGATTACAGGGGCCTTCAGGTGGCCTCTTGACTGGCTTGGCAGGTGACACAGGACTGACAAACATTCTTTACTTTCTGGGAAATTCTATGCCGGTAAAAGGGATTAACCAGTATGCTTCAGGTTTTGTTTTTGGGCCAGATGCCCAGCTAGGGGAATGCCATGGGCCAGAGAGAGAAGGAACCTTATGTATTGCTGGAGCACTATCACCCTCCTGGTTGCACCAGGCTTCAGGTCTCTGGCGTCAGTGAACAGGAGTCCACCCTCACAATAAACCCTGTGGGTACCACTGACACTACCTTTTTCTTCCTGTGCAGCTTGCTGCCTCAGGCTTTCAAGAGTAGGACATGTTTTTTGTCCCTGGCACAGATCCTCTCTAGAAGGCCCCCCTAGTCCTAAGAGATCTGGGTGATAAAGCCCAAACTCTGCAGGCCCAGGTTTTTCTGGGGTTAGCAAGTCCTCTTCCTGGGAAGTGGGGTTCTGACTTGTGGTCCATTCAGAAGCCGGTGCCCCAGTTGTCTTGCTTTTTATCTTGGTCCATTCTTCTTGGATCCAACACCTCTTGCTCACTCCGGAGTTTTCTCTGTGCCCTTGTCTTGACACAAGCCCATTCTGGGAGTCCAAGCATGACTGCATGGGTCCTCTGTTCTACTTCAGCCCAGGGAGATTGCTCCAAATCATTTCCAAGCAGACTCTCTACAGGGATGGATGGGCACACAGCCACTTTCGTCTGTCCAACTATTTTCCCCCAGTCAAAAGATAACATAGCCATGGGATGGGTCTTTATGACATTGTCAGCATTGGTGACAGGATATGTTTTCCCTATCAAGTACTGATCTGAGTGGACCAGGTGCTGGGTCACCATGGTGACACTAGCCCCTGTGCCCCTCAAGGCTTCCACCTTAGTCTCATTAATTAAAGGGTGCTGCCTGTATTTTCACGTTTTAGTGTGCCAGGCAGCACAGGATAGATCTATCCCTCCCTCACTGACTAATGTTGCCTCTGTGGGTTCACTGACATGGTCAGGCCACAAGTGTGGTCCCACCTGAAGATTGTCAACTGCATTTACTGCAAGTGGACTAAAGGCATTTTTCTTGTTTTTAAAGCTAGACTCTCCAGTTTGGTGCCCTTTATTCTTGCAATCATGGCACCAAGCCTTGTTGGGATCAAAGCTCCTACCTTTGTTCCCACCCCTAGGCTGTGAGGGGTCTTGGGCTCCACCATCCTGAAGAGGTTTTTTGGGGCCTGATAAAAACTCTTTGCTTTTATTTTAGTCTCCATCTTTCCTGGGGGGGGGGCTTTTTGGCTTCTTTCTTTTGTTCTACCCCACCAGTAGTTGCTTTGGTCACCCTTGTTTTGACCGAATGTTCAGCTTTTTTCCCCAACTCTAGAGGAGAAAGCGGACCTAGGTCTACCAGAAACTGATGTTGTTTTTCACTGTAACAATTACTCAAAAGGTGATCTTTCAAAAGTAAATTATAAAACCTTGTTCATTGTTACCTTCTAACCAGCCACCTAGCATTTTTACTGAATAGTCCACAAATTCTACACATGACGGACTCTGGGCTTTTCAAGTCTCCCTGAATTTAATTCTGTATTCTTCAGTTGTTAGCCCAAAGCCCTCAATCAGGGTAGCATTCATAAGGTCAGAGGACTTGGCTTCTGCCTCATTCAAGATCAGGAGTATATCCCTGCACTTGCCTGAGAACAGTTCCCACAACAGAGAGCCCCAGTGTTTTCTACTCCCCTAGATATGCAGGCTCTCTCATAGGCAGAAAACCACTTGGTGATATCATCACCCTCTGTAAAAGGTGGGACAACTCATTTTAGGAGTTTTAGGTTCAAATACTTTTCTTTCCCCCAAGTTACTAGAATGCTGCCACCAGAGATGGGTCCTAGGCCCAACTCTCTTCTTTGTATCTCTATTTCCAAAAGCTGAACTTGTAAAGCCAGCCTTTTGGTCAACCTAGCCAGAGCCACATCCTCTTCTATGGGGGGGTCCTACCTCTGAGACAGAGGACCCTACCTCATTCTCTTCAACTTTTTTTTAGTTCTCTTGATTCCCTGTTGTTGAGGGCTCCCCCTCATCTGCTGCATGTGCAGTCTCATACGCTGCCATAAGTTTCCTAAGGGCTGTGTGGTGGCATGGGGTCCAGTGTAAATCTGATATCCTTTGCAGAGAGCCCTCTACCTGGGTTATTTCAACTATAGCCACAGGGTCAGGTCGAGCTCCTAAGACTGGTTCTCTGCATCAGATATTTTGCTACTAAAGTTTGGATCTTTTTAACTTTTTGGAAAACGTTTGCAAACTTTTTGGAAACTATTTCTAAGGCCTAACTAAAGTAAATACTTTTTTAATTTCTATCCACTTGTTTTAGAGATCTAATCAGTGCCTACAGACAATTTTTAGAGTTATTTGTGTGCTCACTTAGTGCTCCCTTAGTTACAAAGTAGTATCAGCAAATGCAAAGTCTTGTATCTCACTGCTGTTACACCAAATGTAGGAGGCTTGTTCTCTATATAGTGTACAATAATGATGTGCACTGTGCAGAGAGTCCAAGCAACCCCCCTTGGTATGCAGAGGTAATAAGCAGATTACCTAATGCTCTGCTTTTGTGGTAGTGTGGGCCAGCAGTTAGGCTTATCTTGAATGTGGGCTAAGCATTTGTTGTACTCACAGTATCAATAAATGTGGACACACACTAGGTAGAATATCTCAAGACAATTTACAAAAATACTTCAGATTTGTATAACATTTTTAAGACCAAGATCATCTAAATTGGGTAAGTACTTTTTAAGTTGTGATTTTTCAAAGTTTAGCAAAAATAGTTATTTTGGGCCTGATTACAACTTTGGAGGAGGTGTTAATCCATCCCAAAAGTGACGGTAAAGTGACGGATATACCACCAGCCGTATTACGAGTCCATTATATCCTATGGAACTCGTAATACGGCTGGTGGTATATCCGTCACATTTGGGACGGATTAACACCTCCTCCAAAGTTGTAATCAGGCCCTTTGTGTGCAATTACACACCCAAGGAAAACATTTAAAAATGGATATAAAATCAGGCAATTCTCTCACAAGTGTCACCTTCTATTTTTAGGTCGAGGTTGTCGAGATGTCCTGTGAGCCAGCCAGAGAAGTTTGGGTGGTTCCCAGTTAAAGCGGGAGCAGCGGCTGAAATCTGGATCTGGTGCAGAACGAAGAAGGGGACCACTTGGAAACACACTGCACAGGTGGACTTAAAGGTAAATCCAGTAGGTCTCCTTGGAGTGTAGAGGTCACAAGGGTTTAGGGACCCCTACAGCACAGCTGGCTTTCTGATGCATGGGTAAGGGAGGCTGGGTGCACTGCAGATAGGTCAGCCAAGAGTTGTGCATCAAGGGGTCTCTGGGACCAGGTGAAGGTCACTTTGAGGGTGGATTGCAGGTCAGCAGGGCCACTCTGGGGTGTGGTTCTTGGGTGTCTTGAAGTCCCTCAACTGGTCTTTGCTTTCTTCTGGTCCTTGGAGAGTCCGGAGTGGACTTTTCTTCTGGGTGTCTGATGCTGGGTGTCAGATACCATGGGCTATGACACGGCTCAGCCACTGGAGGTTGCAGTGCAACCAAACATGGCATAGTGGTAGGATTTGTCCTCAGGGTCTGTTGGGTGGACTTTGGTCAGGCCGCTGTGTCTGATTCATTGGTCAGCAGCTGGTCAGTAAACTGGACTTCACTTGTTTCTTGCCTGCAGGGTGCAAGGTGCAAGGTGCAGGGAGTGATGCCTTCACTCAGAAGGAGGTTCTTGGTGATTTTCAGAAGGTTGGAGGTCCTCTGTGGAGTTCATCCAATGTCCAGTTGACCCCTCAGCATCAATTGTTGAGTTGCTGAGTGCAGCAGGCAGCGTTTGGCACCGTCTCTTCCTCCAGCAGGACTTCTGTTCTCGATCCTTGGGCCTTCTTTGTCACTGGTCTTCTTGTGTCCATTGAGTCTAATCTGTAGGTCTAGGGATGCCCACTAAATATTGCATTTAGTGGGTGTTAAGAGGAGTACCTTGTAGTGGCCAATGGGCCACCTAACTTATGGTGGCTACACCCACTATGCGACTACCACCTGTGGGAAGGGGTCACATCCCTAACCCTGATAGGCTATTTTCCTCTCATGCTAGATGGAGGAAAATGAAATGAAGTGGTCACGTCGCCTGCCACACTTGAATGGGGAAGAAACAGTTGGATGGCCACCTGCTGCTAATGGCAGAGGTCAGATTTCAAAGGCGGTAATGGCTTTGAAGCTGACTGCTGGTGCAGAGTGCCTGCCTGGGGGAGGAGGTGTTCTTTGTGTTCTGGCTCCTGAGAGCAGAGGCTCTCACCCCAGGAGTCCAGACTTCTGGCTGGTGGTGGCAGGTTGGTAAAGACCAGTCAGCAACCATGCCAGGGCGGGTAGGTTTTACAGGTGACACCTCTAAGGTGCCCTCTGGGTACATGGTATAATAAATCCACCACTGGCATCAGTGTGGGTTTATTATTCTGAGTTGCTTGATACTAAACAACCCAGTTTCGAGAGAAGGCATAATGTAGTTGCGGAACTCGTAATGATCAGTGTGACCAACACATGTATTTGCAATGGCTTCCCTGCACACTTACTATGCCTTAAAAATCTTGCAAAGACACAGTAGGGGCATATTTGCTCAGGCACACATATACCCTCACATGTATCTTAGTGCACCCTGACTTAGGGCTGCAAAGTCTACCAGAGGTGTGACGTAATGATATTGCATGCAGTGTTAGTGGGCATGGCACTCTTGGTGAGTGCCATGTAGAGTTTGCAACTTTT
This sequence comes from Pleurodeles waltl, assembly GCF_031143425.1. Taxonomy (NCBI): domain Eukaryota; kingdom Metazoa; phylum Chordata; class Amphibia; order Caudata; family Salamandridae; genus Pleurodeles; species Pleurodeles waltl. The sequence continues at coordinate 48,314,131 of NC_090440.1, read as the reverse complement.
TACTACATCTGGCCATGCACTTGTAATGGCAGTCCGCATGAGGCTGGTGTGAGGCCTCTCAGAGTGGCACAATTGGTGCTGCAACTCTGGGGGCCCTCTCCAGTGCCCATGCCCTAGGGGTACCATTTGCTAGGGACTTACAAGGGTTTCTGAAGTGTCAATACATAGTACAGTTTTGGGGAAAGAGATCTGGCCCTGGGCACCTGTTCAACAAGGGCCAAGGGCACTTACAGTTTGAGGTCGGGTGTGGTTGGGTGTCACAGTTGCCAGTAGGTAGTTAGAGCTAGAACTTATTTTTCATAGGAAAAGTGTTTTTTGTTTTGTCAATAACTTTGGTGCCATTGGACATGTCTTCGCTAAATGTTCAAAATTAGTTTGACGCTCAGGTCAGCTGCTGTGTTGAAAGTTTCAGGGTGATTCGTCAAGCAGGGGCAGAGAAAAATGGGGATACCAAAATGCTTCTTCCCCATGCAATTTCTCATTAAGATTTTAGATCTGACTATAGACCGAACCACTGGACGGAATTACACCAAATTTGATAGCAAGGTAGCTCTTGGTCCAGAAAGCACTCTTTTTGTTTTTTGGTGTAGATAGGTTTATATATGTTTTCACTGCTTCCTCCTTGTCTCCCACCCCATTTTTGCATGCTTGCTCCTTGTTTTGCCCTCCTTCTCACTGCTGTCATTTTGCTTCCCCCTGTTTTTTGCGTGCCTGCTCCTTGCTTTTCCCTGGTTCTCGCTACCTTCTCCTTGCATTCACTGGTGTTTTCTGCATTCCTGCTCCTTGCGTTTCCCTCATTCTCACTGCTTTCTCCTTGCTTTCACCGCCATTTTTTATGTGCCTGCTCCTTGCCTTTCCCTCACTCTCACTGTTTTATCCTTGCTTTCACCTGCTTTTGCATGCCTGCTCCTTGTCTTTCCCTGGTTCTCACTGCTTTTTCCTTGCTTTGACCCATTTTTTGCATGCCTGCTGCTTGTCTTTCCCTCATTTTCAGTGCTGTCTCCTTACTTTCACCTGGTTTTTGCATGCCTTGTCCTTGCCTTTCCCTCATTCTCACTACTTTATCCTTGCTTTCACCCATTTTTTGCATGCCTGCTGCTTGCCTTTCCTTCGTTTTCACTGCTGTCTCCTTAGTTTCACCCCATTTTTTGCATGACTGCTCCTTGCCTTTCCCTAATTCTCACTGCTTTATCCTTGCTTTCACCCCGTTTTTGCATGCCTGCTCCTTGCCTTTCCCTCATTATCACTGCTTTCTCCTTGCTTTCACCCATTTTTGCGTGCCTTCTCCCTGCCTTTCCCTCGTTTTCACTGCGTTCTCCTTGCTTTCACCCCAATTTTTGCATGCCTGCTCCTTGCTTTTTCCTTGTTCTCACTGCTTTCTCCTTGTTTTCACCCACCTTTTTACGTGCCTGCTCCTTGCTTTACCCTCGTTCTTACTGCTTTCTCTTTGCTTTCACCCCTGTTTTTGGCATGCCTGCATCTTGCCTTTCCTTTGTTCTCACTGCTTTCTCCTTGATTTCACCCCCATTTTTTGTGTGACTGCTCCTTGCTTTTCCTTCATTCTCACTGCTTTCCACATGTTTTTGCCCTGTTTTGTGTGTGCCAACTCCTTGCCTTTCCCTCGTTTTCAGTGCTTTTTTCCTGCTTTCCATCTTGTGTTTTGTGTGCCTGGTCCTTGCCTTTCCTCATTCTCACAACTGTCTCCTTGCTTACTCCCCTTTTTTGCATGCCTGATCCTAGCTTGCCCTTGTTCTCACTGCTTTCTGCTTGCTCCCCCCCTGTTTTTTGTATGCCTGCTCCTTGCTTTTTCCTCGTTCTCACTGCTTTCTCCTTGCTTTCTACCCCAAAAAACCAAAGGTTCCAGGGACATTATGGTTAGGAATTAGCATTTAAAAAACAGAGAGTCTCTAAGAAATCAAAGGTTACAGGGACATTATAGTTAGGATCAGAATTTGCATGCTCAAAACCATAGAATAGTTATGGTTATTTCAGGTAGCTCCAAGGCGTGCCCTATGGTAACTATAACTTGCTCCTTCACTATGCACTGCTAATTACAGCACATATTACGGCAGTCATTGCATCTTCTATGACCTAATTGATAATGTCATTGCAACATTTGCAGTAAAATTATTGACTTGAAAACTGTGCATGGCAGAGGCGTGAGTTATAGTTACCTCAGGACACGAGTTATAGTTACTTGAAATAAGTCTAACTATAACAGCTGAATTTTAATGGTTTTGTCCGTGTTAATTCTGATCCTAACTATAACATCCCAGTAACCTTTGTTTTCTTTTAGTGAATTTCTAAGATTTCATAAATGCTAATTCCTAACTCTAATGTCCTGGTAACCTTTGTTGTTTCAGTGAATATAGATGTATTCAGTGGCGGTTTCGCTTTTAGGGCTGAGGGGCGCACCTCTAAAATTCCTACACATTCACATAAAAAATATTAAATAGATCAATTTGTTTAGAGATACTACTATATCTCTAAACAAATTGATGCATTTAAGTCTGGGCTGTCTGTCCCAGGCTGCCTGCCCCACCTCGCTTTGAAGCACGAGGCAGAAGCCAGGCAGTAAATCAACTTTCCACACTGTGATGCAAGCATGACGCAGGGCTGACTGCCCTAAAGCCCTTCATTTCCATTGTGGTCTACGGCAGTATCCACTATAAGCCAGTGATGCTTTTAGCGTCATGATTTTGGGCGTTGGAGTCTTGCATGAGGGCAGCCATCTGTCATTCATAGACATAGATCCCACCCTTTGCCCATTCATCACGCAGTAGGAGTGGATGCAAGCACATGTGTTTTAGTGCCTTGTCTTAGGTAATGGTTATTGTTATAATGCTAATCTTGTGTTATTTTTAATTATACTGAAATCGCTTGTCACGCTAACCTCCCCCATGTGACACCCCAGACCCTGGCTGCAGATCACTGGCTTCTTTAGAAGTGGAGCTGCTATATTTGTTCCTCGTGAAACTGTTCCAAAAGACAAGCAGGGTTCTTGCTCCCTTGCAAAATTGATCCAAATATCTGAGTCAAGTGCTAGGGGAGAAAAACATGCTTACAGTAAAGGGCAGTTATCTGCTGTATGGTGTCAAAACTGGCCCTATCTTCAAGCCCTTAACATTAATGCCACAAGCATAGATTTATATGCAAACAATTAATGTTAAAATGTGTGTAATGTTTGTCAGCCATTTAATTCCTCTTATTTCACATGTTTTACTTAATGTTGCCTAAGAGTTAACTGTTTCATCATGCTGTGCTTCTGTGCATTGTATTACTCTTGCATAGTGCACACTTTGAGTCGTGCAAGGCGGTTATGAGGGGCTTTGATTGAGAGTGCTGATGCTGAGGCTGAAGGCAAAGCGAAGTGCCTGACAGTGGGTTGGTCTCTCTCCAGAGCTCACAGAACACTGGTCATCTATTCCAGTTGCAAATGAAATTCAGATTAAATGTGTGTGAAGGGGTGCGTAGAAGTCAAAAAATTTAGATGGCAAAAGGAGAATGAAATAAAGTGCTTAAATGTGAATGAGTGCAGTGTATGTTTGAGGTCATAAAATGAGGGCGATGCGAGGGAGTGCATTCAAGGGAGAGGGAAAAGAGGGTGCTGAAGAGGAAAGACAGTAGGTTGAAAATGAGCAGATGGATGAGAAGTGAAGAGAAAAAGGGCATACATTTCTAACATAAAGCATACATAACTGAAGGCTATACTCCTTCCATAGGCCTCAATAATATGTAATTCACATTCTTCCAATTTCAGAATTGAAACATTTCCAATGTTAATTATTTATAACTAATCATTGTTGTTACACACTTATCTTAAACAGCTAACAACCATTGACAAAGCCAATAGTGCATTAGATTTTAAGTGTATGTCAGTTGTGTGATTACATTTCTGGATTCAATAACATCTCAGAGAGAAACCAAAATACAGTCCGGGTGGCACACTATGGAAATCACAGAGATTTATTATACATGCTCCTTTTTTGAGAGATCCAACTTTTTTCATCCCACTTAAAGATCTGTCTGCACATATTTCTGTATGATTGATTGCAGCCAGCAGCTGTGGGTGCTTGCTGATGCCTGGTTAGAGCATTTTCTTCCAAAGTTGATGCTGCATGCAGTGCAAGACACTGGACAAGCACACACTTTAAAGAGCCTGAAGTTGTCGCGCTGTACAATTTGCATATTAAAGTAACTGTTGAATGTATTATTGCAGTAAAATATGCTGCAGTTTTTAATATGTTTTATATTTCAAGACTATGGGGGTCATTCCGACCCCGGCAGGCGGCGGGCGCCGCCCGCCGGGCGGAAACCGCCCAAACACCGCACCGCGGTCAAATGACCGCCGCGGTGATTCTAACTTTCCCACTGGGCCGGCGGGCGATCTCAAGAAGATCGCCCGCCGGCCCAGCGGGAAAGCCCCTGCAAAGACGAAGCCGGCTCCGAATGGAGCCGGCGGATTTGCAGGGGTGCGACGGGTGCAGTTGCACCCGTCGCGATTTTCAGTGTCTGCAAAGCAGACACTGAAAATCATTATGGGGCCCTGTTAGGGGGCCCCTGCACTGCCCATGCCAGTGGCATGGGCAGTGCAGGGGCCCCCAGGGGCCCCACGACACCCGTTCCCGCCAGCCTCTTCACCGCCAGGAAAAGGCTGGCGGGAAGGGGGTCGGAATCCCCATGGCGGCGCTGCAAGCAGCGCCGCCATGGAGGATTCCCTGGGCCAGGGGTAAACCGGCGGGAAACCGCCGGTTGCCCTTTTCTGACCGCGGCTTTACCGCCGCGGTCAGAATTGCCCATGAAGCACCGCCAGCCTGTTGGCGGTGCTTCCGCGGCCCTCTGCCCTGGCGGTTTCAAACCGCCAGGGTCAGAATGAGGGCCTATATGATCCCACTGCCTTATAAACCGTGCTTTCTCACTTAATGCATTTGCTTTCAAGTGCACCATTTGTCAATCTTTTTCAATTTTTTCTTAGGAAGAGGACTTACGTTGGACCCCACGTTTGTCCATCAAGCTTGCTTGCTTCACTCGCTACATAAAGTCATACCCAACTTTTACACTCCACCGCTTTTAAATGTCACCAGCTGCCACTGGATATATATATATATATGTATACTGTATATATGTATATATATACATATATATATATAAATACACACACACACTCTCTCTCTCTCTGTCATGTTTTTACATAGGTGTTATATGGGTCATCAAGTTTGTACTAGGACAATAGGTACACGTGAAGATCAAAGTCAAATTGTATGTTACTTTCATGTAATAAACAACTCGAGTCTGTATCACAAGAAAAGAAGATCATGTGCTCTCACCACTAGAACACGATTCATGAAGTTGCTACTCAGAATGAGTAATTCAACAGTCATGTAGGCACTGGGTTAATGGCTTGTTGTGTGGCTAATCAGTTCAAATGGCTTAATTTGTTGGATCAAGATTTCATGCTTACACAAGTTTGTAGAAACTATAGGTGTCATGTGCTTGTTAAATTTGCTTGAGTTTGGTGTACATGTGGGTGGTGTACCCAGATAAGTGCCAGGCACTTTCCTAAAGAGACTTTAAGCAGTGCTTCTCTTCCACCTCAACCAAACACAGCTTCCAGCCACTCCTTCAATCCACTACCCATTCCAATAGGATCATCCGTGGCACTGGTGGGAGTTCTATGTTGCTTGCACAGACACCCTATAATAACACCTTGCAAAAATGTTTAAGTTATATGCAAAAATGGGTCTGTCTTAAGGCACATTAATTACCGTGGTAGGGATGATAAGCAAATGAAACACTGTGCCCCTCACAAAGATGGCGACAGGGTATGTAGTCAGGCAATTGTTTCTTCAATCAGGCAGGGTGGAAAATTAACAGATGGGCATCAGATTGAGGACAGCAGACAGACTTTTGGTGTTGCTCTCTGCAGTAGTATATATATATATCAGTCACAAAATGTGGTAGACACCACAAGTTAAGTATCAGCTAGGAGGGATGCCAGCAAACAGTTTCCTCAGCCTCTTGAGTTTGGTATGTGGGGGGCAGCCTTGCACCAATGCTTGGTTGCTACCATAATTTGTAAAAAAATGACAACAATGCACTTCCTTTGCAGTACAAGATCAATGTCACATCCTCATTAGGGTGTACCTATATATATATATATATATATATATATATATATATATATATATATATATATATAGGTACACCCTAATGTATTAATTGAAAAAAACATAGGTTACAGGGACGTTATAGTTAGGTTCTGAATTCATTCGTACAAAACCATATAAATTCAGCAGTTATTGTTAAAGTTCTTTCAAATAACTAAAACTCCCACTCTAAGGTGTCTATAGCTCGCGCGCTCACATGCACAGTTGTCTCATCAATAATTTTATTGCAAATGTTGCAGTGACAATATGAAGAACTGCATAGAATATGTCATCTATGATATAATATGTAGATTCCCATGTCATTTCCAACACAAGGAGTAATTAGGTGAGCATGGCGAAGGCACGAGTTATAGTTATCTTAAGGTGCGAGTTATAGTTGCTGCTGAATTTCTATGGTTTTGTATGAATACATTCAGATAACCTTTGCTCTTTTCAGTGAAAAAATATATATATATATATATATATATATATATACATATATATATCAGGAGTGAAGTCGATAGAGCCAGGTGAAGAGGAATTACTCCTTTGAGCTGATGCTTCAGTTACTAACCAGTAATCTCAATATATATATATATATACATATATATATCAGGAGTGAAGTCGATGGAGCCAGGTGAAGAGGATTTACTCCTTTGAGCTGATGCTTCAGTTACTAACCAGTAATCTCAATACTTCCATGTCCCTTTTCCCAGCCATTACAACCATACAGAGGCCCTCATTATGACTCTCGTGGTTTCTGGGCAAGACGACGTGCAGAATACCACCACAATAACGTCAGTGCTGGCGTTACAGTGACCGCTGTATTATGAGTCACAAAGTGAAAACCGGCCAAATACAACCACAAGTTCACAACCGCCAGGCCAACCTCTGGCGAAGGAATGCCTGACCACCAGCCCACCATGCCTACACCATTCTGTCTGCCTATTACATGTCAGTTTTCTGCCCAGCGGCCCATGTGCGGCGGAACACGATTGGCAGTGCGCACCGCCGCGGTTCAAAAAGGTACCACCAATATTAGGCAACACCACATCGGACAGTTAGAATACCCCACACCTGAGACAAATACACAAACCACACACACCAGCTCACAGCACCATAAAACACCCCCCACACACACACACACACAATCCCTTGTGATTCCTACGAACAGCACATATAGCGACGACCCATTCACACGGATCCAAAACACCACAGGCACCTTCACACTGCACACACAGCTCACACCACACAACTGCACGTATTGCACTTGGCACACATCACACTCACACACCAACACCACTAGCCACCTGCACCCACATCCATACACCCCCACCCCACACTACACCCTACAAGCAGTATACCCCCCCCCACAATATTGCACATCAAAAGCACCCACATTTCACTGACAGTGAGTTGAGGGTTATTGTAGAGGAAATCGTCAGGGTAGAGCCACAACTGTTCGGAGCCCAGGTCCGGCAAACATTGTTACCAAGGAAAACAGATTTATGGCAGAGGATCGTTGACAGATTCAAATCACTGGGCACACATCATTGCACAAGGGAGGACATCAGGAAGAGGTGGAACGACCTCAGGGAGAAGGTGTGTTCCAGGGCATCTAATCACCAGATCGCCTTGAACAAGACTGGTGGTGGGTCCCCAACTCCACCCTTTGAGTTAACATCCTGGTAGGAGAAGATCTTTGACATCATGCATCCTGAGGACCTGACTGAAATCATCAGATTGATAGACTCTGGTAAATCACAGCACCCCCTAGGCACCAAACACTCCTGCCTAGCATACATCCCCAACACCCATCACTCCCCAATCCACACCATCCCACACTTCTGCACCCCCCACACCCCTCCCCTGCATGCCACACCACCCCTCTGCCACCACCCCCAAAGCACGGATACCAAGCACAATGCCAAGCATCACAAGTCCCACAGTGCATCACTCCCTAACATCAGAGGATCACAGTCCCTCTCCACAGTGGAACACCTGCATGGAAAACCATACCACATGCCACACCACCTGTTTACCTCGACTACGTTCCAACACACGGCAATAAAAGCAATTCAATACACTTTCCTCAACCCTCAATGACACGTGGAAACAATGGCACAATCCACATCCCCTAAACAATGTCTGCAGTACTGCAGCTGTTATTGCCATCACTGGAAAGCATGTCAGGCTACACCATGCATCACATGATGTGGCCTACAAGTAAATCTCCAAAATGTAACTCACTCCCTATCAATCCACTGGTCCCGTTGCTACTGCCAACCACCAGTTGATGCCAGGGTCAGGATGAAGGTATTGCGCCGCTGCGCGCGGCACGGGCCGAACCTTTGGCTCGTGCCGCAGCACGCGTTTATCTGACGCGCCCCCAGTAGGCTGTGTGCTTACAGAGGCCCCAAATTGGCCATGGGGCCTCGTTCTTTTGCTGTTCACCGCGTTATCAGGTATTTCTGACCCCCCACTCACCTCTTCTTTTCTTGGACATCTGGTTGTGCCTTCCTTTTTGTTTTTTACTTCTTCCCATGTTTCCTTTCTCTTCCCAGCATTCCTTGTTCCCTATTCTCTATGGTTCCTAGTCCATTCTGTTCTATGTGCTTTTCCCTATCTAAGATGGTGTCCTTTTACTTCCTGTTGGTTGTTTCCTGTTTGTTGGTATTTAAGGGCTGTGATTCTTTCTCTCCTTGCGCTGCAACACTTTCTGTTTGGATGGTGTCTTCGATCCTGCTTCCTCATATTCCTGTGCTGGTTCTCGTCAGTTCAGATTACTTTTTCCTGTATTTGTTCTTGCTGATATTCTCTTCATTTTTGTTCCTGTTTTAGGAACATTCTTTGTGGAGGTTTTTTCCCCTCTGGCGCTACTTCTGAGGGGCATGGCCTGCTCTTGGCGTACCCATTGCCTGCAGCACCGTGGCTACCAGAAAGAGTCGCCCCTACTTGGGCCAAGGCCGAACCTTCAAGAACAGGATCCACGCCACTCGCTCTGCGGCCTCCAGGGTAAAGCAGCACGTAAGGCGTGACAGATTGCAGCGACAAATACTCCCGACATAGTCTAACATCATGGATGACACAGTGGCGGCTGCTGCAGATCCTGATCAATGTCTTTTGGCAACCATTCAGCAACAGGCTCAGGAACTGCAACAATTACACAACGAGCATGATGCTTTACGACAAGCTTTGGCCTTTCGCAGTGCGGATGTTCCGGCCGTCTCCACCTCTACTCCTCGTTTTTCCGGTGAACCAACTAAGCTGCGAGAGTTTCTCGATGCATTAACTGTGTATTTCACCTTCCGACCCACCCAATTCTCCCACGACAAGACAAAGGTAGGATATCTTATCAGTGCCTTATCCGGTCCTGCCTTGGCCTGGGCAACCCCGATGGTATCCTCCAATGACCCAGTATTATCTGACTATCCTGCCTTCGTGAGTCGGTTTAAACAGATGTTCAGTCGTCTAGGATTGGAGGCCTCTGCGGAAGAAGCCTTATGTGACATCCAACAAGGCGCACAAGATGTCCTCCAATATATTACCCGCTTTCGACAGCTAGCGGTTGAGACCACTTGGGTGGAACGAACTCTGCTAACTTTATTCCGTAGAGGACTTAAAGAAGAGATCATAGACGAGTTGGTACACTCCACCCGAGTTGAAGACCTTCGTGGTCTGATGGATCAGGCTCTTTCCATCGAATACCATCTCCAAGTGCGACGTATGGAGAAGAGAAAGAGTAGAGGACCTTCTCAGCCAAGCACTTCCTGTGTCTTTATGCATCGTCCCGAGGAACCTCATCCTCCTGCCAGAGACGCCGAAGGCGAACCTATACAGGTGTTTACCACTCGAGGACCACTTTCCGTTAGCGAGCGGGAAGACAGACGTAGGAGGTGATTATGTCTGTATTGTGGTGCTGCCGGCCACATGCTCAGGACCTGTCCCATTCGTCCTCAAAGGCCATTGGGAAACGCCAATTCCCGTCCTCTGTAAGAAGGGAGGGGACGGGATCATCAGCTATACCTTCCATCAGTTCTTTCAAGGACAATGCCACTACTTTGTTTATGTTACCTGTGACGTTACATTTACCGGATGGCCGTCAAGAGAGAACACTGGCTTTACTTGATTGTGGTGCCATTGGCATATATATGGATAAGACTTGGGCCACGACTCAACAAATACCAACACGACCCAAAGAAACCCCAGAACAAGTTCACACAGTGGATGGGTCTTTAATATCCTCTGGTCCAGTGGATACCACCACCATGACACTGAGTTTACAATTTGGGAACCATCAAGAAAACATCTCTTTTGATCTAATATCATCCCCCAGTCATACTATCATTTTGGGAATTCCGTGGTTCATAAGACATAACCCTTATGTAAATTGGGAAACCCGGACTATTTCCCTGTCCTCCCAGTTTTGTCATGAGAACTGCTTTGCTTCTGACACTTATTGGTCACCCAAGAGGTTGATGCCTACTGAAAGTATTACTGGATGCTTCATCAATACTGTTCAAGGAGTTCCTGATCAATATCTAGAATTTCAAGATGTATGCCAAAAACCAATCAGACCTGTTTTACCCCCACATCAGGATTACGATTATGCTATTCCCTTGGAACCCAGAGCTATTGTTCCCTTTGGGAGGATGTATTCAATCACTGGACCTGAAAGAGAAGTGCTAAAAGAATATCTTCAAGAAAACTTACATAGCGGTCTTATTGTACCATCATCCTCTCCGGCTGGGGCACCTCTCTTTTTTGTACCCAAGAAAACGAAGGATCTTCGTCCCTGCCTGGATTTTCGTGGACTAAATAAGATAACTATAAAGGACCGTTATCCTTTGCCTCTCATTAAGGATATCCCACAGGCAGTCAGAGGGGCTCAACGATTTACCAAACTGGATCTTCGTGGAGCCTACCACCTTTTACGTATTAAAGAAGGAGACGAGTGGAAGACTGCTATGAGTACAGAGTTATGCCTTTTGGTCTTACTAATGCCCCCTCCATTTTCCAGAGATTTATGGATTCAGTATTCTCTGATCTCTTGAACAATATGGTTGTCATCTATTTAGACGATATCCTTATTTATTCTAAACGTCCTGAACTTCATTCCTCTCATGTTAAACAGGTCCTCCAAAGACTCCGGGAACATCAACTGTCCTGTAAACCCGAAAAGTGTGAGTTTGATAAGACCGAAGTCAAATATTGGGGATATCACCTGAGTCCCACTGGCATAGCTATGGACCAAGAAAAGGTACAAGCCATTCTAGATTGGCCTTCTCCTTCCTCTATTAAGGAAACACAATGTTTTTTAGGATTGGCTAATTTTTATTGGCAGTTTATCTTGGACTTTGCAGAACAAACCAGCCGCGTAACTCAAACATTAAAAAAGGAAAATCTAAAGAAAGGCTTTGCCTGGACCAAGGCGGCTGAACAAGCTTTTCAGAGTCTAAAAAAGGCCTTCACTCAGGCCCTGATATTGAGGCACCCAAATACATACAAACAATTTATTATTGTTACAGATGCTTCCGAAAGAGCCATCGGAGCTGCCTTACTCCAACAGCAAGAAGATGACAGTCTTGAACATCCTGTGTTCTATTTGTCCCATGTACTCTCTACGTCGGAACAACATTACTCAGTACTTGAAAGGGAGTTGTTAGCCCTGAAAACAGCCTGCCTTGAGTGGAGACAGTTTCTTATGGGTTCCAAAGAGCCCTACGAGGTACGAACAGACCATCGCAATCTACAAAGGTTGCGTAACTTTTTATGCCAGAACAGTCGTCAGGCTCGTTGGGCCTTCTTCTTCAGTCAGTATGACTTTTATGTCATTTACATTCCTGGATCCCAAAACATTCTGGCTGATGCCCTATCTCGCCGTTATCCAGATTGTACTTCTACCCCATCACAGTATCTTCTTGAGCCCGGTAAAATCATCGGAGTAGCTCAGTCTTTCCTGGATGAGGTACAACTGGAATATTTCAATCTGACTGATCAAGAAATAAAGAAACTGAACATATGTAAGATGCAAGGATATTATTATTATAAGAACTTGTTGTTTCTCCCTACTAATGGAGTCAGAGAAAAGGCACTACAAATGTGCCATGATTCACCAGTTGCTGGCCATAGAGGCATTAAAGCCACACAAGAATTACTCTTGCGATCTTTCTAGTGGCCTACGTGGAAATCAGATGTCGAAAGATACGTTCAGGCTTGTCCCATATGTGGTCAAGTAAAGATTCCCTGTACCAGACCTGCAGGATTACTACAACCATTACCAGTTCCACCGGCTCCCTGGCACACCATTTCTACTGATTTTATGTGTTCATTACCTCCATCAGCAGGAAACTGGGTTATCATGGTCACCATAGACTCCTTTACTAAGATGGCTCACTTCACTGCTCTGAAAAAGCTACCTAATTCCCAAGAACTAAGTCAGATATTTATTCATCAAATTTTCCATCTCCATGGACTTCCACACAACATTATATCTGATAGGGGACCTCAGTACATGTCCCGGTTTTGGAAACATTTTTGTAGGACACTGAATATCAACATAGCACTCTCATCGGGTTTCCATCCTCAAATGGACAGACTGAGCGTCTCAACCAAGGACTGGAACAGTACCTTTGCTGCTTTTGTAATTCTACTCAGAGCAACTGGAACACTTACCTCCCTATCGCTAAATTCTCCTACAATAACTCTGTCCATAGTGCCTCCAAGGTCACTCCTTTTTTCTGTTCATATGGCTATCATCCTACCTCTTTTCCTACTATTCCTCAGTCTACCTCCTCTCTTCCTGCTGTTACTTCATTCTCCAGACGACTTTTACAGATTCATAGATTGATTCGCTCTAACTTGTTGAACACCAAGAGATACATGAAGAGAACAGCGGACAAGAAACGGAGTGATGCTCCAGAATATCACCTTCAGGATAAAGTCTGGCTTTTATCAAAATTTCTACCTTTACGCCTTTCTCAGAATAAATTCACACCTTGTTACTATGGTCCTTCCCGAATCCTTCAGCTGCTCAATCCTGTCACTGTCCGTCTTCACTTGCCTCGTACCTGGAGGATTCACCCGGTCTTTCATGTTTCTCAGCTAAAACCCTATGTGCCTGATCCTTACACTTGTCAGTTTCCCTGTCCTCCTCCTGTATTAGTGGATGATGTACCTGAATATGAGGTACAGGAGATTTATGACTCTTGTATCTTTCACAAACGTCTTCAGTACCTGATTCATTGGAAGGGTTACCCTCTCAGTGAATGCTCCTGGGAAGATGCACCTTCTGTTCACGCACCTCTTCCGAATGGTCGTTTTCACCGCTTGTTTCTGCACAAACCTTGGCCTTCGGGGGGGGCCTACTGTTGCGCCGCTGCGCGCGGCACGAGCCGAACCTTCGGCTCGGCCCGCATGCGCGCGTTTATCTGACGCAACGCGCCCCCAGTCTGCTGTGTGTTTACAGAGGCCCCAAATTGGGCATGGGGCCTCGTTCTTTTGCTGTTCACCACGTTGTCAGGTATATCTGACCCCCCCCACTCACCTCTTTTTTTCTTTTCTTGGACATCTGGTTCTGCCTTCCTTAATGTTTTTTTACTCCTTCCCATGTTTCCTTTCTCTTCCCAGCATTCCTTGTTCCCTATTCTCTATGGTTCCTAGTCCATTCTGTTCTATGTGCTTTTCCCTATCTAAGATGGTGTCCTTTTACTTCCTGTTGGTCGTTTCCTGTTTGTTGGTATTTAACGTCTGTGATTCTTTCTCTCCTTGCGCTGCAACACTTTCTGTTTGGATGGTGTCTTCGCTCCTGCTTCCTCGTATTTCTGTGCTGGTTCTCGTCAGTTCAGAATACTTTTTCCTGTATTTGCTCTTGCTGATATTCACTTCGTTTTTGTTCCTGTTTTAGGAACATTCTTTGTGGAGGCTTTTTCCCCTTTCAGGTTTTTTTTCCCTCTGGCGCTACTTCTGAGGGTCACGGCCTGCTCTTGGCGTACCCATTGCCTGCAGCACCATGGCTACCAGAAAGAGTCGCCCCTACTTGGGCCAAGGCCGAACCTTCAAGAACAGGATCCACGCCACTCGCTCTGCGGCCTCCAGGGTAAAGCAGCGCGTAAGTCGTGACAGAAGGCCCCAGTGGATGTTTGGACAGTGACAACTTGCCTGGCCCATCTTGGATGACTGGTCGGTCCACACCCAGCAGCCCCACCCTAGACACACTGAACTCCCCCTCCAATGTGGCAACTACACCGCAACCAGTCTTTTGTCCCCAAACCAGTGCCCCAGGGACAAGTCAATCAGAAGTGTTCCTCACAGAACAGGGGCCAGAGTCAAAGGCACAAACCCAAGAAGGTCCTGGTACTACTGGGAGTGGGAAAAGGCACAGGGGGGCAGGGGTAGTGGGAGGGGACCTGTGACCCAACAGACGGGCAGCCACATCAACAGACTGGCCAGGCGGTCCTCTCCCAGGTGCATACCACTAAACCCAGGACACGATGGGCCACATTTTCGCGACTGTGCAGGAGAAGCAGAGGCTGCAGAGGCTGCAGAGCGAACACCATCAGGAGGCCATGCATAAGTCGCAGACCCTCAGTGCCACCATGGCCTCCATTGCAGGGGTGCTGAAGGAACTGACCAGCATCCAGCGTGAATCCTCCACCCACAAGCAGGCCCCTTCCACTAGACACATCCCAACAGAGACCTCCACTTCTACAGCAGCAAGTGGAATGAGGCCATGCCAGAGGACCCGCAGACCACCAGCACCCCTCCACCTGTTGCTGAGGAATCCCCACGCAAGTGAGGACGTCCAACCATACATCCTGCAGAAACTGATACCAAGACCAACACCACCTCCAGGAAGTGACCCTCTCCAGAACATGTTCCCTTGTGTGCCACTGAAACACACTGTTGACTATCCACTGTCATCCCTCCCTTTTCCCATGACTCCCTATACTGGGCCCAGACTACCCAAAGCTGGGTTAACTACACTGATGATTTCAGCCACCATCACCCCACTCATCACCCCTTGCATGTGTCTGTCATAAATAAACACTATTGAGCACAGCTACTATCTACGTGTTTTATTCTAAAAAGTACTATTTACTCTGGCATAACATGTTTAACTGTCAACCCATTGTCCTGCAAACGTCTGTGAGCGTGACAGAAGAGGGAGCAATATGCAGCAGGGATGATATTGGAGCAGGCAGAAGCTGGAGACATGTATCAAGGGACGCAACAGGTGATGCAGGAACCAGAGTGCACCACACAAATGCCCTGCAAGTAGAACAAAACAGGGACAACAATCACTATAGGAATCAAATATGCCCACACAACACACATGCACTACAATTATGACGCCCAGACCCTCCACCGCTTTAACACCGGATGTCTCAACGCCTGTTACACTGCATGGGCATTTTTTCTGCAGGAACTGCAACCTCAGGTTCAGTCACAACAAACAACCGGAACACCCCAAACCTAAAACCACGACACTCGCAACGACCTCATCAACTGCCTCCTTCTAAATATACACTCTCTCCATTAGCACACCACAAAACTTTAGGACCTGATCGACTCCACTGGTCAGGACATCGCATTCCTAACCGAGGCCTGAACCAACACTAGCTCCAGACCAGACATCACCATCACAATCCCAGACGGATACATCCTAAGGAAGGACCAGCCCTCCCATCCGGGCAGAGGACTGGCCATCGTACACAAGTCCTCACTCCGCATCATGGTCAACACGGAGGAACACTGCACCACAATGGAATACCTACACTTCCTGATCCACACCACTCACAACTCCTCCCTCCGCGGCACCCTGGTCTACAGGCCCCCCAGCATACACCCAGCCTTCATCGACGTCATTGTAGACATCGCCAACCACCACACCCTGGCGTCCACCGACTACCTCCTCCTTGGCGATTTGAATTTCCACCTCGAGGACTGCAACGACCAAAACACCATTCCCTACTCGACAATCTCGCCACCCTCAGACTCTAACAACTAATCACTGCGCCCACGCACACGCAGGACACACGCTAGACCTCATTTTTACCTGAAGCAACTGGATTACCATCAAGAATATCTCCATCCCGGACTGGACCGACCATCACCACACCCAACAGCCACCTCTGTGTCCCTAGGGTCCCACACAGGAAATGGAATGAAATCACAGACGAACAACTCACCATGACCCTTGCCAAATCACCCCGGGTCCCCACCGATGATGCCAACACCGCAGCATGCAACCTCAACGCGCGGATCACTAAATGCGCCAACTCTTTAGCCCCCCTCTGATCACCTCTGATCAACTTTGATCAACCGAAAGAGCCAGTTGATTCACCACCGAAATCCAACAATCCAAGCACACTTGCAGATGCCCAGAGAAGAAATGGAGAAACAGCAAAACCAGTGAAGACCTTGTTTCCTTCAGAGCTACCACTGTCCGCCATCACAGACGCATCAAGAAAGGAAAAAAAGCTGCACTCCGGGAATGCATCAACACCTCCCCACACAACACAAGAGAATTCTTCATGGTAATCAACAAATTCACCAATCCTCCCTCCAAAGTCACCAACATCCCGCCATCGCATGACCTCTGCGACGAACTGGCCACCTTCTTCCACAGCAAGATTAAGGACATCTATGACAGATTCCTCCTGCTGAACCTGCCCAGCATCAGAACCTACGAACGACCCAGAACCCACCCAAACTGTTCGCAGCTGGTCCACTCTCACCACAGAAAGGACTGAAATCATCATGAACAGCATTCACTCCGGAGCTCCCACAGACCCCTGTCCTCACCACATCTACAACAGAGTCAGTGCATCCATTGGCCCCGAACTCCACAAGACACTGAACTGCTCTATCAAAACAGCCACCTTCCTGATGATTGGAAACATGCCGAAGTCCGCCCTCTTCTGAAGAGACCCACAGCCGACCCATCAGAGTAAAAAAAAATCTGGTCCATCTCACTACTACCCTACCTGGCCAAAGTCCTGGAAAAATCCATAAACTCAAAGATACGACCATTCATCAAAGACAACAACTCTCTGGATAACCCCCAGTCTGGCTTCCACAGCAATCACAGTACGGAGGCAGCTCTTCTTGCAGCCACCAATGATATCCGCAGACTCCTCGACCACAGCCACACCGCAGCACTCATACTCCTCAACCTCTCAGCAGCCTTTGACACGGTCTCCCACAGCACCATATGCACCAGACTCCACAACACAGGAATATGCGGAAAAGCCTTGCAATGGATTCACTCCTTCCTCACCGGAAGAACACAAAGAGTCAGGCTCCCACCCTTCATATCCAAACCAACAGAAAGCAGATGCGGAGTCCCTCAGGGATCCTCTCTGAGCCCAACACTCTTTGACATCCCAATGGCCGACTGCAGCCATTGGCTGAGGCCACGGAATGAACATTGTGTCATACGCCAGCGACACATAACTCATCATATCCTTCACTGAAGACCCGCCAAGAGGAACTTTCACTCCGGAATGAAAGCCATCGCCACCTGGATGAGGGAGAGCTGCCTCAAGCTCAAATCAGACAAGACTGAGTTCATCATCTTTGGAAACTCCACTTCAGCCTGGGATGACTTTTGGTGGCCCACACCGCTCAGCGTTCCTACTCTGACTGACCACGCTCGCAACCTGGGAATCATCCTTGACTCCTCTCCAACTAAGACCAGACAGGTAAATGCAGTCACCTCTTCCTGCTGGCACACTCTCCGCCAACTCTGCAAAATCTTGAAATGGATCCCAGACGACTGCCGCGTGATAGTCACCCATGCCCTAGTCACAAGCAAGCTCGACTACAGCAATGCACTCTAGGCCAGCACCACGACAAAGAACATCAGGTAACTACAACTCATCCAAAACACCGCCACCAGACTCGTCCTGACCCTCCTCTGCCAGGAACACATCTCCCACCACCTGAGACTCCACCTAGTGGAGAAGCGAATCAACTTCAAACTACACACCCACACCCACACCCACAAGGCCCTTCACAACATCGGACTGGCCTACCTGAATCATCGCATCTCTATCCATAACCCTGCCAGACCCCTCCGATGTACCCAGCAGGTATTATCCACCAGTCTACGCATCGAGAAAACCACAGCCAGAGGAAGATTTTTCACCTACTTCGCAGCCAAGAGCTGGAATAACCTACCCACACACCTCGCACAAAGCCCATCACTCACCATCTTCAGGAAGAACCTCAAGTCATGGCTCTTCAAATGAGGTCCAAACCCACCATCAGTGCCTTGAGACCCTCACGGGTGAGTAGCTGTGCTTTATAAAAACTGATTGATTGATTGAAAGTCCCTAGGGTGAGATGGGAAGTGTTAGCTCTAACCACATGCCCATGTCAGACCCACATTCCCAAGACAATCCCCAATGGTCCTTCCATCACAGCAGACAAAGCTAAACTTAAGGCATGTTCCTCATTCGGAAACAGGAATGTTGCACTGCCTCAATGTGGACTCTTGATAGGAAGCAATACTGTTGATACCACAATGTTTAGCACACATGTTGCAGTTGATATGGCAGTTCAGGGAACAATGGAAATGCACAAACATATCACAAGTAAAGCAATACAGCAGGGTGAGAATTGCACTAACATACACAGTAACAACTCCACTGATGGGCAAATGTGACCCCCCCCCCAAACCCACTAGATGCAGATCAGCACCCAATACCACCAGTGCTAACAGACCCCAGGAGGATCTATGTCACAAGGCAGCCAGGAGTACAGGTCACATACCATACATCTGACACATACCTGTATCTCAGTGGAAGTATTGTTGTGTCAACACTGCTCTGGAGCTGCATCCTCACCATCTTCCTCCTCATCACTCCCTAAGCCCCCTTCATCAGCCACTGGTCCAACTGTCACCTCCTCTGCATCCAGCAATGGGATGTGACGTTTCAGGGCCCGAATTTGTAGCATGCATCAGTGGTTTGTATAGTGGGCACCTCTGGAGATGTGCAGATACAGGAATCTGACCTTCAGTAACCCAGAGGTTCTCTTGATCACATGCCTTGTCCTACCATGGGCCTCATTGAAATGGTTTTCAGCATCTGTAGTGAGATGTCTCATAGGTGTCAGTAGCCAGGGAGGGTTGGGATAGCCAGAGACACCTGTGTGCACAGAGGTAGGACCCATGTCAAGACCGGAAGGGAGATAGGGCAGGGTGTGAAGAGAGTTGATTGTACAGGGGCACACATACGAATGGATACATACCGATGAGCCAAGCCCGGTCCCTCTGTAGTGGTGGCATCATGCGTGGGACATTGCTGTTCCGCAGGATGAAGAAGTCATGCACAGAAGCATGAAACTTGGCCGTCACATGGGAGATACCTTGGTCTGCGAGACACACCACCTGCACATTGATAGAATAAAAGTTTTTTTGGTTCCTGAACACTTCATTTCTCCTGGGTGGCACCAAGGCAATGTGTGTGCCATCTTATGCCCCTATCATATGAGAGACATGTGCCAAATCGTAGAAGGCAGTTTTGACAGTGGCTAATTCAGCATATTAGGGGAATCTGATGTAGCAGGGCAGAAGTCTTAGCAGGGCACACAGTACATCCCTTAAAACGTAACTGAACATCACCTGTGACATCCCTGCTGCCAAATCCACTGTCGCAACCGCCATGGAACTCCTCATTGGACAACATAGTTGACAATGGGAGACTGGAGCCAATGGTGATCGCCGCCAGTGGTGATGGTGAGGTACGCAGCGGCCGTGAACGCCATTTCATGTGGCAATGCTCACTTGACTCCTGACACTCCTGCACACAAGACCTCCACTGCTTGTGTTGTTGTATTCTGACTCTGGTAGCCAAGATGCCACATCCTGCAGGAGATAGGGCCCTAGCCTTCACCCAGGAAGAACTTGAGAAGCTTGTGGACGGGGATCCTACCCCTGTATGGACAGCTGTATGGGGCACCAGAACAGCAGGTGAGTCTAATGTCACCGTTCTGTCTGATATTGATGTGTATGGGGATGAAAGGCTTTGGTACGAGGCAGATAGAATGGATGCATGGAGCTGGGTGAGGAGTCTGAGAGTAAGTGGCGTGAAGACAGGTGAGTGTGGGCATGAGATGTGTGAGATGTGTGCTGTCCACTGCTGTCCCTGTGATGCCACTCTACATGGCTTTGTCCTTCTGTCTGTGTCACCCATGCAGGTCAGCGCCCATCAGAAGAAAGGGATTTGGCATGCCATCGCCAAGCAAGTACGGACCCTGTGTGACCATGACTGGCAGAGCACCCACTGCAGAAAAAGGTGGGAGGACCTGAGACGCTGGGCCCGGAAGACCGCGGAGGCCCAGCTGGGGTTGTCCTCCCAACAAGGGAGGGATGCTCGGCGGACCCTGACCCCCCTATTGGCCCGCATATTGGCAGTGGCCTACCCTGTGTGCCCATACCATGCAGACAGTGACTCATGTCGGCAATTACTTCCAATGTGTAATTTGTGTGGTTACCCTCAACCTAGTTTGGGGACCCAGCTCCTGCCAATGTCATCAGTACTCCTGAGGTGTCATGGGATTGTCATCTGTATTTGTCTACCACTGTGCCAGGGGAGAAAAATGAGTCCTCAATCTGCTGCCATGAACTGAATGTGTAGTGAGGCAGAGTGGGCCAAGATGTCACTGTGCTAATTGTCAATGGCTTAGTAGGCTTGCTACCTACACATGCAGGATTCGGTTCATTAAAGAGCACAGGAATTGTTTCCCTTAACGGCCATGTGAGGTTGCCAAGTACTGGGCTAGTGTGACTAGTATAACTCACATCAAGTTCCTGAGTGCAATTGTACCACTATCAGCAGTTGGTACAGGTGAGGGCATGGCATGCGATGGCATGGGAGCAGATACTGATGTTGTTACTCTGTGTGACTGTTGTGCTGGCATTGACCCATTGCACCCTGTCTCTTTCTCCCATTCTCTGCCCCTCCCTCTCCTGCTCTGCCTTTGTGTGCATCAGCATCATCTGGTGAAGGAGAAGGGGCATGGGCGAGTGGGGAAGTTGCAGCCCACAGGACCCAGGAGGCTGATTCGAGCAGAGTTGAGGGGACCAGTGTGACAGAGGGTGAGGGGAGTGCCACGGGGGAGACAGGACGGACAACACCATCTTCAGATCCTCCTCTGATGGTGGCTTCCTGGCAGTGGAGGACCCATCTAGAACCAACCCAGTAACATCCTTGTCTGCCACCCCCCTTTCCAGCTCCGCCCTCCCAGTAGCTCCCCACCCAGTTGCCCGTTCCCGCCCACCCAGGAGGGTGAGCATCTCCTCTGCTGCAGACACCTCTGCCTCTGCCCCAGTCAGCCCTGCTGCCCTCAATGAGGAGGCTATTGACCTCCTGAGGTCCATCTCTGTGGGACAGTCAACCATTGTGAATGCCATCCAGGGACTGGCATCACATATGCAGCAGACCAATGTGTTCCTGGAAGGCAGTCACAGTGCCCTGGCTGGCTGCAGAGATCGCTTCAGGCTCTGGCCTCCTCATTGACAGCAGTCAGTGTCCCTTCTTCTTCCGTCCCCCCTCTAGCTACCTGTTCCCAATCCCACATCCCTCTCCTCTCACCCATCCAAGGCATAGACTGTGTGAATAATGTAAAGCTGTGCAATAGTCACCAAATGTCACCCATGACGCACCTAACATTCAGCCACTATTCACTAAATACATATAAAATGTCAGCTGCCTGTCTTGCATGCACAGGACAGATGGAAGTGACCTCATACCACCAGCGTTAGTCGTCATGGCGGTAGGCGGTCGCAACCGCCATGGAACTCCTCATTGGACAACATGGTGGACTTTCTGGACAACATGCATCCACATCAACAGACACGGTACGCAAGGACAAACATAAACAACACAAATGCCACCACTGCATGCACACACACAACATTCAGATGCAAACATGACAACATCCACTCCCTACACTGACTCCCCCACCAGCTCCTCCCTCACAGGTACTTCACCACTCACACCTGCAGTCACCACCTCATCAGCGTTTCCCTGTTCCCTACCAGTCAACTAGTCCCTGCCCCCAAGAGCCCTGTTACCCTCCCCAACCCGCTGCCTTCCACCTCCCAGTCCTCCCCTGGTCATCGCCATGCCTGTGTTCCTGAAGGTGAGTGTTCCCTTTTTAGAGATTTGTTTCCACCAGGTTTTTCGTGGCGGTGTGCCCGCCCCTGAAAATCTGGCTGCGTGCAGCCTTGTAATAGGGTCATCGGAAACAGACTCACCACCGGCCTGGAAATGCCTACCTCCAGCCTCGGCGGTATGTCCGCAGTGGCAGTTTGGGCAGCGACTTGGCCGTGTTCTGTTGGTTCCATCCCTGTACTCATAATATGGCGGTCCCCTCCACCAGGGCCACAGCGGTGCGACCGCAACCTACACCGTGGCCAGACTCGTAATGACCACCAGAGTGTTCACTTCCATGACAGACAACCCGTTAACTTCCAAAATAACAAATGCTTGGTTCATCAGGCAGAGTGTCTCCATCCTTATCCAGGGAGCACCTACATTCCAGAGACTGACCCACCATCTCTCTATTGTAGATTACCCAAGCTCACACTGCAAGAAGATAAAAGATCATACAGCTAAAGGCAGGTGAGATGTGCGAACAAGAATTGAAAACCAGGAGTGAGAGTCATCCTGTTCCTTGTTCAAGTCCTTACATACATTGAACTATATAGCAGAAACTACAGCTTTGTTGAATAAAAACCATCACAAGGGAAAGTCATTACACATGACATGTAATCAAAAAAGTGCAATAGTGAAACACTTCTTATCTGCCTGAAACAGGAAGCAAACTCCACCCCCCTTCCGTCACCCAACTCTAGCTGGAAGTGCAAAACTAAGGTAGAGATGGGCACCCTTGAGGCAGTTAAACGTGTATATCACAGGGAGGAACAGATAGCCTTGAATCAGGTCACCATTTCCCTGAAAGACCAGACCATAGTACACACAGGATGGACTTTTCCATCCAACTAGTAAGTCAGATACATTAAAGAATGGAGCCAGTAACATAAGGTATCTACTTATGGCTCCGGCCTGTGATAAAGTAGGTGTAGTGAGCATTGTGGAATGTTGTTACATTCCATAGTGCGTTTACAGATGTATTAGAATGTTGGGGGAGGCATTCTGGGATGGAGTTTGACGGTGCTGGGTGTGTACTTCTTATGCCTTTGCTACATACATTAAATTTTTCTTAAAAGGAAGAACTGAGTCAGTGATCATCATTGCTACATATGTCCAGTGTTCATGGACTGTTGTATCAATGAAAATCAACAGTGCAAGTAAGTGACCACCTGCCAATGGACATCCAGAGTTAGGCATCAGCCAAGGAGCATGGGTCAATAAGGAATACCGGAAGGATAATTGCCTGATTACAATGAAATGAAGAGAACATATTGAGGAGAGGTAAAAACACAGGTGGAATGTGGTCAGCATATCAAGTAGCCTCAGTTCCCCAAGGTAGTAAGACACAGTGAGAGTTAGCCACCAAAAACAGGACTTATCGGAAAGCAGTTGGAGAAGTAATGAATCAAGAACATAGAGGGAGCACCTTACATGGCATCCAGCATCAACAAGATATCCCATGATGGGACCAAGACAGGTTCGGAGCTGTCCTTCAAGAGACAGGCAGACAAATAATTAATAGAATTTATCCCACCCCAGGGGGAATAGAAGTCTTGATTCACAGCTTACTGGGGATAGTAAAGGCAGTCACAGCTCCAAACCCTCCTGGAGAAGCTCTAGGATACACCTGGGCACAATCCAAGGCATTGGCATCCTTCCACATTACCTGCATCATAATTAAATAAAACAATTACAAATGTTGTTAAATGAATTTACTGACGAGATTATAGATCACATTATCCTTACCACTTTGACAGAGATGGCTATTGTATAATTTGTTGGTTTGAATATTTGCTGTTTGAATAAAGTGTAACTTTTCTTATTGTTATTTACTAGTGTTAGCATTATGAGCATTGTATTTAGTGTGCGAGTTACAGTATGTATGGCTGTTGTGCAAGTCAACGAGTGTGGTCCAGTGCAAACTTCAATGTTTTTTTATTTTCATTTATAGCCATAAATGGACTTTTCAAAGTGAACTTTCATTGCTTTTTTAAAACATAGGATAATGTGTTATTTCAGAGAATGCCAGTTTTTTTCATTATATTCCATTTGCAACAGTACCCTGTGCCCAACCAATCATGAGAAGCCAGCTATCCCAGCGCATGTCCTTCGGTCATGCACCGTGCGGGTTGGACTCAAGGGCAGACTTATGGTCAGGCCACGTATCTAACCCTCCATGGGTGCACAACCCCCTTGCAATGCACAACAGGAGAAAAAGCTCCTTTCTCCAATTGTATGCCTTTATTTTTTAACTGGATGTGTGACCCTTCTGTAGATCTGTGAATCTACATAGGATCTGCGAATTACAAATCCTGAGTTGTCTGGATAAGCATAGGATCTGTGAATTACAGATCCTATGCTTATCCAGACAACTCAGGATTTGTAATTACAGATCCTAAGTTGTCTAAAATGTCACCTCTTCAGGTAACACTGTTAAAAATCCAAATTATTAAAAATAGCTCAGTGTATTTACACCAAACCAAGCAAAGACACTGCCTTGAGTAAAGTTCTAATTTAATCCCAAGCTTGCTGTTATTTTCAGTATCATGGAGCAAGGAATCCTATGAGAGTTAAAATGAAAATTTCACTTTTGAAACCCCTTCCTCTATTCTTAGGCCCACCACTTAACAGATCTGCATCATAATTTTATTTTGGAATGTTTTGAGCAGCGAAAAAACCATGGGGGGCATACCCACAAGGTGTAAAAGAGGTTGATCCAGGGGCCTTTGCACTATCAACTGCAGGCAGTCAAGCATCTGTTGGATCCTATTGTATTTTTTAACTATATATAGGTGTCCTTACTATTAATTTATGTCACGGTTTTTTAGTGTGGTTTGTGAACTCATAAGTACTTGTAAATACCCGTTAGCCCTCCCACTTTCAAAGCCTGTACCCTGATTCTTGAAGCTATGAAAGGGAACAGTGAAGGGTCCAAGAACTCATTCTTGATTTCCATAGACCAAGAAGGATGATTTGCAAATCTCACAGTCTTACTTAGAGGTTCACAACCTCTGGCCCAGGGTCTGCAAACCCACTGCAAATTGTCCTTTTTAATCTTTATTTAAAAAATATAGAGGGTCACTTTGCACCCCGCAGATGAGCCAGTGGGTACGGGATGCTCTATCTTTTCTCACTTTGTGTCCTTTTAATAGCAATTGCAGCCATCCAGCACAGCCTTTCAGATTTTGGGTCAGGTTTAGGAAAAGTGGCGCTGCACCCATTGCAGCACCCCTTAGCGCCCCCCTAACACCACCATGTGTGCGCCGTATCTAATATAAGGTGCACCATGGCGGTAGTAAGTGAACTAGGTGTTGGAATGTGGAATGTGGTGACATGTTGGTTGCCTAGAGATGTGGGGAAGAGGCTGGAATGTTGAGAGCTGCTTGCAGGCAGTTGGGATCAAGGACCTGTCAGGGTTGGTTGTTATCCTGTAGCTGGAATAAAATATACTGTATTTAATCTGAAAACGACGTTGGAGTATCTTTTCAGTGGCAACGAGGATGGGATACCTGCCATAACCGCGAAGACCCGTGTGAAAACTGCGAGAAAAGATACTCCAACGTCGTTTTCAGATTAAATACAGTATCTTTTATTCCAGCTACAGGATAACAACCAACCCTGACAGGTCCTTGCAGTGTGGCTAAAGAAGTGTGGTAATGACGGAGAGGATCAGATATCTCAACTTGACCAATTTGTCTCATTTTATTGGGGCCAACGCGAGCTGTGAAGGAAGAAAGTGAAAAGGAAACGACGTTCACCAGATCCTGTGCTGAGAAGCTGAGGGGTCGGAGATGTGGATCAGCCCGTTTTGAATTCACGCAAAGGCTCAGTGTATGCACAGCGGTGCGTGTAAATAGTCTGTTGTTAAAGCTGCTATCGGGACAAGTAAGTTAAATAAATATTTTATTTATTTACCTTTGGCTACTTCCGACGACCGTTGGAGAAGTCACGCGCCTGCTTTTGTGTCTGTTAGGCAGCGTGCAAGCGCGCGGATATAATTATATTCTTCGCGTGCGCTAACGTTGCCATGTAATCGTGCAGCACCAAACGTCTCCCAGGTAACAGACGCACGAGACTGGGAGTGCTTTATGGTGTGGCCTAGTGCGTCAGCGCGCATGTGTAAGGAAGTGCATGTGTGAAGCGTCTCCTTGGAAACAGAGACGTGATACCGGAAGTGCTTTAAGGAATGATTTCCTGTGTCAACGCGCACACATAAGGAAGTGTGTGTGAAGAGGAGATAGAAATAACAATTCCCAGGAAGAAAAACCGCTGTGGTATGGAGTTTTGAACAGAAAAAGGTTCGGAAGTAACAAGTGAGTGACTTTTGGACATTGTGCATTTTGGACAGCGAAATTGAGGATAAGAAAGTTGGAAAAGGTACATTTTAAAAAGGGAGTTAGAGAAAACGAACTTTACAACGTGAACAAAGTTTTTATTAATACAACAAAACTATTATTTTGTAAATTTTGTGCATTTGAAAGTAAAGGTATAACAGAGGAGAAGAAAAAGAAACGCGAGTGAAGTGTAAATCATCAGAGAAATATGCAGTCAATACTACCACCTCCGGTATTTTTGAACATTCCAGGTGAACCATGTATGCCGTGGGAGGATTGGCGTGAGGCCTTCGAAACATACCTAGAAGCTTTAGGTGGAGCCATTTTTACAGCTAAAAGGAAATTGGCCTTACTCAAACACAGTTTGGGTGTTGAAGGGAGGAAAGTATTGAAAGCTTTATCTAATGTCGAGGAGTTGGAGGTTAATAGGGAAGGTTCGGACGATGAAGATGAGAACAACGATATATATGGAAGAACTGTGACAGCTTTGGAAGAACATTACTGTAGGAAGTTTAGTATTGTTGTGGAACGACATAAGTTCTTTACGAGAACTCAATCGTCTAACGAATCGGTTGATCAGTATGTGTGTGCATTACGAACGTTAGCTAACACTTGTAAATTTAAAGACTTACACGAGGAAATAATAAGGGATCAGTTAATATGCCATACTAGGGACAGGAAAATACAAGAAAAATTATTATCACTTAGGGACCCATCGTTGGATGAAGCGTTGTCAGCAGCAAGGCGTATAGAAGCAACATCCAAGTATATCAGGGAATTAGAAAAAAAAAATTATGTGGATGAGAGTTGCATGAGTGTCCAGGAGGTAGATAAGATCAAGTGTGAAAGTGAGGGTGCGAGGGCTGGAAAGAAAAAATGTTACAGGTGTGGCAGTGTAAAATATTTAGCGTTTTCGATGAGTTGTCCAGCCAGGAACAGTAAGTGTTTCAGATGTAATTAAATAGGAAATTTTTCTAAAGTTTGTAACCAGAAGAAAATGGGGGATAAGAAAAATTTCAACTGTTTGTATGAGGAGAATTCCTTGGAAGTTTGCGAAAGCGGTGAACAAGTTGGGGTATTGATGCTGCAAACTATTGTTTCGGAGTGTACGTCTGATTATAGTAATGTGTGGATGTTAGGAAATGATGATTACAGACCACCAAGATGTGTGGTGGAATTGAATGGAATACCAGTTAGTATGTGGGCGGATTCATGTTCCCCGCATACACTGACTGATAAAGAGACATGGACGAAAGCGGGTGAGATGGAATTATCTAAATCTAAAGTGAACCTGATGGGTTATGGGGGAAACAAAATACCCGTATTAGGTTATTTCCGTGGGGAGATTGAGTTCAAACAGAAAAAGATCTATAGTGACATTTTTGTGGTGGAGAGTGGAAAATGTTTATTAGGTTGGAGTGAACAGAGAAACTTAGGAGTGATATTGGAACCAAATACAGAAGAACAAGTGTTGACGGTGGAGGGGGAAGACGAGAAGTCAATTAAGTGGAAGTTAGAATTTCCAAAATTATTTGGCAAGAAACTGGGGTGTTTGAAGGGATTCCAACATAGAATCATAGTGAAGGGAAGAGTTGTACCTAAGGTGCACAAAGTAAGGAGCGTTCCAGTAGTATTAAAGGAAGCTTTGAAAAGTGAGTTGAAAAGATTGTTGGAAATGGGTGTGATAGAGGAAGTGGAGTCCTCGGAATGGCTCAGTCCAGTGGTTTTGGCACGCAAACCTAATGGAAAAATCCGTATGTGCGTGGACTTGAGGGATCTAAATGAAAATATCTGGGTAGATAGGCACCCGATACCAAACATAAATGAGCTACTGGCTGGCATTCAGGGCGGTGAAGTTTTTTCTACCCTTGATTTGTCAAATGCGTACCACCAAATTATGCTACATCCTGATTCAAAACATTTGACATCGTTTATAACACCGGAAGGGGCATTCAGATATATACGCATGCCTTTTGGATTGGCATCGGCTTCGGCAGTGTTCCAGAGAGTCATGCAAAGTTTATTGGGTGGAATTGGAAATGTAAGATTCTTCCAAGATGATGTATTGGTATGGGCAAAAGATATAGTGGAGCATAATGTGATATTGAGGAAGGTATGTTCCATATTAGAGAAGGCAGGACTAACTGTGGAAATGAAGAAGTGCAAGTTCGAATGTAAAAGTGTCGAATATTTGGGTCACACAATATCGGGAAATGGTATAAAGCCAAAAATGAACTTATTGGAAGCAATTGATAAAGCACTGATTCCTTCAAATAAAGACCAACTAAGGTCTTTCTTAGGTTTAGCGGAATATAATGCAAAATTTGTGAAAAATGTTGCTGATGTTGCCCAACCATTGCATTTTTTAATGAAAAAAAATCAGAAATTTGAATGGTCTGAGGAATGTCAACAAGCATATTCTTCCTTAAAGAAATGTATTATCAATGCGGTGGAACTAAAACCTTTTGTAGCAGGACATCATACCATCGTGTCTATGGATGCAAGTATGCATGGCCTTGGAGCAGTGTTGATGCAATCACATAGAGGGAAAGAACATGTAATAGCATTTGCTTCAAGAACTTTGAAAGGTGCGGAGGAGACGTACTCCACTATCGAGAAAGAGGCTCTTGTCTGTTGGTGGGGTGTTAAATATTTTAAGAACTATGTGTGGCGGAGGAAATTTGAGTTACGAACAGACCATAAACCGTTAATCGAGGTATTTACGACAAAGGGTGCATATCGTGCATCTTCCAGAGTGGCACGATGGATATACAGTTTGCAAGAATATAATTTTTTGATGAGATATGTACCGGGGGTGAAGAATGTGAACGCGGGTTGCCTATCTAGATTGCCAATTGAGAATCATTTAGATGAGGAGGAAGAAGAATGGTTGGTTGCAAGTGTCCAAGATGTAGGGACTGATGCTATTAGTGAGGAATTGTGGCGCGAGTCAATGAATGAAGATGGGGAGTTACAAGTGCTGAAGGAGAATTTGGGAATGCAATGGTCCGAATTGGGAGATCAGGCAAATCAGGTGGCGAATTTCCAAAGTGTATGGTCAGAATTATCAATTCAAGATGGGTTATTGAGACGTGGTGATAGGTTGATTGTTCCATACAAATTGAGAGGAAGGTTATTGGAAGTATTACATGAGGGTCATGGTGGCATGTCAGGAATGAAAAGGAAGGCAAGGGAAGATTTTGGTGGCCGGGAATGGACCGAGATGTGGAGAGGTTTGTAAGAAACTGTGTAGATTGTGCATGCAGCGATAAATCCCATGTGGGAGGGAGGACACCAGTTATTCCATTTCCATTTCCGGACAAACCTTGGCAGAAACTAGGTATGGATATATGTGGTCCTTTTTCGTTAGACACTAATGAGAGGGTTTTTGTTGTGGTAATGATAGATTATCATTCTAAGTGGCCTGAAGTGAGTGTAGTGAAGGATGTAAAGTCGAGTGCAGTAATAGAGTTTTGTGAAGAGGTGTGGAGGAGAGAGGGATATCCAGAGGCGGTTGTGACGGACAATGGTCCACAATTTACGTCTGGGGAGTTGGTTCACTATGTGGAAAAGTGTGGAGTAAAGCACATTAGAACGGCTATAGCCCATCCCAGGGAAAATGGACTGGTGGAAAGGTTCAACAGAGTGTTGAGTGAAAATATACAATTGTCGGTCTAAAATGGTCTGAACTGGAAAAAAGAAATGACAAATCTTTTGTGGAATTATCGCACTACCCCGCATTCTCTCACATTGGAGACCCCATTTGTACTGTTGAAAGGTAGAAAGCCGTGTACCAAGGCTGTGCCAGGGTTGATGGGTAGAGCAGGAAGGGGCAAGGTGAATGAGAAGGAAGTCTTGAGGCGTGTGAGAGAGAGGCAGGAAGTTTATGATGGAAGGAACAAGGAGGATTGGAAAAAGGGAAAATTGGAAATCGGTGATTTGGTAAGAACTAGGGTGTGGGACAAAAGGAAAAAAGGTGCGTCTAAGTGGTCGATACCGAAGCAGGTAGTGAAGGTGTATGAGTATAGCGTGGAGTTGGAGGATGGTAAGAGGTGGAATGAGAGCAAAGTGTCGAAATGTAATGAAACAGAGTTGCGAAAGTGGAGGAGTATGAGGGTTGATGATAAGTGGAGTGAGGTGAGCAAGGAAGAGTGTAAGGAAAGGAGATTAGTGAAGAGACCTGTGTATTTAAAGGATTACATGACATGAGAATTTTTTTTTTGTGTGATGTTAGTTTTGTATTTATTATATCTGCATGTTAAATATTTAGTGTAGGGTAATTGTTAAGGTATAAGATTAGACTTTATATATATGTTGAGTTATATTTTTTGTTTTTTGGTAAAAGGGGGAGATGTGTTGGAATGTGGAATGTGGTGACATGTTGGTTGCCTAGAGATGTGGGGAAGAGGCTGGAATGTTGAGAGCTGCTTGCAGGCAGTTGGGATCAAGGACCTGTCAGGGTTGGTTGTTATCCTGTAGCTGGAATAAAAGATAATGTATTTAATCTGAAAACGACGTTGGAGTATCTTTTCACTAGGGTCATACTTTTTGATGCTAGTTCGGAGCTCTGCAGGATTAGAGTAAAAAATGAATGTTGATGCTAATCCTGCAAAGCACCCAGAGTCTCATTGTAACCAAAGGTGTGCCTCCTTTTAACGCCAATGACGTAAAAAATCTCTTAGATTTCTTTGCTTCATTTTTTCAGACCCCATTAACAGGGGAACGCACCCTTTGCATACATTATACTGGCTAAAGGCATTATGTAGCCCAAAGGGTTACAAAGAGGCACAATGCATGTATTGCACCACTCTGTAAATTTGGCATGGTGATATTGTCCTTGTTGGGCCACATTTAGCGTAAATAAAATGATGCTAATGTGGTGCAAGGAGTCGCTGGGGGCTCTTAAATCTGCCCCTTTGTGTCTGAAATGGACAACATGAGCAACAAGAACACATGCCTATTGAATGGCTTGTATTTTTTACAATTCAGTCTGTGAAGAGTCTAGCAACCTGGGTTTGAGGCCTGTAGGTGGATTAGCCAATCAACTACATCTCATTTTTAACCCTTTCAGTTCTACTCAACATATCTTTATAACGCTTGTTTCTTTAAAAGTATTGATCAGGTTTACACCAAATCAAGCACTGACACTTTCCTCTGAAACGTTCTAGTTTAATACCACGTTCAGTGCAATACTAATCAGCATTTGTTCTGTAGCATCAAAGATTCCTATGGGTATTAAAAGAATAAAGGTTGCTTTTCTGACTTACCTGTTTTAACTGTTTCCCTCCCTTGAGGGATTTGGATGGAACTCAAAATATCCAGAATAAGCTAACATGTTAAATACCTGTGGTGCAAATCTAAAACACAGTTCCAAAGAATGTTAGGCCCCTCATTTAACGTTGCTAACCCTTGTTGGATCTCCCTGTAAAACTGTAAACTTTGCACTTGTATAGTGCACTACTCACCCGTTAGGGTCTCAAGGCGCTGTACTCATACCGCTATGGAACCCCTCCTGGCTTTTCCCTGTGAGATGCCCACTCCTGGGCACCCCCAGGGTGATGCCAGGCATCCAAGCGCTGTTGGTTTGATTAAGCAAGCTATTGCCCAGAGTTGCAGAGTGAGACTCATTAATTAGATTAGGCACCAAGGCGAGAATTATCTGGTCCAAGGGAATTGAGCCCAAGACCTGCTGAAGCGGGACTTGAACCCTAGTCTTGAGCCAGATCTCTGCTTCAGGGTCTGCAGCTCTAACCATTGTGCCACACTTTTCCACAAAACGTTTCTCCCTGAAACTTCAGATTCCTTTACTGCACTTAAATTGATAAGAGCTTGCCAGATGTCATGCATTCATTAAACAGCATCAGAGTTATTAGCACATGAAAATGTTTTTGCCTTTCTTTTAACTTCCTCCCTACCCTCTGTGGACTGCACAAGATTTGCTGTACCTACAGAAGAATAACCATGCTAAAAATCAACAAAATGCCCTTTGGGTTTATCAAAGTTTTCTCTAGTAACAAGTAAATGAAGACATTTTGACCCCCATCTAACCGTGTCCTCCTTGATGAATTTGCGAAGACTTAAAAACACCAAGAGTAAGCTACACGTGTTAGGCACTTGTCTAATTTCATGTCCAGTCATTAAACTGTGCTTAAGTCATTGGTAAACAATAAAACAACCCTTCAAATATCTCTAACTATTAAGTCATTCAAGCCCACCTGTCACAACTTTGTAATGCTCATTTCTCGAAAAAGTACTGAACAAATTTACCCCAAACAAGGGAAGGCACTTTCCTTAATAAAGTTCTATTTTCAAACCAAGTTTATTTTCATTTAGAACTTCTTTCTGTTGTAAAGAAGTAAGATTCCTTTTGGAGTTCAAATCAGACTGCAACAAATTGGGATGCTGGATGAGTGGGGTGTTAACCCTGCTCAAGCAAAAGCCACAAACCCTGTCAGGGAGATCCACAAATGCCACAAAATGTACCTGAGCTTAACCCTCTAGTAGCTTGGCACAAACACAGTCAGGCTTAACTTGGAGCCAAAGTGTAAAGTATTCATGCAGCACTCAAACAACAATAAAGTGAAAACACAACACAAGAAAAATCCCACACCAGTTTAGAAACATAGAGTACATTTCAATAAATTATTTGACACCAAAACAACCAAAATCCAATTAGTAGAACAGAGGTTATGATTTTTTTAAGTTTAAGGCAAAAAACAGTGTTTCAAACAGTGATCCAAGCACCGACCGTGGACATTAAGTAACGCGATCCCGAGTCATGGTAGAAATGTATGGCCGACTGCAATGAAGCATGGACCGGATACAAGAAGTGAATTGGAGTAGTTTGGCGCTTACCTTTGGACTTAAAAGAAAGTTAGCAAAAATTGCCTGAGAAGGTAAAGTTCAGCGGGGCAAGGCCATAGGCAGTATCCACAGGAGCGACTCACAGGACAGAAAAGGAGTGGGGCGGCACGGCATGGCACGTGGTGGGCGGGGGGGGTTTACGAAAAAAAAAATGTAATTAAAAAAAAAAACTTACCTTTTTGTACCGCACCTCAATGCAACCATTCGCTCTTACATTGGACTCAGGCACAGGCTCCCAGCCTGCCCTCCATCCAATCCTAACACTGCTTTCATGCTGCTGGCTGCATGAAAGCGCATTAGGATTGGACGGAGCGCCCAGCCAGGGCCCTCCATGGCAGACTGAAAGTCTGTGCCTGCTGTCTCCAACCCAGCAATGCAGTGTCTGGGCCAAACATACATGCGTACTGAGCGTGAGTGCTGTACACTCACCCTCGTCCCCATCACAGCCCCAAGGCCCCACCCGTTTATTATCGTTTTATAGTAAAAGTTGTGCATCTGTTGCTGGCGGTGGGGGGGCGACGCTCCTCCGCCCTAATGGAGGAGCCGCCCCTCAGGATCCAAGGAGCAGAACTCATTGTCAGGGAGCCACTGAACAAGGCCGTGGTGGTGATTTAAACATTCTGAGGTTTAGTTTTGGAAGTCAAACACCTCCAGCAGGATGAAGCTGCAAGCTGTTTTTGATGAGGGCTTCACAAGGCAGGAGACCCCTTCTGCAAAGGACCGCTGAACAGGTTTTGCTTCGGTGGAGAAGAACATAGCAGGTGTTGTTGCAAGGTCAGACCAATCGGTGAAGCACCTTGGGCAGATTGATGTGCAAGCAGGTATGGGTCTCCTTTTGGTTCTCAGAGCACATTTAGCCAAAAATGTCCCACGATTTGGATTCTGGTTATCTGGGCACCTTTATTACCACTTTCAAGGGCTCAGGACTGGGGAGGAACCACTTGGAGGGTTAAGACTGACTCAGGCTGGGTTCAGGTGTGGGTTCAATATGGTTGGACC
This sequence comes from Pleurodeles waltl, assembly GCF_031143425.1. Taxonomy (NCBI): domain Eukaryota; kingdom Metazoa; phylum Chordata; class Amphibia; order Caudata; family Salamandridae; genus Pleurodeles; species Pleurodeles waltl. Next base: position 48,279,622 of record NC_090440.1, on the reverse strand, counting down.
CTGAGGCTCTACTAGCAATTAGCCTTTGGAGTCACCTTGGTGATCCTGGGTTCAAGAGGTGCAACAGGGCTCAAGCAGCAGGGCAGGGTTCGGAGGGTTCAAGGCAGGCGTCAGGCAGCGAGCAGTCCAGGTACACCAAAGAAGTCTTCTGAAGTACACAACAGACCACAGCAGTAAGCAGCTCCCTTATACTCCTTCTGCAGGTCCAAAAAGTGGACTGAAGAGTGGGTTTAATATTTATTGTTTGATATTTAAGTTTCTAGAGGATTCGTTTTGAAGTGTTTGCAGATGGAGTTTCCTGCCTTTCCTGCCTCCAGCCTGAACTGTATGAACAATTAGGTAGTGTGAAGTCCTTTTTGTAAGCGCAGAGCACAGCCTTTTGATTTGCAAGTGGAGCTGTGCCCAGCTCAACCCCCATGCTGCTAGTGATGGCCTATCCAGGCACAACCAATCCCTCCATTGTGTGGCTGTTTGGCAGGAATAAACAAGGTCCAACTGCCAACTACATTCAGTCATGTGACCCAGGAACAGGCTGCAGGCACTGAATAGCTAGGGCAGGAAAATGCCAACTTTCTAAAAGCTACATTTTCAAAATAGTGGCTTAAAATTCAACTGTACCATCAAAGAGGTTTTTAAATTGTAATTTCTAAGACACCAAACTTGAATTTCTTACCTGCTCCTAATCAAAGGTTAGCATGTATTAAATGTAATAAGGCAACCCAGTCAGTGGATGCAAAACTTAACAGTACATGTTCCTTCTTTGAATTACAATGCACCCTTCCCAATGGGCTGCCTAGTGCATACCTTAGGGGTTTAGGGGTTACCTATGCAGTGGTGGCTGCTGCCAATCATGGGTGGTGAGGTGTGGGGGTACTGTTGGTGGGGGGAATTAAAAATAATGTACCTGCCCCTCCCAATCCTGGCCGCCTCCGCTGCTCCTCTCTTCCCAACAGTCACTGGGGCAAAGGCTATACAAAGCATAAGAGCAGCGCGGGAATTGGCCTGTGTGGGCTGGTTTGATGCTTGCTCAGGCAAGGGAGCCTGTGCCATTTGTCCAACCCGGCTGTGTAGCAGAGGTGGGTTGGACAAATGTTAGTGCGCAGGTAGGTTTGGCTGGCCTAAGACGGCTGGTCAAACCAAAATGTGCACTTTACAGTGCCCATCACTCATCCTCCCTGCCATGGCCTAGCCCGCCCCACCCTAGACTCGCATGATGGCTCAGCCAGACAATGACAATATGATAATAAAATTATTTTCTTATCATTTTGTCACTGCCTGACTGAGTGGGGGGGGCAACACTTCTCCGCTATTACAGAGGATCAGCCCCTGCTTATATGTAATAAAAAGAGAGTTTATGGATTGGCAAGGGGGTTATTTTACCAAGAGGGCAGTTCAAAACTAGATTAGGGCTGCAACAGCAGACCTGGGATATGTTTTCAAGGGATACTGAAGTGGGCGCCACAATAAGTGCTGCAGGCCCACTAGTAGCATTTAATGTACTAGCCCTGGCGATATTGTATACCACTATACTAGGCACTCATAGGTAAATTAATTGTGCCAATCAGATGAAACTAATTTTGCCATGTTTTAGGGAGTGAGCACAAGCACCTTAGCACTAGGTGGCAGTGGTAAAGTGCACAGAGGCCTAAGGCCCCAAAAAAACAAATTCAGCAACATTGGGAGCGGTTAAGGCAAAACGTTTGGGGGTGACCCTGCAGAGAGGGCCACGTCCCACAGAGTCACACTACTTTTTTTAAATCCCCTCTTTTATTTTCACACCTTCATAAATCTGATCTGTTTTGGAAAGTTTCATACAAAATCATCCCAACTATTTCTGGGCACCAATTCCCAATGGGTGCCCACCCTCCAGCCATGCCCTGTGACCAATTCTGCACAGCCAGCCAACCCACACACCACAGATGCCCTTTTGCTGTAAGCTGTGTGGGGATAGCCAAAGTGCCTGGCCTCCGGAAAGGTCCTTCACCAACCATAATGGGTGCCCAACACCTATTTGAGCCCCCAACCTCTCCCAATGTGCACAGCCCCCAGCCTTGGGCAGTGGTGGGGTGGCACTGCACTCAACCCACTGCAGATAGCCAACACCAACTGAGCACAGGCTACAGCCTGCACAGTGGAGGTTTGCCATAGGGACTGACCTATAACTAGACTCTTCTTGTTTTAATTTATATTTTACTTTTTTTCAGGTTTGAGCTATGGGCACCAGCACTTGCAGTACCACAGGGGGCATACTTTGCTGGTTGTCATGGTACCAGCCGTTGGTACCGTGGTAGCCAAAACACAAAATATTTTGGGTCGTTTGGGACCTCCCCACATGGCCTGAGAGTCACGGAGTGCCCACCTAGCATACTTATGTGGCTTCTATTTTTTTGTTTGTTTTTCATGACATGGGGACCTATTCCTGAAATCACGGCATATTTTCCTTCATGTAGCCAGCCAGTCAGAATCCACCCATCCATTTTGACTCAGTCAATCAGATCATATCTTAACACCAACAGCCCAGATATCTATAACTTTTTACCAGAGTTAACCCTTTCTTGCCAACCTCAAGCACCATTTTAAATGTTAAATTCTCAAAAACAGCTGAACAGATTTACCAAATTACAAAAGCATGCTTTTGAGACAAGTTCTAGCGTGTTGACAAATTTGGTGTAATTTCAATTTTTTCTGTATCGGAGAGCAAACTTTCCAATTAGAATTAACATGGGAAACCTTTTTTCCTCTTGAAAGATTGGCACAAAACATTCCATGAAGGAGCCAAAGTGGCTAAACTTTTTTTTCAAAGAGTTTCATCATAAATCAATTCCAATATATATATTATTTATGGCTCCCATAGAGAGCCATTAGCATGAATGAGGGGATTCCAAATCGAGTAATTCACTGCTATGACATAGCACCAGTGGGTAAGAGAACTTGCGAACCACTGTTGCTATGTTATAAAGGAATTCCAGGCTGCTCTGGCTGAGCTCTCGAGAGCCTGCCATAGCAGGACTGAAAAGCAAGGAGCGCAGCTTTCGGAGGAGAGGGAATGGAAGACACAGACCTGGTAAGTGTAAGAGGCATTGTATTTTAATTTAAATATGTTCATGATTCATTTGGTCTTGTACACGGAGAGTTGACCAAATAATTTATAATGTTGCAATGTTTACTAGATGATGTCTTAACTTTCTCATGAGACATTTTCCACTGTAGTGCAGAGGAACTTTTTGTGTATCTTATATTCTATCGACGTATGACAAGCAAATGTTCTTGTACACTTAACAATGGACTCACTGACAAAAGTGCAAATTTGCAACTAAAAAAATACCTGCCGCTACTGGTGACAGGAAGAGGAGATGAGCAGCGAATCAACAACATGTGAAATACTGTCTAACTATATCATAGATTTGAAGAATTATACTCATTGGCTCTTCTGTAAACACCCGATATTCTGACCAATGACAACATGAGAAAATGCTTTACGCACTTCTAATATACCCGCACTACCTTTGACAAGGGGGCAGATTTGATTTCACCAATGGAGATTTCAGATCACACAGTTCAGGAGAGAAGAAGATGCTAAAGGAGAGAGACTAAAGCAGATTTAGATGCCCGTTTTTAGAGACTGTGCTTGATGCCTTTTGACTTGGTTTGGCTAGCCTAGAGCCCATTGTGGCTGAACCAATCCCCTTCCCTTCCCCTCACTGTGGATGCTGACCAGACGAATGCCCAATTGACGAAGAAATCTCTGCTTGCTGACCCATTAAGGAGAGGTATAATGAGATGTAATGCTATTTTCTGTTGCAGGTTTTTGTCTTTCTTTTCTAGGTACCAACCGCTATATTTTTACTACAGCCATAGTTTAGATGTTTTGTAAATTAATTTTTGTCAGACATTTGCTTTTTGCATGAAGCCCAACTTGCACTTCGAATTAGAGGGATAGGCAGATTCATGTCCTTTAGTCAAGCTAATCCATTATTGCTTTTATTCAACTGCTGATGACTAAATGTATGCCATATCTTTAGTTCAAATATTGCTGATAATAATCTGTGTAGTAGCCATTGAATGTTTGATGTTAAATGCTTTAGTGAGATTAAGGTTCTTCTGTCGTTTTGGTCAACCTGTGTTGTTTGTGTATGTCTATAAATTAATCTTGAGATTGCTTTATGTGACTTTAGCTTTGTTAATATAGGGAAAATAAATATTCTAACTTTACCAAAAGGTGTGGGTTATTCATGGCCATGTAAGTCATGCTGCGTGAAGTTACTGACTCAAACTCTTTATTAAATGTGATGACAATTTGAGATGTTATTTGGTAATCTTGTGATACATAAGGTTTATAACCATGGTAAATTACTCTTAACAAAGTCAAAAGCTCAATCGAACTTCTAACGCATCCCTTTATCAATTAAATTTTAAAAGACCAAATAAGGCCAGATGCGCTCACAGTTTTTGGTAGCAGTGTCGGGTGGTTTGTCACTTTTAGAGGTTGCCATGGTTTCCAAGTTGTAGTGATTTTGGTTTGACTAGAGGTCATGTCTCCCTAAGAGCCCATCATGACTTTCTCAAAAGCCTTGAGTTTGCCAATGCTTGTTTGAAGAGGTTCTCAGCGTTCTAGTGTGACTTGTGTGAGAAATAGTATTTGCACAGGTGAAATGTGATGTTTGATAGTTGTTTAGGGAGGTTGCGCATTCCAAATAAAGTTGTTTAGGGAGTTTGAGTACTCCAAAGTGTGAGAGTAGGAAAGTCATCGAACTTCACATGTGTGTGGACCTTTGTGCTAAAAAATTACCCACGTGGTTGTTGGCATACAGACCCTGCATGGTCTATAACTCCGGAGTATTGAATATTATTGAAGAGTGTAGAAGACACCCAGGGTTATGTTGTAGTTTATCTGTTTAGTAGGTCAATCGTGCGAGGTTGACAAATTCATAAGGTATGTGATTAAAGTGAGTGATAGTTTTTTGACTGAAATTTGGTAATTCCTATGTACAACAGGAGGACCCAATGATAGTTGAGAGTAAAATTTGCTTGTCGAATTTTGCTTGCAAGTCAGGGGAACTGAGAAAGAAGGAGTAACTGTTAGAGCTAAATGCTGCAGTTGAAAATTCAGTAAGGTTCCTGACGGGATTGTGTTACATACCTGTAGTAAGCAAACAAATTTGGTGTGTTGGTTTTATATTAATGGTAACAATATTTGCATTAGTTTTGCGCGGATCTGAGTTGAGGAGACAAGCCGGAGGGCTTTATCAGCCGCTATACATGTGAGTGTTACATCACAAGAGACGCGCTGGGATAGGTTGGTTAGGGAGAAAAGCCGCAAACGGATTGGTGGACAACCGTGAAGCGTAACTGGTTGACAAAAGCAAGCGAAAAGTATTTTGGGATTGAAATTCACTTCCTGATTTGATTAAAGCAGAGTTTAGGAGAAAAATGAAGTTTTCAAAGCATTAAAAAGTGCCTAAAGAGAAGATGCGTTCATACCAGTTAGAGAAGGAGAAGTTACACCCCCAGAAGGTATACCTGTATATATTGTATTTGAGGAACAAGGTGCTGCGCCATGCCTTTGGTTAAAACAATGGTGGAAAATGACAGAGAAAGAAGGGAGCTTACCGTTTCCTGCACATGGAACTTTTAATTTGAGAGTCCTAGAAAATTTGAGGAGAATACTGTATGATTCAAAACCTCCTCCCATACCTGCCCAATTTGAAGCATTAGCTATTTGGGAGTTAGTTGCCAGAAAGCAACAGCAACAAAGATTTGAGAGAAGACCGTGAAAAGCTGAGAAGACTTTGGCTGAGACAAGATGGGTTAGGGAACAGAAGGTTTGGAGAATGGATACTTTACAGGGAATTAAGATGTTTCCTGCAATTACAGAAGAAAGTAAGAGCACTGTTAAACAAAAGTCTAAAAAGAAAAATGTATGTCCTGAAGAAAAAGAGCAGAAACTCACAGAGTCTAGAAAGTCTTTGACTTATGATGAAGACTCAGACGATGATGAATTTATTTTACAGTTACTGAGAATTCGTCCTCCACCATACACAGCTCATGAGACAGGTTCAAGTACTAGTATGACCCCACACCTCAAGTGGAGATTATACAGAGACAAGTTCAGGTTAGCCCTAAGGTTCAGACTACATCCATGTTTCAGACACCTATGCCATAGCTTGAGAACTCTAGGACTTACCCAGATGTCCCCATTGTAAATAATACCCCAAATATCATTGTGCCGAGAGGACAAGCTTCACAGATGAGTCATGGTTATCAGAAGCCAGCTTTGATTCAAATAGAATCTACCCCGAATTTGATGTCCCCAGTGCAGATTCAGACAGTGCTGAGATACACCCCCCCTAGCAGTGTTCCACACAGAGACCTATGCGTCAAGTCAGAATACAGGAGCATTATTCGCAAGAGATCAGCACCCCCAACAAAGTGTAGACGCTGTGTCAGTATCAGTTACCTCGGTCCCATTATACCATTATTTGCCTAGGATAATAATAAGAGCATGGAACACAAAGGCGGTGATTCTAACCGCGGCGGGCGGCGGTCGCCGCCCGCCATGCGGTTACCGCCAAATGACCGCACCGCGGTCACAAGACCGCGGCGACCATTCTGGCTTTCCCGCTGTGCTGGCGGGCGACCGCCAAAAGGCCGCCCGCCAGCACAGCGGGAAAGACCCAGCAACGATGAAGCCGGCTCCGAATGGAGCCGGCGGAGTTGCTGGAGTGCGACGGGTGCAGTAGCACCCGTCGCGAATTTCAGTGTCTGCTAGGCAGACACTGAAATTCCTTTTGGGGCCCTCTTACGGGGGCCCCTGCAGTGCCCATGCCACTTGCATGGGCACTGCAGTGGCCCCCAGGGGCCCCGCGGCACCCCCTACCGCCATCCTGTTCCTTGCGGGAGACCCGCCAGGAACAGGATGGCGGTAGGGGGTGTCAGAATCCCCATGGCGGCAGAGCGCGCTCCGCCGCCATGGAGGATTCTCAAGGGCAGCGGAAAGTCGGCGGTACACCGCCGACTTTCCGTTTCTGGCCGCGGCTGAACCGCCGCGGTCAGAATGCCCAGCGGTGCACCGCCAGCCTGTTGGCGGTGCTACCGCGGTCATTCGCCCTGGCGGTTTTTACCGCCAGGGTTAGAATGACCCCCAAAATTTTGAATTCAAATGTAGAATTTGAGAGACTCAACATGAACACAGGAATTGTGACTCCAATGAAGTCGACCTATGACATGACAGGTCCACTGATTGACTTGAGTTGTTCCAGGATTCCACCTCATATACAAGGGTCTAATCAAAATTTAATGACTTCAGAGACTCCATGTCTAACTTTACAATGAATGCCCAATGTAGGTAGTAATAGTAATAATATCTCATTACAAGGATTACCAGCCCAACAATTAACTGAATGGCTGGAAAAATTGAATAGTATACCAGGAGATTCGAACAGAGGAAATACACTGAATTTGTGCATGTCCCCTGGAGCAGAAGTGACATTTTGTCATTTACAAATGGCTACCACAAACTGAGAGAGAAATCAGTGGAGTGGTACCAACAAACAAATAGGTTTGTGAAACTTACCAAATGCTTGTGGGAAGACTGAAATACACTGTTGGAAATCGTGGTTCCGGCAGATTTATGGGTTGAATGCAAGAGAAGTGTAGATTGGCCAACAAGAGAACCTCCACGAGATCCATCTACAGGCGCTCCATCTCCAGAAGTAATGAAATATTATTACAAGGTGATTCCATTTCTGAAAACAAGAATTTCTCCCAAAACATTGATTGAGAATGGACAGGAGAGCTCAAGAGGGAAAAGAGTCCATACATGCGTATTATGAGAGACTGTTACAGGCATTCAAACATTCCAGTGGCACAGAAATTATTGAGCCGAAAGACATGATTCATTTTGAGTTCAGATTTGTTGAAGGATTGAGTCCTGAAATTAGTCAGATGATAAAGAGTCATTTGATTTGTTAGGAAGCAAAGCTGATTAATGAAGTATTGCAAGACAGTTGAAGGAGAAGGCAATGGTGATGCAGAATAAAGCGGCACAAACTGGTATTTAGGGAATTTTTCCTTAACAACAGCAAGGAAACATGTTGTTTCAGAATCAGGCAAAAGGTAGACGTCAAGATGGAAATATAAATGTGAATTGGGGTCCCAATTTAAGTACAGTGGTTACCCAGAGTGATGTACAGGGAATGAAGAAGTTGTTACCTTGCCACGGTAACAACCGGCTTGCGGCGGCCTCTGGATTTGGAAACGCGAGTGTCTGATGTTAGGACAGGAAGGTGTTGTTACACAGGTGAATGAAACCAATCCTTTTCCAAATATGAAAGGACCAAGAATGAGAGGTCACAATTATAATTTCAAAATAATGCAAATCAATTGCAAGGTCTTCAGCCCATGCAGTAGGTGCAAATGCACGTTTGCAACTTCCACAGTCACAGCAAATGCAACCTTAGATTCAAATGGTACCTAGACAACTAATGCAAATACCTCAGGCTCTGATGGACCAGCAGTAGATGATGCTTACTCACTAGGGCACAGGTCAAAGGTTTAATAACAGTAATAACACAATATACCAATGCCCCTTACACAGTGAAGATGGATTGAATGATGAACGGGTGAACAAGAGTTCAGATGAAGAGGAATGTGTACTGGCAGCTTCTTTAGAAGTAGACCAAAAGGGTCCATATGGGAAGGGAAAGGTAATGAGTCACATAGTCTCATTCCTAGTTGACACAGGGGTGACACGCTCTACTGTGAGATCTGCAGATGTTCCTAACTTACCTCTTTTGCTGAAGACAGTGCAAATTGTAGGATTACAGAACCAGTTTCAGTTAAAATTGGCAATTGTAAAGGCCTGCATACATTTATGATTTGTGATTCGAGTCTGATATTCCTACTGGGAAGGGACTTGCTGTGCAAAACAAGATGTTCAATTACCTGTTCAAATGATGGGATTGCGATACAGACAAATAGTAATGATGAGGATGATCGGCCTGAGATCATTGAAAATAGTTCAATAAATGAGGAATACCCATTGATCAGTTTATTTCCGGTCTTTACAATGCAAAACCTACCTCCTGATTTACAGGGACAGTAATAATGAAAGTTTGGGATTTTTCAGGAAAAGAAATTGGTTGGATAAAAGGAGTTGAACCAGTTCTTCCCCAGATTACCCAATACCACAAGACTTAAGCTATTATCAAAGGAATTGCACCTGTAATTGCTGAATTTGTAAAACAAGATGTTTCAAAGAAAGGACTGAGCAGCCCATGCAACTCACCAATAATGGGACTAAGAAAGCCTTGTGGGAAATTTCGAATTGTTCAGGATTTGAGAAAAACCTATTACATTGTGTTCAAATGTTGCCCAATAGTGCCAAATCCAGCAGTGATTTTATTTCAGATTCCATGTGATGCTGAATGGTTCACTGTGGTGGACCTATCACAAGCATTCCTTTCTGTGCCTCTTCATGAGGATAGCCAATTTCTCTTCTGCTTTAATATCCCGAATTGTGTATATTGTTGGTGCAGAATTCCTCAAGGTTTTTCAGAGTCCCCATCAATTTTCAATCAGATACTGAAAAAGGACCTGGAAGCTTTAGAATTGCTTTTCCAATCGACATTCGTTCAGTACATTTATGTCTTATTGATTGCTTCAAAGACATAAGAAGCTTGCAGAAATGAAACCATTGCATTGTTAAATCATTAGGGCAAGAATGGACATAAAGGCCCTCATTCTGACCTTGGCGGGCGGCGGAGGCCGCCCGCCAAAGTCCCGCCGTCAGGTTACCGTTCCGCGGTCGAAAGACCGCGGCGGTAATTCTGACTTTCCCGCTGGGCTGGCGGGCGGTCGCCTTCAGACCGCCAGCCAGCCCAGCGGGAAAGAGGCTTCCACGATGAAGCCGGCTCGGAATCGAGCCGGCGGAGTGGAAGCTGTGCGACGGGTGCAGTTGCACCCGTCGCGTATTTCACTGTCTGCGCAGCAGACAGTGAAATACATGTAGGGGCCCTCTTACGGGGGCCCCTGCAATGCCCATGCCAGTGGCATGGGCACTGCAGGGGCCCCCAGTGGCCCCGCGACCCCCCCTACCGCCATCCGGATCCCGGCGGTCGGACCGCCGGGATCTGGATGGCGGTAGGGGGGGTCGGAATCCCCGCGGCGGTGCAGCAAGCTGCGCCGCCGTGGAGGATTCAATGGGGCGGCGGTACACTGGCGGGAGCCCGCCAGTGGTGCCGGTCCGACCGCGGCTTTACTGCCGCGGTCGGAATCCCCATTGGAGCACCGCCGGCCTGTCGGCGGTGCTCCCGCGGTCCTCCGCCAGGGTCAGAATGAGGGCCAAAGTGTGCCCAGCAAAACTACAATACTGCCAGAAAGAAGTAAAATATTTGGTACATTTGATTGAAAAGGGAGTAAGGAAAAGTTCCAGAGAGAGAGTCACAGCCATACTGCAGATGAACCCCTCAACTACTCAGAGAGATGTCAGAATTTTTCTAGGAATGCTGAGTTATTGTCGCCAGTGGATTCTCAATTTCTCAATTATTTCAAAGTGACTGCAGAAACTGACCCACAAAGATGTTACCGATCCTCTAGAATTGGACCAGTCATGTATTAGAGCATTTACTGAGTTGAGAGAAAGTTTGTGCAAAGCTCCAGCATTGGGAATGCCTGAATACACAAATCCATTCATGTTGTTTTGTCATGAGTGTGATGCTTGTTTCACTTGAAGAGTTGACTCAGGTACATGGTGGTCTAAACCGCCCAGTAGCATATTTTTCAGCTACTTTTGACTGAGCTACAGCAACTTTACCTGGATGTTTGTGAACTGTGGCAGCAGTTGGCTGGAGCTTCACTCAGAGTGAGAGCATTGTGATGGGACATCCCTTAACATTTTTTGTCCCTCACTCCATTGAGGTTTTGCTTACCCGAACTAAGACGCAACACCTTACAAATGCCTGATTGATCTGATACAAAACTATAATTTTGGGTTCACCAAATGTTACTTTGAAAAGGTGTACAATGCTTAATCCAGCAACATTGCTTCCTAAAGAAAACATTGAAATTGATAAAATGAAAGAAGTGGAACATGACTGCCTGGAGGTGACTGAAGTGTGCACTAAACCTATACCTGATATTAGAGATACCCAATTGGAAGAAAATGACAAAATAATTTTTGACGACGGTTTCTGTCTAAGAGACAACACGGGAACACTAAAAGCATGATATGCAGTGTGCACAATCTCTGGAATTCTCAAAGCTTCCTGACTCTGAGGAGTCTATTCTGCTCAATTGGCTGAATTACTAGAGCATGCCATGTTTCTGCACAGTTTGAAGTTACCATATACACAGATAGTCAGGATGGATTTGGAATAGTACACAACTTTGGCTAACTATGGTCTCAGAGAGGTTTCCTGACCACTTCTGGTTCATCAGTAAGAAATGGTGAAAGGATTCATGAGTTGTTTACAAATGCCAGAAAAGATTGATGTGGTGAAATGCAATGCACACCAGAAATCACAAGATTTTGTGTCAATGGGAAATGGATATGCAGATCAAGTTGCAAGGTTTTGCGCATTGAATTGTGTATCTTTCAAAGAAAAATGGGAATTGATACCTGAAAAGGAAATCTGTAGGAATTATGCCTGTCTGTGATTGACACTTGGAAAGAGCTGAAAGCTCTACAAGAAGCTGTTGACAGGGAGGAAAGGAAAACATGGGTTAAAATGAAATGTGTTAAAAGGGAAGACGATGTGTGGATATCCGGGGAGAGACGAGTGATTTTTCCGAACTGCTTATTGACTCAAATGGCTAGATACTATCATGGTCAAACACATGTTAGGAGGGATGCCATGATTTCCACGTTCAAACAAGTGCAGTTTGATCCAAAATGTAGACAGGTTGCCGAAGCAATTTGCCACTGTTGTGTTATCTGCCAACAGAAAGTAGGAAAGAGAACAGTTGTCAGCATGAGCCATAATGGAAGAACTGAAGGTCCATTTAGCAGAATGCAGATGGATTACATTGAAATGCCTGTGAGCGGAGGATTGAGATATGTGCTGGTGGTTGTTTGCATTTATCGTCATTGGATTGAAGCATACCCCACATGTTAAAATGATAGTGTTAGAAATTGGGTTTTTGGTTGGCAGCCAGGTTGCCCTCTGTCCAAGCAAGAACCCTCACTCTAGTCAGGGTACGTCACACACAATCCAACATCAGCCTGTGCCCACCCTCTGGTAGCTTGGCACGAGCAGTCAGGCTTAACTTAAAAGGCAATGTGTAAAGCATTTGTGCAATAAGTCATACAATACCATAATATAGCACCACAAAAATACACCACACAGTGTTTAGAAAAATATATAATATTTATCTGGGTATTTGCAGGTCAAAACGATCAAAGATGCAATATGAATTTGTAAAGATATCACTGAAAAGTTATATAAAGGGGGTCATTCTGACCCCGGCGGTCAGAGACCGCCGGGGCCAGGGTCGGCGGGAGCACCGCCGACAGGCCGGCGGTGCCCCGCAGGGCATTCTGACTGCGGCGGTTCGGCCGCGGTCAGATGCGGAAAACCGGCGGTCTCCCGCCGGTTTTCCGCTGCCCTTGTGAATCCTCCATGGCGGCGGAGCGCGCTCCGCTGCCATGGGGATTCTGACACCCCCTACCGCCATCCTGTTCCTGGCGGGTCTCCCGCCAGGAACAGGATGGCGGTAGGGGGTGTCGCGGGGCCCCTGGGGGCCCCTGCAGTGCCCATGCCAATGGCATGGGCACTGCAGGGGCCCCCGTAAGAGGGCCCCACTTTGTATTTCAGTGTCTGCTATGCAGACACTGAAATACGTGACGGGTGCCACTGCACCCGTCGCACCTTCCCACTCCGCTGGCTCAATTCTGAGCCGGCGTCCTCGTGGGAAGGATGATTTGCCCTGGGCTGGCGGGCGGCCTTTTGGCGGTCGCCCGCCAGCCCAGGGCAAATCCCAAAATACCCTCAGCGGTCTTTCGACCGCGGAGCGGTATTTTGGAGGGGGAAGTCTGGCGGGCGGCCTCCGCCGCCCGCCAGACTTAGAATGACCCCCAAAGTGTCTTAAGTCTTTAAAAAGCAAACAAAGGTGGTCATTACAACCCTGGCGGACGGTGTTAATGGTGCGGTAATACCGCAAACAGGCCGGCAGCAAAAAAAGGGAATCATGACCCTGGCGGAAACAGCCAACAAAGACAGCCACTTTAACACTCCGACCGCCACGGCGGTACAGACAAGCAGCGCGGCGGTTACCGCCAACAGACAGGTGGGAGACAATGTACCGCCCACACTATTAGAACCCGCCAATCCGCCACCTTTTCCAGGGCGGACGCACCGCGGATAAAAACACGGCAGAAACAGCTTTTGCAATGGGAAAACGCTCACCTCAACACATCCCACGAGGAAGGAGGACTCCATGGAGCCCGAATTACAAATCCTACCTGCCCTTGTTTTTCTGCTCCTTTACGACCAACAGCTACGTAGGCGCAGAAGATACCGGTGAGTACTGCACCTACGACACGGGGGAGGGGGGAGGCAAAAGTTAGGGGGACACCCACCAAACACCCCCACCCTCGCATATCACAACATACACACCAATGCAGTCACAAAAATCACAGTAACAACCCACAATCCCCCCGGAAGAATGCAAAGACAATGCGAAAATAGGGCAAACATTGTAACGTGCCAATATACATGTCCTACAAAAATATACAGATATACATATCTCAAAATCACTCTTATTTACACATACAATCCGAGAAGTAGTGCAGATATGTACACAACAATGTCCGTGCACCAACAGTCCAAAAAAGCATGGGCGAGGCCCACAATAGATACCTGACCAAAATCGGAGAGAACACTGCCGGGGCATCAGATAGAAACACTACAGGCACCTCAGGGGGAACGGAAGAGGGGGCACCTCAGCCAGATGAATGCGAAGCAAGATCCACGACGGTGCTCCATGCCCATTGATGTATCCTGGGGAGTGCAAAGCCACAGTCTCACAAGTCACTACAGTGGGTGGTTTGCCCACTGTGCCATCCTGGGGAGTGCAAAGCCACAGTCTCACAAGTCACTACAGTGGGTGGTTTGCCCGCTGTGCCATCCTGGGGAGTGCAAAGCCACAGTCTCACAAGTCACTACAGTGGGTGGTTTGCCCACTGTGCCATCCTGGGGAGTGCAAAGCCACAGTCTCTCAAGTCTCACAAGTGGGTGGTGTGCCCACTGTGCCATCCTGGGGATTGCAAAGCCACAGTCTCTCAAGTAGATGCAGGTCTCCACTGGTTCTGGAGGGGGACTGGTGCCCAGACTGGATGAGTCTCCACGTGAAAGTACCTGTCCTGTCACTGTCCCAGCTGCACATGGGATAAGGATGCCTGATGTGGCGGTCCATTCATTCCTAGACGGTGCATGCCCTGTTCAGCGGTGCTTTGCCATGGCAGTCTTTGCCCTGTTCAGCGGTGCTTTGCCATGGCGTTTCAGGACTGTTCAGCGGTGCTTTGCCATGGCGGTCTTTGTCCTGTTCAGCTGTGCTTTGCCATGGCGGTCTTTGCCCTGTTCAGCGGTGCTTTGCCATGGCGTTTCAGGACTGTTCAGCGGTGCTTTGCCATGGCGGTCTTTGCCCTGTTCAGCGGTGCTTTGCCATGGCGGTCTTTGCCCTGTTCAGCGGTGCTTTGCCATGGCGGTCTTTGCCCTGTTCAGCAGTGCTTTGTCATGGTGGTCTTTGCCCTGTTCAGCGGTGCTTTGCCATGGCGTTTCAGGACTGTTCAGCGGTGCTTTGCCATGGCGGTCTTTGCCCTGTTCAGCGGTGCTTTGGCATGGCGGTTCTGATACGGAAATTGGTGTGTGGCATGACGATCTCTACAATGGGCATTGGTGTGTGGTATGACGATCTCTACAATGGGCATTGGTGTGTGGTATGACGTTCCATCATTGCCCAGCGGGGCTGTGACATCCTGGCCCCTCCTGGGCTGTGACTCTGGCGGTGGTCTCTGGATCAGTGACGATACTTGTGCCCTCCTGGGCTGTGACTCTGGCGGTGGTCTCTGGACCAGTGACGATACTTGGGCCCTCCTGGGCTGTGACACTGGCGGTGGTCTCTGGACCAGTGACGATACTTGTGCCCTCCTGGGCTGTGACTCTGGCGGTGGTCTCTGGACCAGTGACGATACTTGGGCCCTCCTGGGCTGTGACTCTGGCAGTGGTCTCTGGACCAGTGACGATACTTGGGCCCTCCTGGGCTGTGACACTGGCGATGGTCTCTGGACCAGTGACGATACTTGGGCCCTCCTGGGCTGTGACTCTGGCGGTGGTCTCTGGACCAGTGACGATACTTGGGCCCTCCTGGGCTGTGACTCTGGCGGTGGTCTCTGGACCAGTGACGACGGTGCCAGCGGTTGTGTCTGGACCACCGGATATGATGGCGCACTTCTCCGCCGTGACACTCACAACAGGCTGGGCAGACTTCCTCTGGACCTTCCACACCTTTGTTGGAGTTACAGCTGACTCCCCAATCGCCTCCGATCCCATGTCACTTGTTGTCCCACCAGGAGTCTTAAGACGGTCCCATCGTCCACTCTCCATTTTCAGAGCCTTTACAGGGGGTGGGCTGCCACTGCCTTGGCTCCGGGTCCTACTGCCTGCCCTGGTGGACGGTGCACTCCAAAAACCTGGAACACGCACCACTGGTACTGGAGGCTTTTTGGCTGAGGCGCTACGACGGGACTGATGAGTGGGAGGGGGGGCAAAAAGGTCAATTTGACAGAGGGACAGTTTCTGACGAACACTGGGATGGGTAGCTGGAGGGGGTCTGGGAGTGGAGGAAGAGGAGGTGGTTGTAGGAGGTGTCACTTTAGGTGTTTTGGGTGCAGGTGCAGGTACTGGAGGCTGTTGTGAGGTGGAGGGATGTTGGGTGAGTGATTGCCGGCGTTTGGGTACTTTGGGAGGGGGCGTCACAGACACATTGGGAGAGGACACAGGGGACGTGTAAATGGCAGTGGAGGTGGTGAGTGCAGGTGAGCGGCTTGTGGTGCTGGGTGTCCTGGTGCGAGTCCTAGTGCCTGTAGATGTGGTGCATGCAGGTGTGTGTAGACGAGACTGGGAGGGAGGAGGGAGAAGAGGAGGAGGGGGATACAGTGGAGACAGTGGATGTTGCTGTGTCTGTATGTGGGTGAGGCTTGCGTGAGTGCCTGTGGTGTGTGTGGTGCCTATGTTTGCTTGAGCTACTTGTGTGTGTTGACTTGTGTGCATGCTGGTCTGTAGGTGTGCTTGGGATGGGCTAGGGTACAGGAGATTGGGTCTGGGTGGAGGAAGTTGGAGGGGGGAGGCTGGACACAGGGACAATGGCTGCCATCAGTGCTGAGGCCAGAGATTGCAGGGTTCGCTGAAGGACAGCCTGACCAGAATGAATGCCCTCCAGGAATGCATTACTGTGTTGCAACTCCCTCTCTACACCCTGGATGGCATTCACAATGGTAGACTGCCCAACAGTGAGTGACCTGAGGAGGTCAATGGCCTCCTCACTGAGGGCAGCAGGGGTGACTGGGGCAGGGCCTGAGGTGCCTGGGGCGAAGGTAATGCCCACCCTCCTGGGTGAGCGGGCACGGGGCGAATGCTGAGGGGCTGCTGGGAAGGCGGTGCTGGTAGGGGGGGTGGCGGCTGTACCTGTAGAAGTGGGGCGCACAGGTGGTGCCGCCACCACAGAGGAGCTCCCATCGGCGGAAGAGTCCGTGTCGCTGGTTTGTGATCCGGTGGCCGACGTGAAGCTCCCCTCGCCCTCCGTCCCACTGGTGCATTCAGAGTTTGTGGTGTGGCCCTCCATGGCCATGTGGGATGCAGCTCCCTCGTGCTCCGGTGCCACTGTACCTCCGCCTGATGATGCTGATGTATAAAAGGACAGGGAGAGCAGGAAAAGGGGGGAGACAGAACAACGAGAGTTTTAGTGCATGGCATACCGCTACCGTTGGCGGACAAGACAGATGCAGCAGCCCCCTGCATTACGCCGTTCTCCTGCCCTCTGCACATGCAATTTCTGGGACATGGCCTACATGGCAATGGTGGGAATCTGCGCACATTGATGCCACAGGGGCAACTATACCTCAACTTGGCACTCTGCTGAGGTGGGGTTGAGTGCCACATGGCCTACATAACGGAGGGGCCTTGCCTTCCTAACTTGCCCTTGCCTAGGGACACCCACAACCCACCTCCCCCACCCAGACACCTATACTGCACGCAAACTCCGCTGAATGAGGTTGTACTCACCCCCTTGTGTCTGCTGTGATGTCCTCAAGCGCCCATCCAACTCCGGGTAGACCACCGCCAGGATCCGGAACATCAGGGGGGTCATGGTGCGACGGGCACCCCTCCCACATTGGGAGGCCATCCCCAGCTGAGCCTCCGCCGTCTTCTTGCTGCAGCGGCGGATGTCCTCCCATCTCTTACGGCAGTGGGTACCCCATCTCTGGTGGGCCCCCAGGGTCCGGACCTCCTTGGCGATGGCACGCCAAATGTCCCTCTTCTGGTGGGCGCTGACCTACATGACATGCACAAGGAAAGAGGAAGAGTCATTACCAACTGCACCGTCAATGTGAGTGGCCCCCTCCCTACTCTGGCCATGTGGCCCATTCATTCCCATGCATGACTGTTCTATGTACTCTGCCCCCTTCCCTCTTCCACCCAGCCCTCTCCACCCAGGCCTAGCCCATACAACGTGCTCCCTTGGTACTAACCTGTTGGTCTGGAGGACTGTAGAGTAGCGTGTACTGGGGGAGGACCCCATCCACAAGTTTCTCCAACTCCTGTGCAGTGAAGGCAGGGGCCCTTTCCCCAGACGCAGCAGCCATCGTCGCTTCCAGACCGAGGTCACAGCAGCACTAGCAGTGTAGGTCCTCTCCTGTCAAAGGTCAGGTATCTAGTGATTGAACAGATAGAAAATGGCGGTGACGTCCGCGCCGGTGCGCATCATCACCGCCGGCGCACCTGCTCATTGGCTCCTGGGACACAGAGGGTCCAATAATAACCAATGCAGCATTGCGCTGCTGTCTACGACCGCCTACCACGACCGTGTGCAACGCCAGCGCAGTTACCCCACAATCCCATTGTCCCAGTTTAGAGGTCAGGCAGCCGCCATTTCAGGTGCCCACCTGGCTTCATTTACTACTGCGTCACACATAGCTAGGCCTATACTCAACACACATACAGGAAGGCTTTTTTGTCTGGTGTAGTCTTGTGTGTAACTGTGGGTACATACCTGGAGGAATAGTGACTCGTTCTTCGCTGTTGTCCTTCTTAGGCACCGTCAGCTGGGACATATGAGAAGATGGCGGAATCCTCCGGTGTACCGACCGCTGGTGGACCTGTTGACAATGGAAGAAAGACGCATCATCGTCACCTACCGGTTTGACCGTGCCACAATCCAGGAACTATGTACCCAGTTGGAGCCAGACCTGATGTCACCAATCCGCCATCCGACTGGAATCCCCCCTGACGTGCAGGTGCTGTCAGTGCTCCATTTCCTTGCAAGTGGGTCATTTCAGACAACAGTGGCCATGGCATCAGGGATGTCCCAGCCTATGTTTTCCAACGTGCTGTCCAGAGTGTTGTCTGCCCTGCTGAAACACGTAAGGAGATACATCATTTTCCCTGAGGTAGAGGATTTGCCTACAGTGAAAGGTGACTTCTATGCCCTTGGACATATCCCCAACGTCATAGGTGCCATTGATGGGACCCATGTAGCTCTCGTCCCCCCCGCAGGAGTGAACAGGTGTACAGAAACCGGAAGAGTTATCATTCCATGAATGTCCAGATGGTCTGTTTGGCAAACCAGTACATCTCGTAGGTAAATGCTATGTTCCCTGGCTCTGTGCATGACGCATACATCCTGCGGAATAGCAGCATCCCTGATATGATGGGCCCACTCCAGAGGCACCCTGTATGGCTATTGGGGGACTCTGGTTACCCCAACCTGTTGTGGCTATTGACCCCAGTGAGGAATCCCACGACCAGGGCAGAGGAACAGTACAATGATGCCCATGGGCGGACTAGGAGGGTCATCGAACGCACCTTCGGCCTTCTTAAGGCCAGGTTCAGGTGCCTCCATATGACAGGTGGATCCCTATTCTACTCACCGAAGAAGGTGTGCGACATCATCATCGCCTGCTCCATGCTCCATAATTTGGCATTGCGACGCCAGGTGCCTTTTCTGCAGGAGGATGATCCAGATGACGGTGTTGTGGCAGCTGTGGAGCCTGTGGAGCCAGTGGACAGTGATGAGGATGAAGCTGAGGATGAAGAAAACGACAACAGGGAGTCAGTCATACAGCAATATTTCCAGTGACACACAGGTGAGAACATTTTCTGATTTAAAATTACATTAACTTTCACACGTCTACCTCTATCCTGTACCTACATTTCACTAACTATTTGTTAATTGAGTTGTACCCTTCCATTTCAGTTTCACAAGTGTGGTAACCTACGTGTCAACTGCTTGCATCCTTCAAGGGCTTGTGATGTGTGACATTGGTATGTTAGCCTTACAATGGGTAACCCATTATGACACTGTAATTGATAATACAAATTTCCAAATCATAGACTGACTCAAGATTGTTTTGGCTTTCAAGGGTGTTTATTTAAGTGCAAAAAAAATCAAGGAAGGTTGTAAAATGGTGATGGGTGATGGTGGAGGAATGTCCATGGCAGAGTCCAGTCTATTCGTCTCACAGGTGCACTGCCCATCTGGGCATTGGAAGTGAAGCTGGGGCAGTTCCAATCTGGACAGGGTGACAAAGTGGGACAGTGGGGGGACAATCAGGGTGGTCTTATTTCCTGGCGGGGGTCTTGCCATCTTGCTCTGTCCTGTTCCTGGATCTCAGGGACCACTTGCGTGGTGGTTGTCCGTCTGCAGGGGATGGGGTGCTGGTGTGTTGGTCCTGTGGCGGGGCGTCCTGTCCACTAGCGCCGGCGGAGGTGGTGGGCAGTTCGTCGTCCTGGCTAGTGTCAGGGGCCCCTTGGAGTGCCACGGTGTCCCTCAAGGTCTTTTGAATGTCCTTCAGCACCCCTACGATGGTGCCCAGGGCGGAGCTGATGGTCCTGAGCTCCTCCCTGAACCCCAAATACAGTTCGTCCTGCAGACGCAGGGTCTCCTGCAGCTTGTCCAGGACCGTGGCCATCGTCTCCTGGGAGTGGTGGTATGCTCCCATGATGGAGGATAGGGCCTCGTGGAGTGTTGGTTCCCTTTGCCTGTCCCCCCCCTGTCGCACAGCAGCCAACCCAGTTCCCCTGTGTTCCTGTTCCTCCGTCCCCTGGACCGCGTGCCCACTACCACTGCCCCCAGGTCCCTGTTGTTGTTGGGGTGGTGGGTTATCCTGGGTGCCCTGTAGTGGTGGACACACCGCTGATTGACCTGTCCTGGGTAGGGAGGTTTGGGCCCGCTGGGTGGGTGCTGTGCTGGTGTTACCAGAGGGTGGCAGCTCGGTGTTGGGCTGTGGCTGGGCAAGGGGAACCGACTGTCCTGAGGCCCACGATGGTCCGGGCTGGTCATCAGGATCCAGTGGGGCAGAGCTGCTGTCGTCACTGTGGGCCTCTTCTGGGGGGGGGAGTGGTGTTGTCTGGACCCTCTGGTGTGGTGACGTTCCTTAGGGTTCCTGCAGGGGTATAAGCACATGATTATTGCATCTGTGTGTGTAATGGTGTGCAATGGTTGGGTGTGCGTGATCCCCAGTGCAGGCATTCCTGTGTGGGGGCTTGTGTGATGATGGTTGGGGGAGTGTTCTTGGTATGTGCAGTGGGCATGCTTTGGTGAGTGGTGCCCATGCTTAGTTGTGTCATGCAGGGCTTGGTGTTGGGATGGGTGCTTGGTGTCATGTGTAGATTGGTGAGGAGTTGGGGTGATAGGGGAGGGTGTGAGGGTGGGGGTGTGTGATAGCATGCAGGTAGGGTGGGGGATGTGATAATTAAGATTTGACTTACCAGTGTCCCATCCTCCACCGACTCCTCCGAGGCCCTCAGGATGCAAGATGGTCAGGACTTGCTCCTCCCATATTGTTAGTTGTGGGGGAGGATGTGGGGGTCCGCCGCCAGTCCGCTCCACCGCGATGTTGTGCCTGGAGACCGTTGAACGCACCTTCCCCCGTAGGTCATTCCACCTCTTCCTGATGTCGTCCCTATTTCTTGGGTGCTGTCCCACGGCATTGACCCTGTCCACTATTCGGCGCCATAGCTCCATCTTCCTGGCTATTGATGTGTGCTGTACCTGTGCTCCAAATAGCTGTGGCTCTACCCGGATGATTTCCTCCACCATGACCCTGAGCTCCTCCTCGGAGAAGCGGGGGTGTCTTTGGCGTGACATGGGGTGTTATGTGTGATGTGTGGGGTGGTGTATGTGTTGATGAGTGTGGTGAGTGTAGTGGTATGTGGTGTTTTGTGCGTGGATGTTGTGTGGGTGATGGTGTTGCGTGCCTCTGTGTGATGGGGTTGTCAATAGCTGTGCTGTCTCTCTGGCCTTCTCTCAGAATTTCTGGTTGTAGGGGTTTGTGTGTGATGTGGGTGTGTGTTTTATATTGTGTTGGGTGTGTGGGAGTGGTGTGTGTATGTGTATCAGGTGTGTGTATTTGAAATTGTCCAATGTGGCGGTGTTTTGGAGATGTGTGTGTATTTTGAGCGCGGCGTGTTTCTATTGGCGTGGAGGTGGAGGATTTGTTTCCGCCAGTTTATCGCTGACCTTTGGTGTGGCGGTGTTGTGTGGGTGTCTGAATTTCGGCGGATTCCATGATGTGTGTTATAATAGCTGTGGCGGTCTACCGCGGCGGTGTGTTGGCGGTCTTCTGCACGGCGGTAAGCGTCTTATACCGCCAATGTTGTAATGACCCCCAAAGTCTCTTTCAAGCACAAAGTACCTGGTTTGGAGTGGAAAATCTCCGCAAAGGGCCGCAGAAGAAGAGATACGTGGAATAATGGTGTGTGCGTTGATTTCTCCCCAGCACACACGTACTTGCGTCGTTATTTTTCACGCGGGGAAGTCATGCGTTGTTTTCCGGTGCACGAACAGTCTCTTTCTGTGGATTGTGGGGATTACCAGATGTCCCGGGTCTGTGCGTGGATTCTCCTACTTGTTTTCCGGCTGCGCGTCGTTCCGCTGGGCTGTGCGTCGAAGTTTCGCTCTCACGGCAGGCGTTGCGTCGATCAGCGTCGGTGTGCAGCGTTTTTCTCGCCACGGAACAAGCTGTGCGTTGAAATTTTCGCCGCACGAAGAGTCCAAATGAAAAAGAGAAGTCTTTTTGGTCCTGAGACTTCAGGGAACAGGAGGCAAGCCCTATCCAAGCCCTTGGAGAGCACTTTTACAGCCAGACAAGAGTTCAGCAAGGCAGTAGGCCAACAGCAAGGCAGCAGTCCTTTGTAGAAAGCAGACAGGTGAGTCCTTTGAGCAGCCAGGCAGTTCTTCTTGGCAGGATGTAGGTTCTGGTTCCGGTTTCTTCTCCAGCAAGTGTATGACGAGGTAGGGCAGAGGCCCTGTTTTATACCCAAATGTGCCTTTGAAGTGGGGGAGACTTAAGAGTGGCTAAGAAGTGCACCAGGTCCCCTTTCAGTTCAATCCTGTCTGCCAGGGTCCCAGTATGGGGTGTGGCAGTCCTTTGTGTGAGAGCAGGCCCTCCACCCTCCCAGCCCAGGAAGACCCATTCAAAATGCAGATATATGCAAGTGAGGCTGAGTACCCTGTGTTTGGGGTGTGTCTGAGTGAATGCACAAGGAGCTGTCAACCAAGCCCAGCCAGACGTGGATTGTAAGGCACAGAAAGATTTAAGTGCAAAGAAATGCTCACTTTCTAAAAATGGCATTTCTAGAATAGTAATATTAAATCCAACTTCACCAGTCAGCAGGATTTGGTATTACCATTCTGGCCATACTAAATACGACCTGCCTACTCCTTTCAGATCAGCAGCTACCACTGCAATACTGTATGAGGGCAGCCCCAATGTTAGCCTATGAAGGGAGCAGGCCTCACAGTAGTGTAAAAACGAATTCAGGATTTGTACACTACCAGGACATGTAAACTACACAGGTACATGTCCTACCTTTCACCCACACAGCACCCTGCTCTAGGGGCTACCTAGGGCACACATTAGAGGTTACTTATGTGTGGAGAAAGGGGAGGTTTAGGCTTGGCAAGTACTTTTAAATGCCAAGTCAAGGTGACAGTGAAACTGCACCCACAGGCCTTGCAAGGGCAGGCCTGAGATAAGGTAAAGGGGCTACTTAAGTGGGTGGCACAACCAGTGCTGCAGGCCCACTAGTAGCATTTAATCTACAGGCCCTAGGCACCTATAGTGCACATTACTAGGGACTTATAGGTAAATTAAATAGTCCAATCAGGTAGGATCCAAGGTTACCATGTTTAAAGGAAGAGAGCATATGCACTTTAGCACTGGTTAGCAGTGGTAAAGTGCGCAGAGTCTAAAAGCCAGCAAAAATGAGGTCAGAAAAAGAGAAGGGGGAAGGCAAAACGTTTGGGGATGACCCTGTCAAAAAGCCAGGTCCAAAAGATAGCCTTACTGTAGCTAAGCTGTTCCTTAGGGAATTAATTCCAAGATTTGGTTTCCCGGACTCTGTGGAATCAGATAGAGGAAGTCACTTCAACAATGAGGTGATTAAATCACTCTGTTCAGCTTTAAACATTGAGCAGAAGATGCATAGTAGTTATCGCCAAGAAGCATCAGGACTGTATAGCAGATGAATAGTACCCTGAAGTTGAGACTTGCAAAGATGTGTGCATCCATGAATTTGAAATGGCCTGATGCATTACCATTAGTTCTCATGAGCATGAGAAACACACCTGACAGAAAAGTTGGACTGACGCCACATGAAATCCTCATGGGCAGAGCAATGAGGTTGCCGGCGGTTCCTGCCAATGCTCCTGTGAACATAACAAATGATATGGTGTTGGACTACTGCAAGGGTCTAGCTGAAGTGGTTTGCTCTTTCCCTCATTAGGTGGAAGTAACAACTATATTGCCATCATCAGAACAAAGCCACAACCTGAGAGCTGGTGAATGGGTTGTAATTCGAAAGCGTGTGAGGAAAACATGTTTGGACCTTGCTGGAAAGGTCCCTACCAAGTAGTACTAGTTACTACTACAGCTGTGAAGTGTGCACGAGTTCCGAACTGGGTGCATGCCAGCCATACCAGGAAGGTACTCTGTCCCCTGGACGATGAAGATGAGTTGTTGAGAGTACCAAAAACATTCAGATAAACTCCAGAAAAGGAGAGAGAAACTGGAGAATCAGAGATAGACTCTGAGCAGACAGAAGAAATCTCGGATACACCTGTGAGAGACGAGACTGAAGGCTTACAGGAAATTGACTTTGAACCAGTCCCAACTGAGACAGCAGAAGAGCCTAATCAGAGGAGGGCTCTCCCAGAAGCAGGTGTTTTGAGTGAACAATCAGAGCACTCCACTGACCCAGCAGAAGGGGTTGAAGCAAACCAGACTCAAACAGATATGAACCCTCAAGAACCAGTTGCAGGTGCCTCAAGTCAAAATCTTGCAGAGCAAGAAGAAAATGCCAGTCCAATCCCAAAGAGCATTGCCAAAAGGAGCAAGAAGAGGAGATAGGTGGCTGAACTCACAAGCTAAATGAAAGGAGTCAAACATATTGTCAACAATTGAAGAAGAAATAGACACAAGAAAATAAGATTTGAGTGATGGAAAACTGAGTGGAGATCGAAAACTGAAAAGAAAATGAGTTGCAAGTCGAAGATACTCTGGCCCTGAATGGGCATATGCAACAACTAGCGAATGGCAAAGCAAATTTTTGTCTTTTTGTTTTGATCAAGAAAATCCAGGTCAATATTTTGGCACGTGAAGTGTTTCATGAACTGAACTTGAGAATAATAGAGACATGAAATGAAATGAGATAAAGTAATCTGGAAGAGACATTTTGAAATGAACTGATTTTTGACAAGCTACTAAACCGATTTTGACAACAGTTACTGATTTTGACAAAAAGCTCTGAAAGAGAAACTGACAGCTGTAAATACTCGCAAAGAAGATTAATTTGTGTTTTTGAATTTTTGCTGCATAGTTATATTTTTCTTTTTCCACTTACTGGTTCTTAAGAGATCATGGATAACCATAGCAAGAGGTTTAGGTGTAGTAAGTATTTAGGTATTGCATTAGCAATTGTATGTGTGATCACATGTTTGTTATTGATTGTGAGTGTGAGTTTGCATAACAAGGTAGAGACAAATCATACTTCTTCTACACTTATTTACTACACTTACAGAGTTAGATAAATTTAGGTTAGACGAAAAGTATTTACACTTAGATAACTCACGAGGAGATCTTTTTTCTAATGTTTTCTATTGTTCGCTGTAGGAATATGTTGAGACAATGAATGTGAGAGGGTGTTATGTTTGCATGCAAATACCTTCATCTGTATAAGAAAACAAAACAAATCACAGCTTGCCACTAACCAATGGAATAAGTTGCAGTATTCTATTAACAAGATTCTATGACCAGGAGTACATTCAATTTTTCTACTCCAACCATGAGTTAGGCCCTCATTACAACCCTGGCGGTCGGTGGTAAAGCGGCGGTAAAACCGCCAACAGGCCGGCTGTAAAAAAAAATGGAATTATGACCGTGACGGAAACTGCCAACATAGACAGCCCCTTTAACACTCCGACCGCCACAGCGGTACAAACAAACAGCATGGCGGTCACCTCCAACAGACAGACGGGAGACAAGGTACCGCCCACACTATTATGACAGTACAATCCGCTACCTTTTCCGGGCGGATTCAACGCGAACAAAAACACGGCAGAAACAGGACTTGGAAGGGAAAACTCTCACCTCTACACAACCCACGAGGAACCAGGACGCCATGGAGCCGAAACTTCAAATCCTCCCTGCGATTGTCTTTCTGCTACTCTACCAGGAGCACGACCGACGGCGGCGACGACCACGGTGAGTACTGCACCTACGACACAGGGGAGGGAAAAGAGAGTGACACACACACACACACACACAACACGCAACACCCCCACCCCCACCCTCACCCACAACAAACCACACACAAATACATGCTGAAACGTTACATTTCCCCTCCAACCCCCCCTGGAAGAACGCAAGGACAAAAGGAAGTGATTTGAACGAATGTAATCAAGAAAAATCCATTACTCAAAAATTTATATAGACTATTAACAAATATGTACACCAAGAATTCAAGTCCAGGTACTGCACCTATATAGTCCGTGGACCACTGGGCCCAAAATGCATGAGCAAGGCCCGCACAAGATACCCGATCCAAATGGATAGAACACTGCAGGGGCATCAGATCAAAATAAAACAGGCACCTCAGTGGGAAGCGAAGGGGGGCACCTCAGCCGGATGAGTGCACGACGCCAGCTCCACAAGGGGGCTCCATGCCCACTGCTTTATCCTGGGGAGTGCAAAGCCACAGTCTCTCAAGTCTGTTCATGGGGGGATTTCCGACTGCTACATCCTGGGGAGTGCACAGCCACAGTCTCCCAAGTGTCTCCAGTGGGTGGGTTGCCCACTGCTTTATCCTGGGGAGTGCAAAGCCACAGTCTCTCAAGTCTTTTCAGTGGGTGGTTTGCCCACTGCTTTATCCTGGGGAGTGCAAAGCCACAGTCTCTCAAGTCTCTCCAGTGGGTGGGTTGCCCACTGCTGCATCCTGGGGAGTGCAAAGCCACAGTCTCTCAAGTCTTTTCAGTGGGTGGTTTGCCCACTGCTTTATCCTGGGGAGTGCAAAGCCACAGTCTCTCAAGTGGGTGGTTTGCCCACTGCTTTATCCTGGGGAGTGCAAAGCCACAGTCTCTCAAGTGGATAACAGTCTCCACTGGTTCTGGAGTGGGCTTTGTGCCCAGAGTGCTTCATCCTGCCAAGGACAGAGGTAGTGGATGTGATACTCCACTGGTTCTGGAGGGGACTTTGTGCCCAGAGTGCTTCATCCTGCCAAGGACGGAGGTAGTGAATGTGATACTCCACTGGTTCTGGAGGGGGCTTTGTGCCCAGAGTGCTTCATCCTGCCAAGGACAGAGGTAGTGGATGCCTTTCTCCACTGGTTCTGGAGGGGGCTTTGTGCCCAGAGTGCTTCATCCTGCCAAGGACAGAGGTAGTGGATGCCTTTCTCCACTGGTTCTGGAGGGGGCTTTGTGCACAGAGTGCTTCATCCTGCCAAGGACAGAGGTAGTGGATGCCTTTCTCCACTGGTTCTGGAGGGGGCTTTGTGCCCAGAGTGCTTCATCCTGCCAAGGACAGAGGTAGTGGGTGCCTTTCTCCACTGGTTCTGGAGGGGGCTTTGTGCCCAGAGTGCTTCATCCTGCCAAGGACTGAGGTAGTGGATGCCTTTCTCCACTGGTTCTGGGGGGGCTTTGTGCCCAGAGTGCTTCATCCTGCCAAGGACTGAGGTAGTGGATGTCTTTCTCCACTGGTTCTAGAGGGGGCTTTGTGCCCAGAGTGCTTCATCCTGCCAAGGACAGAGGTAGTGAATGTGATACTCCACTGGTTCTGGAGGGGGCTTTGTGCCCAGAGTGCTTCATCCTGCCAAGAACTGAGGTAGTAGATGTGATACTCCACTGACGGTGGTGCAACATGGAAGCTCCCCAGGCCCCTGGAACTGACCACCAGCCTCGTACGAATGACCACTGGGGATGGCAGCCATGTCTGCGGTGGTGCCACTGGCTCAGGATGTGGCGTGGCCGCTGGCGGTGCTGGCGGCGGGCTCAGTAGCGGCGGTGTTTGCGGCGGTCATTGGGCAGCGGTGCTGGTGGGGGGCTCAATGACCTCAGTGCTGGCGGGGGTGTCATGAGCAGCGGTGTTGGTGGGGGGGCTCACTGACCTCGGTGCTGGCGGCGGTGTCATGAGCAGCGATTCTGGTGGAGGGCTCACTGACCTCGGTGCTGGCAGCGGTGTCATGAGCGATGGTGCTGGTGGGGGTCTCACTGAACTCGGTGCTGGTGGAAGTGTCATGAGCCGCGGTGCTGGTGGTGGGCTCACTGACCTCGGTGCTGCTGAAGGGCACAGGTACTGCGGTGCTGGTGAAGGGCTCAGTATCTTGGGTGCTGGCGGCGGTGGCCGTGGTGGCAATGCATGTGGCGTTGGCGGTCTTGTCCGCCGTGCTGGTTGGCGGCGACTTGCCTTTCTTTTTCAGGCCCTTCCCCACCTTGGATGGTGGCGCAGCTGTCTTGCCACTCCCAACTTTTATCTTGGCTGAGCCTTTGGTAGCAGGTGTTTTGGCCTTCTCCCTCCGGGATGTGGGCAACTTCTTCTGTTTTGGAGGTCGGGGAATGTCCTTGGACTCGCTCCTTGGGACACTGGCAGCCCTGCTGCCTGGCGCACTCCAGAAGCTGGTTACTGCTGTCACCACTGTCCCCAGTGATGTGGTGGCTGAGATGCTGGGTTGGACCTGGAAAGGCGGGTCCTAGGGGACGGAAGGGGTGGGGGAGGTGAAGGGAAGAGGTCAATGTTTGACAGGAAAAGTTTCTTAGACACACTGGGACTGGTAGATGGAAGGGGTTTGGGAGTGGAGGATGAGGTAGTGGTTGTAGGAGGTGTCCGTTTGCTTATTTTGGGTGAAGGTGCATGGGCTGGAGGCTGTCGTGAGGTGGATGGCTGTTGGGTGGGTGTGTGACTGCGTTTGTGTACTTTGGGAGGAGGGCTCACAGACACACTGGGATGTGTGAATGGTAGTGGGGGTGGTGACTGCACGTGAGCGGTGTGTGGTGATGGGCGTGCTGGTGATCGAAGTAGTGGCTGAAGATGTAGTGCATGCAGGTGTGAGTGGAGACGTGACAGGGAGGGTGGAGGGAGACGTGGAGGAGGGGGACACAGTGGAGGCAGTGGATGTTGGTATGTGTGCATGGGTATGATGCTTGTTTGAGTGCCTGTGGGATGTGTGCTGCTTATGTTTGCCAGAGCTACCCTTGTGTGTTGAGGTGTGTGCAGGCTGGTCTGATGGTGTGCTTGGGGTATGCTGAGGTACTGGTGATTGGGTCTGGGTGGAGGAAGTTGGAGGGGGGAGGCTGGACACAGGGACAATGGCTGCCATCAGTGCCATCAGTGCTGAGGCCAGAGTCTGAAATGCTCGCTGTTGGGCTGCCTGGCCAGAATGAATGCCCTCCAGGTATGCATTTGTCTGTTGCAACTGCCTCTCTACACCCTGGATGGCATTCAGAATGGTAGACTGCCCAACAATGAGGAATCTGAGGAGGTCAATGGCCTCCTCACTGAGGGCAGCAGGGCTGACTGGGGCAGGGCCTGAGGTGCCTGGGGCGAAGGAGATGCCCACCCTCCTGGGTGAGCGGCCACGGGGCACACGCTGAGGGGCTGCTGGGAGGGCGGTGCTGGTAGGGGAGGTGCGGCTGTACCTGTAGATGCGGGGGCACAGAGGGGCCCGCCACCGCAAGGGAGCTCCCATCAGAGGGGGACTCGATGTCGCTGGTCTCTGCTCCAGTCCCCGCCGTGGAACTCCCCTCGCCCTCCATCCCACTGGTGAATTCTGACTCCGTTGTCTCACCCTCCAGGCCCAAGTGGGATGCAGCTCCCTCCTGCTCCGGTGGCACAGCTCCTCTGCCTGATGATGCTAATGCACACAAGAACAGGGAGACCACAAAAAGGGTGGGGGAAAGAAAGTAGAAAGACATGTTCAGTGCATGCAACACCGCTACCGTTGGCGGACACTACAGACACAGCAGCCCTCTGCACTACGCCATGCACTTAGAGTTCCCTAATTTATCACAGGGACATGGGGTACATGGCCTATGCCCGATTGCTGCACACATGGAAGTCACAGAAGCCTGACTAGGTGTAGATGGCTCTTACTACTGGTGGGGTTGGGGTGCCACTTAGCCTGCCTCACAAAGGGTCCTTGCCTACAAAGCTCGCCCTAGCCTAGGGCAACCTACTGCCCACCTTCCCCACCCAGACACCTCCAATGCGCACAGAGTCAGATGGATGTAACAGTACTCACCACCTTGTGGCTGCTGTGATGCCCTCAAGCGCCCATCCAACTCCGGATACGCCACCGCCAGGATCTGGACCATCAGGGGGGTCATGGTGCGACGGGCACCCATCCCACGTTAGGAGGCCATCCCAGTGTGTACCACCAATGGTTTACCGCGATTGAAAGATCGCTGCAGTGATTTGTGGGTCGTAATACCGTGGGTGTATTCCTGTTGGCGTAACGGTGTGGGTTTTACTATCGCCAGTTTTTCACTGACCTGTGTGGGTGTCTGTATAGTGGCGGATTTCTCTGTGTGGGTCATAATACCCATGGTGGTCACAGTATGTTGGCGGCTGTCAGCACGGCAGTATGCGGCATTTACCACCAGGGTCATAATGAGGGCCTATGTGAACACATAAAAATTATCAAATAAAAAACTACCTATTTTTGCGGGGGGCACCTGCGTTTTTGGTCCTGGGCTCAGCAGCCATCTAGGGAAACCTAACAAATCCAAACATTTCTGAAATATAGACACCGGAGAGAGTTCAGGGAAGTGTGACTTGTGTGGATGCCACAGTGTTTTCTTGCCCAGAATCCTCAGCCAACCTCAAATTTAGCTAAAAAATCAAATTTTTCCCACATTCCTGTGTGAGATCACCGCACTGGGACAAATTTCCTACCACCCAACGTTCTCCTCAGTCTCCCAGTAAAAATGATACCTCACTTGTGTAAGTAGGCCAAGTGCCTGTGACAGGGAAGAGCCAAAAACATGTCAAAAATGAAGGGGAACCAAAGCAGATCCAAAAGGACAGTTTGAAAAAGAATATTCATAGGCTGACAAGTGGGGCAGAATTTTTATCAGTATAGATGCAACAATGCTGGCTGGTAGGAATTTTGTGGATTCCTGCAGATTCCGGAAGGCTCCATCACAAAAATGTGTGATTTCAAGCAAAGTTGGAGGTTTGCAGGGCATTGTGGGTAAGAAAATGGTGTGGGGTTCATGTGAAGCACACCACTCTGGACTCTACCAGATGTTTAGTTTTCAGATGTGTCTGGGTCTCAAAGATTTTTCTACATGACACCGTCCCAAAGTCCAAAAAGTGCAGCCCTCACCATTCCAAGAGGGACGATTTTGCGAGTTAGCCAAGCTCTCATGGCCCAAATATAAAACCAAAACCCAAAATAATCAAGGGTCAGGTGTATCAAAGCTTTTTGCATTCGCAAACGGTGTGAATGCCCGTTTGCGAATGCAAAAAGCCATTTCAGAATGTATCAGAGGCATTCTGAAAGCAATTTTAAGGAATCGCAAAAATAGCGATTCCTTAAAATTGCGACCCTGTTTAGAGAGTTGCAAATTGCGACTCTCTAAATAAGAAATCACAAATAAGGAATCCTTATTTGCGATTTCTAAAGCACATGTAAGAAGCAATTCCTTAATGCAAATTGGGCATTAATGAATCGCTATTTACCACCAAGTTGAACTTGGTGGTAACCATGTGCAAATTTAAAAAATGCATTTAAATTGCCTTTTTAAAATTCACATGTAAAGTACACATGCCCTTTTGGCATGTGGGCACCTTACATGTTGTAAAAAAAATATTTTGGGGTGCAGCAGAGGGGGCCTAAGGCCCCCAGCACCCTGGACTTTGCATTTCCAAAAATTGCGAATTCCAGTTAGGAATTCGCAGTTTTGGAAATGGAAAAAATTCGCAAATATGGGCCTACAGGCCCATAGCTGCGAATGGGGGCCGGTATCGCAGTTTGCGATTCGGTAATAGCATTTGCAATTTTTAAGAAATCGCTATTACCGAATCGCAAATGTGATACATTGCATTTTGCGAATCAGAAATAGCGATTTCTTTAAAATCGCTATTTCCGACTCGCAAAATGCATTCTTGATACATCTGCCCCCAAATGTCCTCTTGCTTGCCGTGGGATAAAAACCCCTAAAACTACAGTGACCCCCGCCCCTAACAACTAAAACTACCTGACCCTCCACCCCTGCCTCTAAACTACGACAACCCCCCACCCCGCACCTAAAACCTAAAACTACCCCGACCCCCACCCCACCCCTAAACATTAAAATAACCCCAACACCCCACCCCACCCCTAAAACTTCGGCGAACCCCACCCCTAACTGCTAAAACTACCGACCCTCCACCCCGCCTCTAAAACTACCACAACCCCCACTCCGCCCATAAAACCTAAAACTACCCCGACCCCCACCCCACCCAACCCCTAAAAACTAAAATAACCCCAACACCCCACCCCACCCCTAAAACTACAGCGACCCCTGCCCCTAACTACTAAAACTACCCGACCCTCCACCCCGCCTCCAAAACTACCACAACCCCCCACCCCACCCCTAAAACCTAAAACTACCCCGACCCCCACCCCACCCTTAAAATCTAAAATAACTCCAACACCCCACCCCACTGCTAAAACTACAGCGACCCCCGCCCCTAACTGCTAAAACTACCCGACCCTACATCTAAACCTACCACGACCCACCACCCCGCCCCTAAAACCTAAAACTACCCAACCCTTCCCCTAAAAACTAAAATAACCCCAACACCCCCACCCTGCCCTTAAAATTACTGTGACCCCGCCCATAAAACCTAAAACTACCCGACCCCTCCCCTAAAAACTAAAATAACCCCAACACCCCCACCCTGCCCTTAAAACTACTGTGACCCCGCCCCTAAAACTTAAAACTACCCCAACCCCCACCCCTAAAACCTAAACTACCCCAATCCCTCACCCCGCCTCTAAAACTACTGCAACCCCAACCCCTAAAACCTAAAACTACTGCAACCCCCACGCCCTGCCCCACAAACCTAAAACTATCACGACCCTTCAACCCGCTCCTAAATCTACCGCAACCCACCCTTTAAAACTACCCCGATCCTCCACCCCTGCCTTTAAAACCTAAAATTACCCTGACCCCCTATCCCGCCCCTTAAAAACTAAAATTACCCTGACTCCTGCCCTTAAAAACTAAAACTACCCCAACCACCCCTAAAACTATCCTCCAACCCTACCCGAGCCCCATTTACTTAACCGCATCCTCTCCGATCCTGAGTCTGTTTTCCTCTGTCTTAATCACCCATGTTCGGTGTTCCCGACATGGGTGGTTAAGGCAGAGGAAAACAGGGTCGCTGTTCAGGAAAGCATTGTTGTGCTTTCGTGGACAATGCACCTTGTTGTTCCGCCGTTGTGGTTTAGGCTGCTTCCTGATTTAGATGCCCTTTTTTAGAGGCTTTGCTTGATGCCCTTTTGTGAGAAAACAGTGCTGATTGCAGAGGCCCCCTAAACTTTTGCCCCCATTTTCCACTTTTTGCTGGTGTTTTCCTGCCTCTGATGGTGCCCTGGGTACTGCTAAACAGTCCCTGGGCCTGTGCTCTGTATAAAATATGGATGCAAATTAGGCTAATTATAATTGGCTATGTCAACCTACCTATAAGTCCATAGTATATTGTAGGGCATGTAGGGTTAGGCACCCCAGCATGGGTAGTGCACTCATAGGTGCACTGCTGAGGTACCCAGAGTCATTTGAAAGGCAGGCCTGCCTTGTTGGTTGCTTTAAATTACAGTTGCATGCAAATTCGACTTTGGAATTAAAAGTACTTTCAAAGTCTCAAACTACCTTATTTTTTCATATAGGTCACCCCTAAGGTGTGCCCTATGTGCCTCTAGGCACCATGTTACTATAAGCAGGGACCTTATAAAAACTGTTTTATCAGCCCTGATGAGTTAAAACAGCCACATTTGTTTTCTCTCATTGTAGTAAATGGCTTACATAGGCTAACATGGGGAGACTTTATTTTAATTAACAAAGTCCCCTTAAGTGTCAGATACCTCAAGTTTGGTATCAAATTATTTGTTAGAATAAATCCCACAACTTACAATTGCTGGATTTTCAATAACTAGTTTAGGTAAAGAGTTTTAAACTCTACCTGAAAAGTTTCCAACTTCAGCTCTGTAGTGCCTTTCTCTGACTGACCAGCCTCTGGCAGTCGGGCCAGGCTGCCTTGATGAGGTGTGAAGTGGCCTAGGCTGAACACAAATAGATGTGCCTGGGGGAGGAGAACTCCCCTTAACAGATGGAGAAGCAGGAAGAAGGTAGGGGTCCCAAGCTGGTCTTCAAAGGCAAGGAAGGACATTTGGAGTAGCCCAGCACCTCCCTCACATCCTACAACCCCAGACAATTAAGTATCCTCTTGATTAGATTAGGAAAGGGGTGTGTTTAAGATTTTTTGCCACACAAGTGGGTCCAGTCAGATGTAACCTCCAAAAATCAGTTTCTCTGATGATGGATTTGTGAAGAATGTTGCTCCCTGGGTTTGTGCCGCACTTCCCAGGAAGTGGTCATCACAGGGGGAAGGACCCTGCATCTGATTGGAGAACCAAGACCCCCCTGTTTTTCACCCAGGAGCTAGGATAAATATGGCAGAGCTGCACCCACACCTCAGTTCCCCACCAGATCCGTACAAGGAAAAACTACAGGAGAAGAAGGACTGCCCTGTTGGACCCCTGACCTGCAGCTGGACACTGCACACTGGAGGACTGCACCAGCTGCATACTTGGGCTTCACCACAAGGACTTTGCCTGGCTTCAACGGGTTCAAGGAGGGACTCCCTGTTTGCTACAGGTAAAAAATTGCTAACCACAGTCCCTAGCATCAACTCATGAAGAACCTGACCAGCTAACCACTGTCCAGTGGCCAATTTGGAGTTTGCGTCCGGTGCATTCTGGGAGTTGTAGCCTGCACCCTCAAGGAGAAACTCCGAGCTTCTGGAACCTTAGGGTGAGCTGTGAACACCAAAAGAACCTTAAAAGAACATCTGGAAGAAGATCCAGAAATTTGGAGAAGTTTGGAGAAGTTTTGGAAAAAAGCTCCATAGAGGGACCCGACCCCCTGTGGCAACTCAACCGGCTTGCCTCAACCGCGACCCGGCCTGACTTGCAGGTTCTTGCCAGTGAAGAAAATCTCCGAAAAAGTGACTAAGTCCGAATGTAGAAAGTTGACCGGGACCTCCCTGGCAGTGCATCCGAAGAGGTCTCTAAGGATGTCGGATCAAGATTCATGTTTTCCCCGGTTGAAGGATTTTCATCTCGAAAAATGATCTATGTCCAAACGTAGAAATCTCCACCTAGGGCTCCCGCAACGCGTATCCGAGGAAGAGTTCCAGGAGGTTAGACTGGACTGGCGACTTGGCCGCGCTGAAGAAAATCTTCAAGAAATGACTAAGTCCGAAGGTAAACTTTTGACCCAGGCCTCCCGCTTGTTGTAGCCAAGCAGGGCTCCATCGTAGATGGCTTTAAACTTTGACTTTGCCCCGGTCGAGGTGCGACCAGATGACCAGATTGGCGCTTTTCATTTCTATGCGCTAGAAAACAGTAATTCTTTACAAAATCATATCTCCAGTTCCCCTTATCCTATTTTATTTGTTTTGGTGTCATTTTAAAGATACAAATATAATCTATTTTCATATATTGGTGTTGGATTTGTTAGAAATGTGGTCTTTGGTTGGCAGTCAGGTTACCCCCTGTCCAAGCAAGGCCCCTCACTCTAGTCAGGGTAAAAGAGAATCACTCTCAGCTAACCCTGCTTACCCCCTTGGTAGCTTGGCACGAGCAGCCAGGCTTAACTTCAGAGCGCTAGGTGTGAAGTATTTGTAACAACACACACAGTAACTCAATGAAAACACTACAAAATGACACAACAGGTTTAGAATAATAGAAAATATTTATCTAAACAGAACAAGACCAAAACGACAAAAATCCACAAGACACAAGTCAACTTATCACTAAAAATGCAACAAGAGTCTTCATGTAATTTTAAACACGATACTAAAGCTGTTAGTGTGAAAATGTACCTTGGGCGCATCAAAAATAACACCGCACTGGCAAGGGTGCGTCAAAAAGGGCTTGCGATGCGTCTATATCACTCACGAGCGAGACCTTGTGTTGTTTCTCCTTCAGTTGGGTTGGCGTGCATTGTCTCTCGTCTTCGCAGGAGAGCGATGCGTCGATCCGGTCAGTACTCTCGGGTCTGTGCAGGCCTTGTGTCGTTTTCACACAACCAGCGATGTTTGCATCAGAAATCCAGCCGCACGATGATCCGAAAACCACGCAGCGCAGGTTGCGATCTCACCAGCCTCCGTCAGCGATGCTTGCGTTGTTTCTCCAGCCACGGGCATCGATCTTCCTGTCGTGTTGCAGGCGAGCGTCAATTTTCAGCCACGAAGCCGGCAGCACCTTGATTTTTCAGCCGTAGATCGGAGTTGCGTTGATCTTTTCCCCAAACGGTGGTCGGTGCATGGATTTCTCACTCTTGGGCTGCCAGTTTCTCCTTTCAGTATCCCAGGAACTGGATGGGCACCACTTGGCAGAGTAACAATCTCAGCAGAGGCTCCAGGTGCTGGCAGAGAGAAGTCTTTGTTGTCCCTGAGACTTCAACAACAGGAGGCAAGCAATAAATCAAGCCCTTGGAGCGTTCTTCACAAGCAGGAAGGCAACACAAAGTCCAGTCTGTGTCCTCTAGCACAGGCAGAAGCAGCAACTGCAGGATAGCTCCACAAAGCACAATCACAGGAAGGACAGCTGTTCTTCCTCAGCTCTTCAGCTCTTCTCCAGGCTGAGGTTCCTCTTAGTTTCCAGAAGTGTACTAAAGTCTGTGGTTTTGGGTGCCCTTCTTATACCCATTTTGCCCTTTGAAGTAGGCTTACTTCAAAGAAAATTCTCTCTTGTTTGTGAAATCCTCCCTTGCCCAGGACAGGCCCCATACACACACCAGGGGTTTGGGTACTGCATTGTGTGAGGGCAGGCACAGCCCTTTCAGGTGTCAACTCCTCCCCTCCCTCCTAGCACAGATGGCTCATCAGGAAATGCAGACTACACCCCAGCTCCCTTTGTGTCACTGTCTAGTGAGAGGTGCAACCAGCCCATCTGTAAAACTGACCCAGACAGGGACTCCACAAACAGGCAGAGTCACAGAAATGGATTAAGCAAGAAGATGCTCACTTTCTAAAAGTGGCATTTTCAAACACACAATCTTAAAATCCACTTTACTAAAAGATGTATTTTTAAATTGTGAGCTCAGAGACCCCAAACTCCACATATCTATCCGCTCCCAAAGGGAATCTACACTTTAATCCTATTTAAAGGTAGCCCCCATGTTAACCTATGAGAGGGACAGGCCTTGCAACAGTGAAAAACGAATTTACCAGTATTTCACTGTCAGCACATATAAAACACATTACTATGAGGGTCATTCTGACCCTGGCGGCCGGTGGCCGCCAGGGCCACCGACCACGGGAGCACCGCCAACAGGCTGGCGGTGCTCCAATGAGCATTCTGACCGCGGCGGTTCAGCCGCGGTCAGAAGCGGAAAGTCAGCGGTCTCCCGCTGACTTTCCGCTGCTCTTTGGAATCCTCCATGGCTGCGGAGCGCGCTCCGCAGCCATGAGGATTCTGACCCCCCTACCGCCATCCAGTTCATGGCGGGAAAGCCGCCATGAACAGGATGGCGGTAGGGGGGGTTGCGGGGCCCCTGGGGGCCCCTGCCGTGCCCATGCCAATGGCATGGGCACGGCAGGGGCCCCCGTAAGAGGGCCCCGAAAAGTATTTCAGTGTCTGCCTTGCAGACACTGAAATACGCGACGGGTGCCACTGCACCCGTCGCACCTTCCCACTCCGCCGGCTCGATTACGAGCCGGCATCCTCGTGGGAAGGTCGTTTTCCCCTGGGCTGGCGGGCGGTTTTACTGGAACCGCCCGCCAGCCCAGGGGAAAACTTGTAATACCCGCCGCGGTCTTTTGACCGCGGCGCGGTAATTTGGAGGGTGGGATCCTGGCGGGCGGCCTCCGCCGCCCGCCAGGGTCATAATGAGGCCCTATATGTCCTAACTTAACCATACACTGCACCCTGGCCTTGGGGCTAGCTAGGGCCTATCTTAAGGGTGTCTTACATGTAAGAAAAGGGAAGGTTTAGGCCTGCTAAGTGGGTACACTTGCCAAGTCGATTTTACAGTTTAAAACTGCACACACAGACACTGCAATGGCAGGTCTCAGACTTGATTACAGAGCTACTTATGTGGGTGGCACAACCAGTGCTGCAGGCCCACTAGTAGCATTTGATTTACAGGCCCTGGGCACCACTAGTGCACTTTAGTAGGGACGTATTAGTAAATCAAATATGCCAATCATGGATAAACCAATTACATACACATTTTGTATAGGAGCACTTGCACTTTAGCCCTGATTAGCAGTGGCAAAGTGTCCAGAGAAACAAAAACAGCAAAAACTGAAACTAGCACACAACAACCTGGAAAACAGAGGCAAAAAGTTAAGGGAGACCACGCCAAAGATGAAAAGTCTAACAGATTTTTATTGTGTTTTACTTATTTACTATTTTGTGATTTTTAAATGCTTTATACACTAGTCTCCTAAGTTAAGCTGTGTCGCTCTTTGCCAAGCTACCAAGGGTTGAGCTGTGTTCAATTACTAACTGGACTTAAGTGGAAGTTAGTGGCCTATTGCTAAGTGTAGGTACTGCCCTTACTAATAATCCATTTTCCAACACCGTTGACTTGGTTTGGCTAACTTAGAGCCCATTGTGGCTGAACCAATCCCCCTCAATTCCCCTCACTGTGGATGCTGACCAGACTGACGCCCAGCTGACGAATAAATCTCTGCTTGCTGACCCATTAAGGAGAAGTATAATGAGATGTAATGCTATATTCTGTTGCAGGTTTTTGTCTTTCTTTTCTAGGTACCAACCGCTATATTTTTACTAGAGCCATAGTTTAAATGTTTTCTAAATTAAATTTGGTCAGACTTTTGCTTTTTGCATGAAGCCCAACATGCACTTCAAATTAAAGGGTTAGGTAGATTCATGTCCTGTAGTCTAACTAATCAAAGATTGTTTTTGTTCAACTGTTGATGGCTAAATGTATGCCATATCTTTAGTTCAAGTATTGCTGATAATAATCTGTGTATTAGCCATTGAATGTTTGATCTTAAATGTGTTAGTGAGATTTACCTCATAAGTGCAGGCGTCGGCCAGTGGCCAACAACTACCCTACCTCCCTGGTGCAGGTCAGTACCAGTGGGTGACACCAGGGAGGGTGTTGAAAATGATTTTTTTTAAATTTAATTTCCCATCTGGAGACACAGAAGAGCTTCCATGTCTCCGCCCGCACACCACCCGCCCCTTTGTGCTGACATCACAATCTGTTTTACCCACTAGAGCAGGAAGCGGAGGTAAGGCGTTTCCTGCTCCAGTCGGGTAGATAGGCCCAAACGGGCCTCCCCACTATTCCTGAAACGTTTCCTGGCCCTGTATTGCCACGCAGCTGCGATCCAGGGCCAGGAAAACCCACTAGACATCAGGGATTTCACGTGGGGTGTTGGCCCCCTCTGAAAACGGGCTGCCTCCCCCCCTGGGGGGGGGTATCTAGTTGTATTGCCACTATGGCTCCCAGGGAAACCATACATCTATTACAAAAATATATAGATCTATAAATATAAAGACCTATATATATGTATAGATATATATATATATATATATATATATATATATATATATATATATATAGAGTGAGAGAGAGAGAGAGATCACTTTTGTCAATGCGTGTGTGGTTTCCCTGGGGGCTGCGATCGGTCCCCAGGAAAACCACACCCACATATAAAAATTATCTATACATATATATATATGCACATACTTCAACTGACACCTTTCAACTGTAGCTTTAGGCAGCAATAAAAAGTCAAGTAACTCTTGTGATAATGTTTCTGCTACAAAAGGATCTGACTTTCGTCTAGTGGCAGTTTTGATGTCATAAAGTAGCGCAGAAGGTTTCTATTCCTACTGCAAAGATCTGAGTGAATTAGTAAAGCCAGCCATTACCTGCGCCATAATACAACTGATATGTATGTGGGAGGGGGGCTATGGAAGATGAAGGGCACTTTTGCTGGGTGGTAGTGAGGGAATTTGAGGAAGAGGTCATGGGAATGGGAGCACCAATAATGATTGTTGGACTGGGTGCCAGAGGTGCTAAAAGCTGACGATTGGCATGTGACAAGGGGGGTCATTACAACATTGGTGGTAAAAGCTGCTTACCGCCCTGCAGAAGACCGCCAACACACCGCTGCGGCAGCGGAATTCCGCCACAGCTATTATGACCCACATCTCGGAATCCGACAAAACTCAGACACCCACACAAGTCCGCCACACCAAAGGTCAGAGACAAACTGGCGAAAACAAAACCTCCACCGTCACGCCAACAGAAATACGCCCACACTATCACGACACACGAATCCACGCGGCGGTCTTTCAACCGCGGTATTCCATTGGCGGTACACACCGCCACGCTCAAAATACACACACTCTTACAAAACACAGCCACATTGGACAATTCGAAATACACACACCTGATACACATACACACACCACTCCCACACACCCAATACAATATAAAACACACACCCACATCACCCACAAACCCCTACGACCACAATTACAGAGAGAAGGCCAGAGAGAGACACCACCATTAACAAACTAGCATCCACAGGCACACAACACCATCACCCACACAACTTCCACGCACAAAACACCACACACCACGACATATCACCACACTTATCAGCACACACACCACCCCACACATCACCCACACCACCCCATGTTACAGCAAAGACAGGCCAGGTTCTCGGAGGAGGAGCTCAGGGTCATGGTGGAGGAAATCGTCCGGGTAGAGCCACAGCTATTTGGATCACAGGTGCAGCACACCTCAATTGCAAGGAAGATGGAGCTATGGCGAAGAATAGTCGACAGGGTCAACGCAGTGGGACAACACCCAAGAAATCGTGAGGACATCAGGAAGAGGTGGAACAACCTACGGGGGAAGGTGCGTTCCGTGGTCTCAAGACACCACCAGGCGGTTCAGCGGACTGGCGGCGGACCCCCACCTCCTCACCCACAACTAACAACATGGGAGGAGCAGGTCTTGGCGATTCTGCATCCAGAGGGCCTCGCAGGAGTCGGTGGAGGAATGGACTCTGTTAAGTCAAATCTTAACTATTACATCCCCCACCCTACCTGCATGCTATCACATACCCCCACCCTCGCCCCCACCCCTATCACTCCAACTCCTCACAAATGTACCGATATCACAAACCACACATCCCAACACCAAGCCCTGCATGCAACAACAACGCATGGACACCCATCACCAAAGCATGCCCACTGCACATACCCATACACCCCCCTAAACCATAATCACACAAGCTCACACAAAGGAATGCCAGCACTGGGGTACACGGTTACCCACCCATTGCACACCACGACACACACAGATGCAATAATCATGCCTTTACACCCCTACAGGACCACTACCCGTCACCAGACAGGAGGGTCCAGACATGTCCACTCCACCCACAGAAGAGGCCCACAGTGATGACAGCACCTCTGTCCACCTGGATCTAGATGACCAGCCCGGACCATCGTGGGCCTCGGGACAGTCGGTTCCCCTCACACAGGCACAGGCCACCACAGACCTTCCCCCTTCTGGAAACAACAGCACAGCACCCACCCAGCGGGCCCATACCTCCGTCCCCAGGACACGTCAGTCAGCTGTGTGTCCACCACTACAGGGAACCCAGGATAACCCACCACCCCAACAACAACAGGGACCTGGGGACAGTGGCAGTGGGCACACGGTCAGGGGACGGAGGCCCAGGAACACAGGGGAACTGGGAGGGCTGCTGTGCGACAGGGGGCGGACAGAACAAGGGAACCCACTCTACACGAGGCCCTCTCCTCTATCCTGGGAGCCTACCACCACTCCCAGGAGACGATGGCAACGGTACTGGCCAAGTTCCAGGAGACCCAGCGGATGCAGGAGGAACAGTATTTGGGGTTCAGGGAGGAACTCAGAACCATCAGCTCCGCCCTGGGCACCATCATAGGGGTGCTGAAGGAAGTACTCAACACCAGGAGGGACACTGTGGCACTACAAGGGGCCCCTGACACTAGCATGGACGATGAACTGCCCACCACCTCCGCCGGCGCTAGTGGACAGGAGGCACCGCCACAGGACCACCACACCAGCGCCCCACCCCCTGCAGACAGAGAACCACCCCGCAAACGGTCCCTGAGATCCAGGAACAAGACAGAGCACGATGCCAAGACCCCCGCCAAGAAATGAGACCACCCTGATTGTCATCCCACTGTCCCACTTTGTCACCCTGTCCATATTGAAACTGCCCCAGCTCCACTTCCTATGCCCATATGGGCAGTGCACCTGTGAGACTAATAGACTGGACTCTGCCATGGACACTCCTCCGCCATCACCCCTCACCATTTAACTTCCCCCTCCAATATTTTGTATTGAAATAAACACACCTAAAGCACCAAAAGATCTGGAGTCTGTCTATGATTTCGAAATAGTGTATTTGCAATTACAGTGACAAAATGTTCATGAAATAGTAATGTCAACATACCTATATCACACAGCTCTAGTCCATGAGGAATCTAAGCAGATGACACACGTTGGGACCCGCACCTGTGAAACCGTAAGGGAAAGTGACAACTCAGTGACCATACACTGGGTGAAATCGACAGACAGGATAGAGGTAGAAGTGTAAAAATACATGTAGTAGTCAGGAATGTATTCTCACCTCTGTTTCATTGGAAATATTGCTGGATGACTGAGTCCCTGTTCTGCATGTCTTCTTCCTCTGCTTCCTCCTCATCACTGTCCACAGGCTCCACAGCTGCCACAACACCGCCATCTGGACCATCCTCCTGCAGAAAAGGCACCGGTCGTCGCAAAGCCAAGTTGTGAAGCATACAGCAGGCCACGATGATCTGGCACACCTTCTTTGGTGAGTAGAATAGGGATCCACCTGTCATAAGCAGACACCTGAACCTGGCCTTCAGGAGCCCGAAGGTCCGCTCGATCACACCCCTAGTTCGACCATGGGCCTCATTGTAGCGTTCCTCTGCCCTTGTCCTGGGATTCCTCACTGGGGTCAGTAGCCATGACAGGTTGGGGTAACCAGAGTCATCTAATAGCCACACAGGGTGCCTCTGGAGTTGACCCATCACATAAGGGATGCTGCTATTCCGCAGGATGTAGGCGTCATGCACTAAGCCAGGGAACATGGCATTAACATAGGAGATGTACTGGTCGGCCATGGAATGATAACTCATCCGGTTCCTGTACACCTGTTCACTCCTGTGGGGGGGGGGCAAAGCCACATGGGTCCCATCAATGGCACCTATGATGTTGGGGATATGTCCAAGGGCATAGAAGTCACCTTTCACTGTAGGCAAATCCTCCACCTGAGGGAAAACGATGTAGCTCCGCATGTGTTTCAGCAGGGCAGACAACACTCTGGACAATACGTTGGAAAACATAGGCTGGGACATCCCTGATGCCATGGCCACAGTTGTCTGAAAAGACCCACTAGCAAGGAAATGGAGCACTGATAGCACCGGAACTTGAGGGGGGATTCCTGTGGGATGGCGGATTGCTGACATCAGGTCTGGCTCCAACTGGGTACACAGTTCCTGGATTGTGGCACTGTCAAACCTGTAGGTGATAATCAAATTTCTTTCCTCCATTGTCGACAGGTCCACCAGTGGTCGGTACACCGGAGGATTCCGCCATCTCCTCACATGTCCCAGCGGACGGTGCCTATGAAGGACAACAGCAAGCACAGAGTCAAACAACTCAGAGGTATGTACCAACAGTCTCCACAGAACACCATTCATACACAAAATGTGGCCTGTATGTGTGTTGAGACTAGGCCTGGGTATGTGTGACGCAGTTGGTAATTAGGCCATGTGGGCCCCTGAAATGGCGGATGCCTGACCT
Source organism: Pleurodeles waltl (assembly GCF_031143425.1). Lineage (NCBI taxonomy): Eukaryota > Metazoa > Chordata > Amphibia > Caudata > Salamandridae > Pleurodeles > Pleurodeles waltl. The sequence continues at coordinate 48,235,759 of NC_090440.1, read as the reverse complement.
GTAAAGTGGGACAATGGGATGTGAGGTAACTGCGCTGGCGTTGTACACCATTGCGGTAGGCGGTCGGAGACCGCGGCGCAATTCTGCATTGGGTAACATTGGACCCTATGGGTCCCAGGATCCAATGACGATGTATGCCGGCGGTGATGGTACGCACCGCCACGGACGTGACCGCCGCTGACGTGACCGCCATTTTCTATCTGTTGAATCACTCGATACCTGATCTTTGACTGGAGAGGACCTACACTGCAAGTGCTGCTGTGACCTCGGTCTGGAAGAGACAATGGCTCGTTCGTCTGGGGAAAGGGCCCCTGCCTTCACTGCGGAGGAGTTGGAGAAGCTCGTCGATGGGGTCCTCCCCCAGTACACGCTACTCTACGGTCCTCCAGACCAACAGGTAAGTACACAGGGAGCATGTTGTATGGGCTATGCCTGTGTGGAGAGGGCTGGTTGTAAGAAGGAAGGGGGCAGAGTGCTGCGTGCATGAAAGACGGTGGGTGCATGTGCCACATGGCAATGGTAGGGATGGGGGCCACTCACTTTGATGGCGCAGTTGGTAATGACTTCTCTTCTTACCCTGTACATTTCATGTAGGTCAGCGCCCACCAGAAGAAGGATATTTGGCGTGCCATCGCCAAGGACGTCTGGACCCTGGGGGTCCACCACAGACGGAGCACCCACTGCCGTAAAAGATGGGAGGACATTCGCTGCTGGAGCAAGAAGATGGCGGAGGCTCAGCTGGGGATGGCCTCCCAACGTGGGAGGGGTGCCCGTCGAACCATGACCCCCCTGATGTTCAGGATCCTGGCGGTGGCGTACCCGGAGTTGGATGGGTGCTTGAGGGCATCACAGCAGACACAAGGGGGTGAGTACACTCTCATTCAGCTGACTTTGCGCGCAGTGGAGGTGTCTGGGTGGGGTAAGAGGGCTGTGGGTTTCCCTAGGCCAGGGCGAGTTCCGTAGCCTAGGCCCCTCCGTAAGGCATAGCCCTGTGGCCCCCCACCCCACCTCTGTAGAGTGCCAAGTACAGCTATTCATGCATGTTGGAAAATGGGCTATTGGTAAGGGCAGGTAGGTACCTACACTTAGCAATAGGCCATTAACCTCCACTAAGGTCCAGTTAGGTCTCAGTAAATTAACCCCAGCTCAACCCTTGGTAGCTTGGCAACGAGCGTCAAGGCTTAACTTAGGAGACAGAGTGTAAAGCATTCAAATATCACAAAACAGTAATTAAATAAAACACAGGAAACAGTTTAAAATCCGAAACCAATTTATAAAAATAGAATATATTTTTATCTTTAAAATGACACCAAAACGAATAAAATCGGATAAGGGGAACCGGAGATATGAATTTTTAAAGAATTATTATTTTTTTAGCGCCTAGAAACAAAAAGCACCAATCGGGTCATCTGGTTGCACCTTGACCGGGGCAAAGTCAAAGTTTCAGGCCGACCGCGATGGAGCCCTGCTCGGCTACAGGCCGCGGGAGGCCTCGGTTAAAAGTTTACCTTCACACTTAGGCCCTCATTCTGACCTTGGCGGTCTTTTCGCAAGACCGCCGAGTTACCGCCGCGGTGAAGACCGCCGACCGCGGCGGTATGCCGCTGTGCGCATTCTGACCGCTGGGAGCGTTCCGCCGGAAAATCGCCAGCAGCCACACTGGCGGTCGGCGGGAAAGTGGAGACTGGTCAACCTCCACCGCCACGCCAGCAGAACACCGCCCACAGAATTACGACCCACATTTCTGTGTGGCGGTCTTCTGTTGGCGGTCTTCTGTTGGCGGTCACCTCCCCATGGCTCCTGTCACCTCCCGGAGGACCAACGCACAAGGTAAGTTGATCGTCCGTGAGGGGAGGGGGTGGGGGGTGTTGTGTGAAGTGTGCGTGCATGGGGGTGTGCGTGGGAGTGTGTAGAGGGGGTGTGTGAGTGCGTGCATGCGGGCGGGGAGTGCTGCTGTGCCCATGGGCAATGTGTGTAGTTCGGCGGGTGCGCATGTCGGCATGTATGTGTGCGGGTATGTGTCCCCGTTGTGTATGTGTGTGTGTAGGGGGTGTGTATATGTGCATGTAGGGGGTGTGTGCATGTCGGGGTGCGTGTATGTGCATGTCGGGGTGGGGGTGGGGAGGGGGTTCGTACCACCTCTGGGGGGTGGCAGGGGGGTGGAGGGTGTGGGGGGAGGACTCGGGGGGGCACTGGGGGGTGGGGGAGACCCCTATCAGTGCCAGGGAAGGAATTCCCTGGCCCCGATAGTGCCTACCGCCATGGTTCGCATGGCGGTTCCCGACCGCCAGAAACCGCGGCGGTAAGCAGGGTCATGATACCGTTGGCGGTCTTGGGTCGACCGCCGGACCGGAGTGCGCAGACTCCAGCCCGTCGGTCATGACCGCCGTGGCTGTCAGAGTGGGGAAGTGGCGGTCGGTCGCGGCGGTGACCGCCGCGGTTAGAATGCCATTTTTAATACCGCCGGACTGTTCGCGGTCCGACCGCCGTCTCTCCGCCGACCGCCAAGGTCAGAATGAGGGCCTTAGTCTCTTTTTCGAAGATTTTCTTCAGCGGGACAAACCTGCCAGTCCAATCCGCCCTCCTGGAGCCCTTCTCCGGATACGCGATGCTGGAATCCTCGGTGGAGATTTTTACCTTCGGACTTAGTTGTTTTTTCGAGGTGAAAATCCTTCGAACGGGGTAAACCTGGATCTTGATCCGACGTCCATGGAGCCCTCCTCGGATACGCTGGCTGGGAGGTCCCGGTCAACTTTGTACCTTCGGACTTAGTCTCTTTTTCCGAGATTTTTCTTTACCGGGACGAACCAGCAAATCAGGCCGGGTCGCGGTTGAGGCAAGCCGGCTAGAGTTGCCGCGGCGGGTCGGTCCCTCTATGGAGCTTTTTTTCAAAAGTTGTCCAAACTTCTCCAAACTTCTGGGGCTTCTCCCAGATGTCCTTTTAAGGTTCTTTTGGGGTCCAGAAGTTCTGAGATGGTCCTTGGGGGGGTGCGGACTACAACTCCCAGAATGCACCTGGTGCAAACTCCTTTTTGGCCACTGGACAGTGGTCAGCTGGTCGCTTTCTTCAGGAGTTGGCGCAGGGGACTCTGGATAGCAATTTTTCACCTGTAGCAAACAGGGAGTCCCTCCTTGAACCAGTTGAAGCCAGGCAAAGTCCTTCTTGTGGTGAAGCCCAAGTGTGCAGCTGGTGCAGTCCTTCTGAGTGCAGGTTCCAGGTGCAGGCCAGGGGTCCAGCAGGGCAGTCCTTCTTCTCCTTTGGTTCTTCCTTGTTGGAATCTGATGGGGATTTGAGGTGTGGGTGCAGGTCTGCCAGTTTTATCCTTGCTCCTGGGTGAAAAGCAGGGGGGTCCTGGTTCTCCAATCAGGGGCAGGGTCCTTCCCCCTGCGATGACCACTTCCTGGGAAGTGTGGCAAAAATGCATCCCAGAGAGCAACATTCTCTAAAAATCCAACATGGCTAAATCTGATTTTTGGAGGTTACATCTGGCTGAGCCCACCCACTGGTGTGGCTAAAAATCATAAACACACCCCTCTCCTGCCCTCTCCTAATCTAATCAAGGGGGCACCTAGTTGTCTGGGGTTGCAGGATGTGGGGGTGTTGCTGGTTGCTCCAAATGTCCTTCTCTGCCTTTGAAGACCAGTTTGGCAGCCCTCCCCCTTCCTGCCTCACCATCTGCTGAGGGGAGATTTCCTCCCACAGGCACATTCCTTTGTGTGAAGCCAGGCCACTTCACACCTCATCAAGGCAGCTTGGTCAAGCTGCTCAAGGCTGGCCAATCAGAGCACAGCAGCAAAAACAATGCAGGGCTGAAATTGGCAACTTTTCAGATAAAGTTTAAAACTCTTTACCTGAACAAGTTATATTAAATCCCACAACTGGAAGTTGTGGGATTTATTACAACAATTAATTTGATACCAAACTCTTGGTATGCATCATTTAAGGAGACTTTAAAAATTAAAATAAAGTCTCCCCATTCTAGCCTATGAAGGCCATTTACTACAATGAGGGAAAAACGAATTTGGCTGTTTTTACCTCACCAGGGCTTATAAAACTATTTTTATAAAGTCCCTGCTTATAGTTACATGGCACCCAGCCCTAGGGGCACATAGGGCACATCTGAGGGGTGACTTATATGTAAAAATAAGGCAGTTTGAGACTTTGGAACTACTTTTAATTCCAAAGTCGAATTTGCATATAACTTTAATTTAAAAGCAGCCAGCAAGGCAGGCCTGCCTTTAAAATGACACTGGGCACCTCAGCAGTGCACCTATGGGTGCACTACCTATGCTGTGGTCCCTAAACCTACATGCCCTACCATTTTCCTTGGGACTTATAGGTAGGTTAACTTAGCCAATTATAATTAGCCTAATTTGCATATCCATTTTACACAGAGCACTGGCCCTGGGACTGGTAAGCAGTACCCAGGGCACAGCCAAGAGTCAGTAACCACCAGTACCTGTCCAAAAAGTGTGGGGGTGACCAGGGCAAAAAGGAGGACTTTCCTACAATGCACCTGTGTCATCTATGTGTGCATATGTCATCCATAGCCTTGTAGGCCATTTCCCAGGAATTGCGCTGTAGAGCCCAACAGTGCGACGTAGTGCAGGGGACTTCTGTGTCTGTCTTGTCCGCCAACGGTAATCCATGCACTCAACATGTCTTTCTTCTGTCTCCCCCCCCCTTTTTTTGTGGTCCCCCTGTTCTTGTGTGCATTAGCATCATCAGACGGAGGAGCAGTGGCAAAAGCACGAGGGAGCTGCATCCAACATGGCCATGGAGGGCCACACTACGGACTCAGAATACACCAGTGGGACGGCGGGCGAGGGGAGCACCACGGCGAGGACAGGAGCTGAAACCAGCGACGCGGACTCGTCTTCCGATGGGAGCTCCCTTGTAGTGGCGGCAACATCTGTGCCCCCCACTTCTACAGGTACAGCCGCCACCACCCCTACCAGCACCGCCCTCCCAGCAGCCCCTCAGCGTTCGCCCCATGCCCGCTCACCCAGGAGGGTGGGCATCACCTTCGCCCCAGGCACCTCAGCCCCTGCCCCTGTCACCCCTGCTGCCCACAGTGAGGAGGCCATTGACCTCCTCAGGTCACTCACTGTTGGGCAGTCTACCATTTTGAATGCCATCCAGGGTGTAGAAAGGCAGTTGCAACAAAGAAATGCATTCGTGGAGGGCATTCATTCTGGTCAGGCGGCCCTTAACCGATCCTTTCAAACTCTGGCCTCAGCACTGATGGCAGCCATTGTCCCTGTGTCTAGCCTCCCCCCTCCAACTTCCTCCACCCAGACCCAATCCCCTGTAACTCTGCCTATCCCAAGCACACCATCAGACCAGCCTGCACACACCTCACCACACAAGGGAAGCTCAGGCAAACATAAGCACCACACATCCCACAGGCACTCACGCAAGCATCACACACATACAGACACACCAACATCCACTGCCTCCACTGTGTCCCCCTCCTCGTCGTCTCCCTCCTCCCTCCCAGTCTCGTCTACACTCACACCTGCATGCACTACCTCTACAGCCACTACGTCCCGCACCAGCACACCCACGAGCACACCCCGCTCACGTGCAGTCACCACCCCCACTACCATTCACACGTCCCCTGTGTCCTCTCCCAATGTGCCTGTGACGCCCCCTCCCAAGATACACAAACGCAGGCACACACCCACCCAACAGCCATCCACCTCACAACAGCCTCCAGCGCATGCACCTGCACCCAAAGCCACAAAAGTTACACCTCCTACAACCACCACCTCTTCCTCCACTCCCAAACCCCCTCCAGCTACCCGTCCCAGTGTGTCCGAACAACTTTTCCTGTCCACCCTTAACCTATTTCCCACCCCCACCCCCCGTCCAACTCATAGGTCCCGAACTAGCACCTCAGCCACTACATCTCAGGGACCAGTGGTGCCTGTTGTCACAGGTATGTGGAGTGCACCGGCCACCAGGACACCCAGTGTGGCACGGAGCCACAGCACAGCCAGTCCCTCCCCCTGTGAAGCACCAGAAGTTGGCCAGTGCCCGGCGGGAGAGGGGGAAGACTCCAGCCACCCAAGCCGCTCCCAGGGGTCCCAGTGGGAGTGTGGACTCAGCTGTGACTCCTCCCAAGGTGGTGAAGGGCCACAAGAAACCCAGCAAGTCTGGGAGGAGCAGCACGGTGGAGAAGACAGCCATCATCCCCGCTGCCCAGGAGGGCCTCGCCAGCCCCATCGTCGCTGCCCAGGAGGGCCCCGCCAGCCCCAACGTCGCTGCCCAGGAGGGCCCCACCAGCCCCAGCGTCGTTGCTGCCCAGGTGGGCCCCGCCAGCCTCATCGTCGCTGCCCAGGAGGGCCCGCCAGCCCCATCGTTGCTGCCCAGGAGGGCCCCGCCAGCCCCATCGTCGCTGCTGCCCAGGAGGGCCCCGCCAGCCGCAGCCCAGCTGACCAATGAAGGACCACCAGCCCCAGCCCAGCTGGGCAATGAAGGACCGCCAACTCAAGCACCGCTGAACAGGGCAAGGACCGCCAACTCAAGCACCGCTGAACAGGGCAAGCACAGCTGAACAGGGCAAGGACCGCCAACTCAAGCACCGCTGAACAGGACAAGGACCTCCAACTCAAGCACCGCTGAACAGGGCAAGCACCGCTGAACAGGGCAAGGACCGCCAACCCAAGCACCGCTGAACAGGGCAAGAACCACCAACTCAAGCACCGATGAACAGGGCAAGGACCGCCAACTCAAGCACCGCTGAACAGGGCAAGAACCGCCAACTCAAGCACCGCTGAACAGGGCAAGCACCGCTGAACAGGGCAAGGACCGCCAACTCAAGCACCGCTGAACAGGGCAAGAACCGCCAACTCAAGCACCGCTGAACAGGGCAAGCACCGCCAACTCAAGCACCGCTGAACAGGGCAAGCACCGCTGAACAGGGCAAGGACCGCCAACTCAAGCACTGCTAGCCCATGAGCAGCAGGGGCACTGACACAACTGGGACCGTCACGGGGTGAGTGATGCACTCTGGGCAGCAGTCCCCCTCCAGAACCAGTGGATTATCACATCCACTACCTCAGTCCTTGGCAGGATGAAGCACTCTGGGCACCAGACCCCCTCCAGAATCAGTGGATTATCACATCCACTACGTCTGTCCTTGGCAGGATGAAGCACTCTGGGCACCAAGCCCCCTCCAGAACCAGTGGAGACATGCATCCACTACCTCAGTCCTTGGCAGGATGAAGCACTCTGGGCACCAAGCCCCCTCCAGAACCAGTGGAGACATGCATCCACTACGTCTGTCCTTGGCAGGATGAAGCACTCTGGGCACCAGTCCCCCTCCAGAACCAATGGAGAAAAACATCCACTACGTCTGTCCTTGGCAGGATGAAGCACTCTGGGCACAAAGCCCCCTCCAGAACCAGTGGAGACATGCATCCACTACCTCAGTCCTTGGCAGGATGAAGCACTCTGGGCACCAGTCCCCCTCCAGAACCAGTGGAGAAAGACATCCACTACGTCTGTCCTTGGCAGGATGAAGCACTCTGGGCACAAAGCCCCCTCCAGAAACCAGTGGAGAATGTTATCCACTTGAGAGACTGTGGCTTTGCACTCCCCACGATGCAGGAGTGGGCAACCCACCCACTGTAGAGACTTGAGAGACTGGGGCTTTGCACTCCCCAGGGTTGAACAGTGGGCAACCCACCCACTGTAGAGACTTGAGAGACTGTGGCTTTGCACTCCCCAGGATGCAGCAGTGGGCAACCCACCCACTGTAGAGACTTGAGAGACTGTGGCTATGCACTCCCCAGGATGCAGCAGTGGGCAACGCATCCACTGTAGAGACTTGAGAGACTGTGGCTTTGCACTCCCCAGGATGCATCAGTGGGCAACTCACCCACTGTAGAGACTTGAGAGACTGTGGCTTTGCACTCCCCAGGATGCATCAGTGGGCAACCCACCCACTGTAGAGACTTGAGAGACTGTGGCTTTGCACTCCCCAGGATACAGCAGTGGGCAACCCACCCACTGTAGAGACTTGAGAGACTGTGGCTTTGCACTCCCCAGGATACATCAATGGGCATGGAGCCCCCTCGTGGATCTGGCGTCGTGCACTCATCCGGCTGAGGTGCCCCCCCTTCCATTCCCCCTGAGGTGCCTGTCGTATTTCTATCTCATGCCCCTGCAGTGTTCTCTCTGTTTTGATACGGTATCGTGTGTGGGCCTCGCCCATGCATTTTGGGCCCAGTCGTTCACGGACTATGAATGGTGCAATACCTGGACTACTAATCTTGGTGTATATTTTGTTAATAGTGTATATATGTATATTTTTGCTTACTGAATTTTGATATGTTACAATGGTTACACTCATTTCCTTTTGTCTTTGCATTCTTCCGGAAGGGTTGGGGGGTGTTACTATAATGTATAGATATGTATTAGTGTGTGTGTTGTAATGGGTGAGGGTGGGGTTGTTGCGTGTGTGTGTCCCTGTTTTTTGCCTCCCCCCTCCCCTGTGTCGTAGGTGCAGTACTCACCGTGGTCTTCGCCGCCAGCGTTGGTGCTCCTGGTACAGGAGCAGGAAGACTGTCGCAGGGAGGATTTGGAGTTCCGGGTCCATGGTGTCCGCCTTCCTCGTGGAGTGTGTAGAGGTGAGCGTTTTCCCTTCGAAATTCCTGTTTCCGCCGTGTTTTTATCCGCAGTGTATCCGCCCTGGAAAAGGTGGCGGATTGGCCTGTCATAATAGTGTGGGCGGTACATTGTCCTCCGCCTGTCTGTTGGCGGTGACCGCCGCGCTGTTTGTTTGTACCGCCGTGGCGGTCGGAGTGTTAAAGTGGCTGTCTTTGTTGGCGGTTTCCGCCACTGTTGTAATTCCCAAAAAAATTCCACCAGCCTGTTTGCGGTCTTACCGCCGCTTTAACACCGTCCGCCAGGGTTGTAATGACCACCAAGGTGAAGTAATGGTGTGTCTTTTTTGTTTTTTGGAGTGTCTTGCAAGAACATGCTGATTGAGGGAAGAAGTGAAGGTAAGGTGACTGACCTTTACTGTTGCATGCATCACACACACACACCAGCAATTTTGTGACTGCCTACGTAGGCTAGTGTTTTAGAACAAGAGTTTAGCCAGTAGCAGAGATGGTGTCTCGTTGGATGACTGCTACCTAAGCCCTAACTTGGGTTATAGAGGACAGCTCTGACGTAGGATCAGAGACTAAGACAGAAGCTACTGAGACAGTATCTGAAGGATAGGACAATGGCGCAGATTCTGGGAGTGATTTTTCTGACAACTCCTCTTCCAGTGATTCTGAGGGAAGTGATGAGGGTGGTCCTGTGTCCCTTTGCAAGCACAGTCTGTGCAGCGGGATAATAGCGGGTTATCCCAACCCAGAGACCAGGTGCATGTGGCGGCAATCAGAGAGAGAGCTCCCCAATTTAGTTCAGCCCCAAATTCCACCACCCAAATCGTATTGTGGAGACATCAAAATTATCTATCACAAAACAACCTGGGTTGTAAGGCAGGCACCTGCGTTTTTGATCTCGGGTCAGCGGCCATATAGGGAAACTTACCAAACCCAGACATTTCTGGAAACTAGACACCCAGGGGAGTCCACTGAGGTGTGACTTGTGTGGATTCCCCAAAGATTTCTTACACAGAATACCCTGCAAAGGTGAAATGTTGAATAAAAACTCTATTTTTTCTTGCATTTCTGTCACACAAACTACAGCAAAATGCTGGGATCCACAAAATTCCTACCACCAAATTCCTACCACCCAGTGTTTTCCCACCTGTCCTGAAAAAAACACTACCCCACTTGAGTGCCTGTACCTATTGCCTCAGGAATTGATCACCCCAGGGTCAACAGTTGCCCTCATGTAAGGACTAACATTGACCATTGTGTGATCATTTCCTGAGACGGGCAGTAGGCCTACCCACACAAGTGTGGTACCATTTTTATCAGGAGACTTAGAGGAATCCTGGGTGGAAGGAAATTCGTGGCTCCTCTCAGATTCCAGAACTTTCTATCACTGAAATGTAAGGAAAACAAGTGTTTTTTGCCAGGTTTTGAGGTTTGCAAAGGATTCTGGGTAACAGAACCTGGTGAGAGCCCCACAAGTCACCCCATTCTGAATTTCCCTAGGTATCTCATTTTCAAAATTGCACAGGTTTGGTAGGTTTCCCTAGGTAATGGCTCAGCTATAAAGCCAAAATCCACAGCTAGGCACTTTGCAAAAAACAAGTCAGTTTTCTTTGGGAAAATGTGATGTGTCCACGTTGTGTTTTGGGGCATTTCCTGTTGCGGGCACTAGGCCTACCCACACAAGTGAGGTACAATTTTTATCTGGAAGCTTCGCGGAATGCTGGGTGGAAGGAAGTTTGTGACTCCTGTCAGATTCCAGAACTTTGCAGCACCTAAACCTGAGGGAAAAGTGTTTTTTGACAGATTTTGAGGTTTGCAAAGGATTCTGGGTAACAGAACCTGGTGAGGGTCCCACGTCACCCCATCCTGGATTCCCCAAGGTGTCTAGTTTTAAAAAATGCACAGGTTTAGTGGGTTAGGTTCCGGGTGAGCTAGAGGCCCAAATCCACAGCTAAGCACTTTCTAAAAAACACATCAGATTTCAATGTAAAAATGTGATGTGTCCATGTTGCATTTCCTGTTGCGGGTAGTAGGCCTACCCACACAAGTGAGGTAGCAGTTCCGAGAGTGGCAGGCCACCAGGAGTCATCCCATGCGGAGGGGGTGGAGCCGAAGTTAAGGACTTCCATTTTGTCCGAACTGAGTTTGAGGCAGCTGCTCTTCATCCATTCGGCGATGGCCTTCATTCCTTCGTGGAGGTAGGTCTTCGCGAAGTCCTTGGTGAGGCAGCAGATCAGCTGGGTGTCGTCGGCATATTAGATGATGTTGAGGTTGTGGGATTGGGCGATGTTAGCGAGCGGGGCCATGTAGACGTTGAAGAGGGTCGGGCTGAGGGACAAACCTTGGGGTACGCAGCAGATGATTTTGGTGGCCTCCGAGCAGAGTGGGGGAAGGTGGACTCTCTGGGTTCTGCCGGTGAGAAAGGAGGTGACCCAGTCCAGGGCTCTGTCGCGGATTCCAGCATTGCTGAGGCGCGAGCATTGGGTGTGGTGGTAGACGGTGTCGAACGCGGCCGAGAGGTCCAGGAGGATGAGGGCCGCGGTTTTGCCCCTGTCCAGTATGGTTCTGATGTCGTCGGTGGCGGCGATGAGGGCGGGTTCAGTGCTGTGGTTGCTGTGGAATCCGGATTGGGAAGGGTCCAGGGTCCGGTTCTCCTCTAGGAAGTGGGTTAGTTGTCTGTTGACGGCCGTCTCGATTACTTTTGCCGGGAATGGGAGCAGGGAGATAGGCCAGAAGTTCTTGAGGTGCTTTGGGTCCACCTTGGGTTTTTTGAAGAGGGCGTTGATCTCAGCGTGTTTCCAGCTTCCCGGGAAGGTGGCGGACTTGAAGGAGCTGTTGATGATCTTCCGTAGTTGGGGTGCGGCTACAATATTTTTGTCGGATGACATTATATACATACTTTTCTGCTAGGATGCCACATGAAGCAAGATTAGAGCATATAAAAATATCTGACATGAAAGGCACATGCACTCCGTTGTTGGCCAAGAGATTGGTGCAATCTTGGCCCGCCCAAACAGCAAAGAAGCCCATTTTGGACAGCAGGGCACATAGACATTAGGCAGACAGCGGTCTGTGAAACTGGCAGAAGATACCACCATTGGTTATGGCATAGGATTCACAACTAGGAAGCTCTAGTTCTACCTGAGATCATTCAAAAGGGGAGCCAAACCATTATTTTTTATATGTTTGCCCCAGGAGAAGCATCACCACCTTCTCATCCTCCCCAGCCAGGATGAGAAAGATGAACTAGAAGACTCTGAGGATGCAAAGGAATTGGCCAGACTGCCAGGCAGGTAAAGGTGCTTCATTTCCTTGAGATGTTTTTTAGAAGATTTCTCATCTATTCACTCAACCAGTCTCTTTCAGAACAATCTGAAGGAAGCTGCATCAGGAGGGGAGCATGGGGAAAGGCTGAGATCCAACTCATGTTCAGGCTCCATGTTCAGCAGTCTCACACAAAAAAGGGTAGATGTACAAGCCCCTACCGCCTTTTAGCGTTACGTTAGCATCATTTTTTTTATGCTGAGGCAGCGTTAAGTAGACCATTCCCCCTCGCTATATTTACAAAGTGGTGCAATATATGCATTTTGCCACTTTGTAACCCCTTTCGCCACATTATGCCTGCGCATAATGTATGCAAGGGGGGCATTCCCACACAGGGAGGCCTGAAAAAATGTTGCAGTGAAATTCACAAAATTTCACTGTGCCATTTTTCCCGTCAATTTCAACGCAGGCGTTAAAATTACGCACCCATATTAACCCAGGGGCCCCCCTCTGCTTTGCTGGATTAGCTTCCACATTTTTGATGCTAGTGCAGCAAAGCACCACAATAGCATCAAAGATTTTTACGCTATTGTGGTAATTACCACCATGGTGCACAGTATGCGCAACCATGGTGTCATTAGGCACTGGTAGGGGGACGCAAGAAAAGTGGCGCATCGGGACTGATGCACCCTTTTCTGGCAAATCTGCCCCAAAGTATCTCCAGCATGAGGGAAACAAATAGCCTAAGGGCATGAGTCAGAAATGGCAACAGACCAGTGTGGATGGTCTTCAACCACAACTTTAGTGCAGTATGTGAAGTAAACAGCCCAATCAAGAATTATTTTGTGAAGCAATGAGCAGAGTCGATGAGCCCCAGGAGACGTCCTCAGTGCCATCAAAGAACACCACGGCCACCGATAAAGCAAGAGAGCAAGAGGGTTGAGATATGCAGCGGTCAACCTCCTGGTTGTGAGACTTCCATCATGGAAGACAGGAACGGCAGAAGGTATCTGGCCAGTTGATGTCAGAAGGTGCCAAGCAGGGCCAGTGATCACCAGCAGCACCAAACCAAACACAGGCTCATGCATCGCCAAAGAGACTGGACAGCTCCCATTTGTACCCCACAGCATCCAACAAGCCTACTTCCCAGGGCATCCACTTTCAGTCTGAAGAACACATATCAACAGGGACAATCCACAGACCACACCATAACAAATACCTGTAGCTAAGCAGGGGCCAAGACTTCACAATCTACACCAGATGGCCACTGCCCATCACCAGACTCAAGGAAAGGAAGAAAATAAACTGGTGAGAGCACTATATAAGGCCCAGCAGGGGAGTTGTCCGGAGACGGACTCCAATACGGGTGTGGTGTGTTGGCCTGAGGGTTGTAGGTGCCCTCAGGGTAGAAGAAATAGCCACCCTGACTAGAATTATTTTGCTGTGTTGAGCGTTGACGTGTCTCACAGAGTGGTGCACACACCTTGTGTTTCTAAGGGCTGGGACTAGTACACTGATAGGGAGACACTGACAACTCGTTCAACCAATGGCTGAATGGACTGACTCAAAGCTCCTCAGTCTTTTTTTGGTTCATGACAAAAACTAAATAGCTAAACTTGTCTTTAGCTAAAAGCTAAAATGAAACTTAATTAAACATTTAACTTTAAGATACGATTTGCCATTTCTTGCTTCGGATATATCTGAAAACTGTACAGACCAGTCTCATTACTAATTACGTAGCGGAGTTATTTTTGTTCTAAAGTTTTGTCCTGATAGTGAAACATTAACGTCCCAGGGGCTTGATTACTAGTTTTTTCCTGCAAGACATCTCTTCTTCAATTTGCTTAAAACAAGATGGCTTCCACCTGTAAGCCCCCGCTGTTTGAATTGTTTTTACATTTTTAAAAACGAAACTGCGTTTGAAGCGGGAGAGAGAGTTAACTGATAGATATGTGCTGGATGTTCATAAAACATTCTGCTAGCAGAAAACAGGGCAATTCCTCAGTTCCACTTTAATCCTCGGGCGCTGGTAATGGGCATCATTACAGATCTGAAAAATCGAGTCTGCAAAATAAATGTAAGGGAATTTTTTTTAGGTCACCCCTGGCGGGAGTGAAAAAAATCTGCTCGTGCCACGGTCACGTGATCCATCTCCGCAGAAGCCGGCCGCGACATCTTTCTCACCGCCCTCAGTTCCGCGACGGGCAGCAAAAATAAAGCTTTTTAAAAACCATTGGCTTTGAAATATTTCGTCATCACCTTTGCTAATTCCTCTCTATGGGAAAGGCGCACTACAAAACATGATAGCTGCGGAGCATGTAGAATGACCTGTGTTGAGCTAAGCGGAAAAAGAATCTAAATGAAACCAACCTGTAGTGGTGTAGCAAGGGTGCCATAGGCCCTACTGCAAAGAGAACAGGTCATCTAATGCTTTAATAATAATTTTAAAAAGCCATAATCGAGGTGCAGTGGGCCCCGGCACCACTGCACCTGCTGCACTATCGATACCTGCACCCTGCCAACCTGCTGACTTTAATTTGTACGTCAGTCATCCTGCATTAGAAGGAAACGCGCACTAGAAATGCGACTGGATGAATTAGTTCCCGTGGTACGTACTGTGAAATGATGGGCACTTGGGAACGTTTAAATTGTGCAGAACTACTTGTGAAACACAATGTCGGATTTTTGCTCCCGTTCTAGAAGGAAGCTCTCTCCCACCACCTACCGGGCAAGAAGCCGTTCAGGATGAGGAAGGGAAGTGTAGAAAGGCGATGTGCGCTGGAAGCGGGGCCTATCTTCGCGCACAAACTGACTGCGACTCTTCCTTGGCGTTCAACACGAGGGTCTAGCACCACTTTATTTTATAGCCTCCAATCCAGACACAGTATGGCGTCACAGTGAGGGCAACAAAGTATAGGATAGCCCGAGTGGCTCTCCACATCCCCCCCCCCCCGTTTTAGTAAACTACTGAAAAACATCATAAGCATGCTAGGTATACAAACGACAGAGAAAAAGAAAAAAGAGAGAGAGAGAGAAAGAAAACAACATGAATCCTCAGTTGCATTAGGACACCAGTCTCTTCTAGCACATGAAGTCTCAGCCGTTGGCCAGGGTTGGGATTGGACCGCAGGTTGTATCTTTCGCTTCTCCCGCTCAGCTCGGGCCCTCTCACCGGCCCTGGGTCCAGGAAATGGGACCTCTCTTGATCTCTGTGGGGGACACCGTCGCCCCCCTGGTCGATGTTTGTCGGGAGAACTTGGTTGCGAAAGTCAGCTCCCATCGAGATCTTCACCATTCTCATCCGCAAGTCCAGTTCCTGAATCGCCCTCCCTAGGATCCACCTTCCAGAACCACGACACGCTCCGGGTCACCTTCCGTCCCCCTCTACTGGCGGTAACCATGCTCCCATTGAAACTCTCCACCCTCCGGACGTCAGGCTCACAGGGGGTTCGGAATTTGCACTCTGGATGGGGATCCTTTAAAATGACTGACTCCTCCACTTGTAGGTCGGTATGTTTTGCTCTTCTCCTCTTGATGGCTTTGACATTTGTCCATTCTCGCTTCTCCTCTTAGGCACATCCAATGCAGCGGGTCGACAGTGATTGCCCGCAGGTATGCAGTCTCTGGGCGATGAACTGAACATAAGTGCTGCCGGGGCGCACCCTGTAACGCTGTGTGGCATCTGCGGATAGGCCCTCAGGAACGCATGTAGACATAACTCAGCATCCTCTTGTTGACTCTCCCCAATTCGAAGAGCACAGTTCACAGTCCGCATGAAGCCCTCAACGTCCTCGTTCGCCTGGGGCTATTGAGTGGTGATCCACAGTTGCGATATTGCTAGCGAGCGAAGATAGTCCTGAAACTCCTAGCCTTGAAATGGAGGACCATTGTCCGTCCTTATCTCCTCAGGCACACCCAGGACGGAGAATGTCTTCCCCGGAGCCGGACGGACATGCTCAAACAACGTGGACACCACCAATTCCACCACCTGGAACCGGTACACGAGTTGATCATCACGGCCATCAGTTGGCCATCCGGAAAACTACCAAAATCCAGGCTTATCCTAGACCAAGGTCGAGTGCTGGGCGGTTCTGTCACCATCGGAGCAGGGACCGGATCTCAGGCAGTGATAGCACACGGGTGGCATCTTTGCACCAGGTTGTCCACCATGGCGTCCATCCCAGGGAACCATACCTTCCCGCGTAGACGGGCCTTAGTCTTCGCTGTCCCCTGATGACCCTGGTGTGCTAACTCTACCACTTGGCTGTGTAGACTTTGGGGTATCACCAAACGCTATCCACGGAAAAGGAGACCTTGCGGACTCACTGAGAGCTCCAACCTCACCTTCCAGATCTGCTGCTTTACCCGGAGCTCTTCAGAGTAAAAAACCTGTGTCTTGTCAAGAAATCATTTCCATGACCAATCGATCAATGCCTTCTTGGCTCGGCCGATAACTGCATCCCTGCCAGAGGTGTCAGCGATCTCCGGCACCGTCAGAGCCGTGGGACATGCCATGTTCACTATCATGCTCACGAAACTCTCCGTCCATCCATCCTCCTCCTCTTCTTCTTCCTGCGAGTGTGGCTGAAGAGGATGGCGTGATAAATAATACACAGGATTGTTGACTACTGGCCGGTAGATGACCGCAAACCGGTAGGGCCGGAGGAGCACTGCCCACTGTTCTATTCTCAGTGGGGCAAGTCTGGCCGTGGCCGCAAAGAGGGATACCAGCGGTTTGTGGTCGGTAACCATCCTAAATTCGTGTCCACAGAAATACAAGTGGAAATGCTGACAGGCCCAACTGATGGCCAGCGCTTCCAGCTCAATCTGTGAATACCGGGCCACGGTTGCTGAGAAGGCCCTACTGGCGTAAGCCACGGCGTCCACTGCTGGTGACTCTGTTCCTGTAGCAGAACGCCCCTAGCCCAACAGGGCTGGTGTCCACCACTACTTCCGTTCTCTTTCACGAGTGGATGTATGCCGTGACCACAGTGTCCAACAGTGTACTTTTAACTGCTTGGAATGCCTTGTTGACCTCTGTGCCCCACTCCATGAAGTATTGACTTTGTTGAGGTGCAGAAGAGGTTCGGCGAGTGTGGCCAGATTGGGGATGAACCTCCCACAGTACGTCGCTATACCAAGGAAGCTTCTGACCTCGGTGGTGTTGCGAGGTACGGATGCCCCCCAGATGGCCTCTACTATCCTGGGGTCAGCCTTCAATCCTTCCCTCGTAAAGATGTAGCCAAAAAAGCCAATGGAGTTGCGGTTGAAAGCGCATTTCTTCTGAAGGATAGTCAGCCCAGCTTCCGTCGACCGCTGAAGGGTGGCTCTCAGGTGTTTGTGATGTTCCTCTAAGGTGTCGGTAGAAGATTAGAATGTCGTCACTTAGATTGATGACGCCGGCCAACCCTGACAGCATCTCCCGTATGGCATTCTGGAAGATCTCCGCAGCCTAGGCGACCCCAAATCTAAGACGCTTGTAGCTTCACAATCCAACATGGGTTGAGAACGTGGTGACGTTGCGGCTTTCTGGGTTAGCTCCAGCTGGTGGTACCCCAAGTTTAATTAAGTCCAACTTAGAGAACCATTGGGTCCCGTTGAGGACACTGTTGGGAAAGCACATGTCCACACACAGGCAAATGGTGGCAGGCTGTTTTGGATTTGGGGCGCGTGTCGAGTGATGGTTGCTGCCAACTGTAACTTCTCTCGCTCCTCGCAGGGGTAGCGGGTCTATGCCCCCATAGGCATATATCTTGGTGCGCACGGTTTGAGCTCTGGTGGGAGCGATATCTTGCAGTATTGTTCCATGTCCATGACATTTACCGATGCCCCTGTGTCTATGAGTGCGGTCACTGGTGTGCCGTTAACAGTTATGGTACAAATGGGAGGTGGCTGCCACCTCTTGTCTAACCTGTAGACAAATGAAACAACAAATATCTCCTCCTCTTCATCGTCCTCATACGAGGTTGCGCATGGGTACGTGCCCACTTCCGCTGCCACGCGTCTTCTGCTGCCGTAACTTGCTTCACCGCTGCCCTCCTTACCAGTGTGGTCCCGGTTCTGGGCCGCCCTCCTCGGCAGACTTTGGTGAAATGGTTGGGTTTACCACATTTGGAGCAGCTCTTGCCCTTCGCTGGGGATACTTCAGGTCTTCTGTGCTCAAGGCGGTAGTTCCTGCAACCCTTTTCCTCCATTCTTGGTGGTGAAGCCATATGTGGTGGGTTTGGCGTCCTTGAATGGCGTTGACCTGTTCTTCCTTCACAAGGCCCAGTTTTTCTGGCCCTGGCACCCGGGAAGACCGCGCTAGGGCGGCAGTCACGTCCTCTGCACGGCTATTGGATAGTTTGTGCGACCCTGCAAGAATGAGTATTTCATCAAGCGATATGCCTGGCTGTGGCAAGATCAGCTTGGGCAATACCTTTGAACGGCATACCTGTATTATCTACGCTCCTATCTCCCCATGCTGTTTGCTGCCTGTGCAGGTGCTCGCCAGCTTGCACAGATGCGCGTAAAACATGACCACTAACTCTGTGTCAGTTTGCTGGGCCTGGCGCAGCTTAAACCTCTCATAGTCCGGGTTAAGCTGCAGGTCGAAATACCTGCTTTGGGCGTCCACCACCATGTTGAAGTTGTCATCATTTCCAGTGTTTGGCAACGTTTAAAAACTCGTAGAGCTCGTCACCCCCAAAATGCAGCATAAGGAATCTTTTCACTGCTCCATTCGTCTCTCGTGTGGCTCTGAAGTAGTGTCTCAATCTGCCAAGCCAAGGGGGCCACCGGGGTGCAGCCGTGGCAGGATCCGCCAGCTGGTTAAAAGGGGTTAGTACAGTGACAGACAAATGCGACCCTTGATTGTGCGCTGGCGTTGATGATCAGCTTTGGGGGGTGAACTCATTGTTTTGCACAAGGCCTGACTTTCTGCCCCTTGTTCCATTGGCAACCCTTTTGTTGGCAAAGAATTTGTTCAATTAATCCATTGTTTTTTGTTTTTTTTCAGTCATGGGAGAGAGAACACAACTGGCCTCTGCCCCTCTGTGCTGGTGAAATCCACTGCACAGCCTGCCCCCAAGGAGTGTCTCCAGCCCCACTTTCAGTGGTGGGGGTGTTCAGCCCTAGGTACCTGGAGTGTATTCAGCTGCCACGAGGGATAGCCGGTGATGTTATATCCAGAAGGCCTTCCTCTAAGCATGTAGGCCTAAGAGGTATTCCCCATGGCAGTCAGGACGTCGTGCCGAAGCAGGGCTCTTCTGCGGATGCTGCGAGTCTCTGCAGGCAGTGGGCCGGGCAGCCCGAGTGTCCCCGCGCTCCAGCGCATCTCGAGGGAAAGCAGCACCTCCCTCACACGGCCACCGACCATGCACCGACAGCCCAGGATGTGCGCTCAAGGCATCAGTCCACGTGTGCCGCTGCCGGTTGGAGGTCAGGGCATCGCGACCTCGTCTGTACTGGCAGTCTTCTCAAGGTGCACCGTCCGGCACCTGCGAGCTTCCAATGGGGCACACATGCGCATGGAGTCCGACGGAAAGAATTAGCTGTCACTGCGGGCGAGTAGCGGCTTTACGATGTGCTCCCCAGGTGAGAGGTGGCACCCACATGCATGGGATGGCATGGGTGACACTTCGCCTAGTCGCCAATGTAGAAAGGCGATGTGCGCGGCGCTCGCACCTGGTAGCGGGGCCTTTCTTCGAGCACAAACTGACTGTGACTCTGCTTTGGCGTTCACCAGTGCTAAAAGGCCACTAGGGTCTAGCACCACTTTATTTTATAGCCTCCACTCTGGACACCATATGGCGTCACAGAGTGGGCGACAAAGTATAGGAGAGCCCGAGTGGCTCTCTACAGAAAGGGCCATACTCACCCTATTCTCGCTGTCTGTCCTGACACTGCCAACCGTGTGACTGTGCTGAAATAACTGTACAAAAGGGGATGTGTAAGGAAGTCCAAGGCAGAATGAAAGTAAAAAATAAGTTGTATGGATTCATGAAGACCTGAACGCAGTGCTTAATTTATAAATAAAAGCGTGCTGGTGCCCAAAGCTCTCCTCTGAAATGCGCAGCTGCTGCAATTAAGGTGCATATTTACGGGTCCCTAGCGCCATCCTGTTTCACATTAGCGTCATTTTTTTTGCCACTAATGTGGCATTAGGAAGTCTTTTTACAAAGTGTTGCAATGCTCGCATTGCTCCACTTTGCACCCGCTTGCGCCACATTATACATGCCCCAGGTATGATATATGCAAGGGGGGTGTTCCGGCAGAGGAGGCCTGCAAAAATGGCACAGTGAAATTTACAAGATTTCACTCCACCACTTTTGGCATAATTTTTAATGCCTGCTCAAAGCAGGCGTTGAAATGACGCATCCATAGAAACCTATGGTATCCTTGCACTTTGCTGCACTATCGTCTAACTTTTTGAGCTAGTGCAGCAAAGTACAACAGTAGCGTAAAAAATGCTGATGTTATTGTCCTACGACCGCCATGGTGCGCTGTATTGTAAATACAGAGCACCAATGGCGTCACTTGGTGGGCAGGGGCGAAGCAAGAAAACTGGTGCATCAGCACTGATGCGTCAGTTTCTTGTAAATATGCCCCTAATTGTGCGAGCGCAGAATACTGGGCAGTATAGTCCTAATGCTATTTCAGGCCTCTTTAGTCCATTTACTGCAACTTTCGGCCCCTTCAACTCACCCTTTCAGCTGCCTCCCTTTGTGAAGATTTTCAGTATTTCTCTTCCTCCTCCTTCAACATATATGTCTTTCCGGATGCAGAAAAATAAGTGTCAGTCCCAAAAATAAGTGTTGGCGTCCCCCCACCTGCAACCACAGGCTCAAATCAAGCACTGCCTGAACGGTACTGGTAAAAAGAGTGCACATTTTCAACCATTTAGCAAAGGCAGCACCGAAGAGCTAAGAACAAATCATGCTGTCTCGCAGTTTACACTACAATTTCCAACTTAAATTTAGGATGCAGTGTGCAGATGTGATTCACAGCATAAGTCTGCCATTAACCCACTTTTATGACATAATATTGAGTTAAAAACTAATATATAGTGGCCAAAAATATCGACTTTACGTACTTACAATCAACAGTACCAAATATTGACTACAAAAATATAGTGGACAGAACTATCAGAAATATATAGCTAATTATACATTTTTAGACATATTTATTATAATAACTTTAAAAATATAAACTAAGTTTTGAAAAAAGACATAACAATATATATATATATATATATATATATATATATTAAACATTCTAAAAATTAATATAACCATTTAAAAAACCTAAATACAACTTTAAAATAAATGTATACAAACAATAAATATATAACACAATATTTAAATAATGAAATTATTTTGACAATATATAATTAATTAGAAATACTAGTAATAATTTAAACATTTTAAGACATATCATATTATATATGTATTTATATATGTGTGTGTTTTCATATATGTTTGTGTGCGTATATAAAATTATAGTTAGGTCAGTTGTTCTATAGGAAAAGCGTTTTTTGTTTTGCTAATAACTTTGTCCCTGTTTGCCGAATTTCCATGAAACTTTCCAAAAAGGTGCTACTTTTTTACTTAATTGTGCATGAAAAGTTTCGGGGTGATCCATCAAGCTGAAGCTGTTAAAAAAGGGGGGTCCCAACATGAAAAATTCCTATGCATGTTCTATTGACAGCTTTAAGAAGGGCTACGGGAACAATTTCTGAAAGGAATTACACCAAATTGGGAAGGAAGATAGATTTTGGTCCACAGGTCATGCTTTTTGTGATTTGGTGTAAATCCGTTCAGTAAAAATTAAGTGTCGAAATTATTTGTATATGTAGACAGCTGGGTCTGCTAGAGACTTGAGAGACATGAATTAGACTCCCACTGGAGGGAATGCACTGACTGGCTGCCAGCAACATCAAATTTATTTTGCTGACAACCATTACAGGACTCGGGGATTTGGTCCCCTGTTTTGAATTAGTATATGAAAAAAAAGAAAAAAAAAATAAGGGGTCAGGGTAGGGATACCCTGCCCCCCCATAGGTCCCATGGCAGGGCACCCAAAGGGACCCCTGGGATAAAAAAATAAGAACTGTCTGTTTCTGCCGCAATCCTGCAAGACTCCTATGGGATCGGAATAAAAAATGGTGGCCCAAGGCCGACTGCATTATGTACGTAAAGGAGGGGGGCATGGACCTCCTCTCCAATCCGTATTCAGCCACCGGGAACCCATCCTCCAGGGCCACATTCATTAACATGGGAAGGGAGGACACGCAACCCCCCTCCTGAGCCATAAGAGGACCCGGGGAGCCGACCCCTGTGCCCAAATTTTCCAAAAGGGGGAGGGACCATCCTGCTCCCCTCCCCAAGCTTTTGAAAGCCCTGGGTCGCTATTTACATTTTGAGGGGAGAGCGGCAGCGTGGCCCCCATCCCTGAGCTTCTATGGCCAGGCACCTCATACCCCAGGGCCGGTCCACATGCTATGTGCCAGGGAGCCCATCTATGGGACACAGCGGTTTCCCTTCATGCCCCAGAGTGGGGAAGGGAAACCAGTATTTACTCCCACGTGGCAAGAGCATTTTCAAAATTCACACCATGTGGGAGCAAACACAAAGTTTGCTCCAAGTGGGTGGGAGCTTTGAGAATACTCCCACCGGCTGGGAGCAGAATTTTGATCTGTTTCCTTGCCCTCACCGATGTAGACAGAGACACAGATCAAGATCTTACTACCACCCAGAGGGTGCTCCTACAGCATTAAAGGAGCCTGCTAGGGCAGCGTTGGCCTGGGGCTTCCCCCATGGCCCTGAACATTGTGGATGGTGGGTGCCATGGGTGGGCACCAGGGCACCGACCTTTACACTTTGCTTGTATTGAGCCCTGGGAGATGGGGTTACCATGGCCAAAAAAAGGCTCAGGGAGTGCCGTGCAACCCCCCTGCCCCTTCCAATTAAGCTGCATACCTGGGGATGGGATATGGTCCTCTCCCCTTCAAAGTAATCAGTAAACTTGGGGTCCTGAGGGTCTAATTAGGTTTGGGGAGGGGGTCACATGGCCTCTTCCCCTTTAAAAAAAACATGGCTTTCAGGGATGGAGGTCTCCAGGGCATTTTAAAGGCTCGTTGAAGGATGGATGCGCATCACCCTCCCCTTAAAATATACTTTGGGCCTTGGGAAATGGAGTCCCTGGGGCCGTGAACATCTTGGGAGGGGGGGCACCTGGCTCCTTCCCCTTTAAATTAATTAGTGACCCTGGGGGAATTGGTTACCAGGGCCTAATAAGGCTCAGGAAGGAGAGCCACATTGCTGCACTCCCCTTTAACTTAATGAGTACCCATCCCCCAGGGCAAAGGCTATGTGCAGTGTTGAGTTGGCAGCCCACTAGTGGGCTGGCTACAGGGCTTAGGGCAGGCCAAGCTGTGTGATCAACCCCTGCTGCACACAACCAAAAGCTGTGTGCAGCAAGGGGTTGGCTGCCCGTGGGGAGTACACGCAGGACCTGGCTGCAGCTCAGGCCAAGCAGCTAACCACATGTCATGCATGAGCAAAGGCTGTGTGCAGTGTGGGGTTGGCTACCTCCTGGCAACTGCCTGTGGAGAGTTGGACACAGGGCCAGGCTGCAATCCTGTGGCCAAGCCAGACCATGCATCCAATCCCAGACCACATGTGTGATGAAAGGCATGTGCTGTGTGAGTTTGGCTGCCTGCAGGGGGTCGAAAAGCTTGGGGGGTTGGCCAGGACTTTTGCCAATACCCTGCTGAAGTTATGTGACTGAAGGTTGTGCGCAGCAGGTGGTTGGCTACCTGTGGGGGGGTATGCTGTAGCACCTCGCCGCACCGTGTACGGGGAGTTGGCTTTACATATGGTAATAAAATATTTCACTTTTTTTTCAAACCCTAAAAATTCACTGAAAAAAACAAAGGTTAAAGTACCTTTATAGTTAGATGTGATAAAAAGACCTGTTTTTGTTTAACGAAAAAAATAGAAATTCACTCTTTTAACCAAATGTTAGAGTTATAGTGAGGTGAATAATTTAGTGACAACAAATTCACCATGTTTAGTTACCAGAGCTAACTATAATTAGCGCCCCCGCCATGCACTGCTTATGGCCACACATATTACATCACTCATGATGTTATCACTCATGATATCATTTAAGACATCACTGATGACATCTCTAATATAGGAGTAAATTCTCCACAAAAGGTCTCAGGAAGCTAGCTACATATTTAGATGTGTTTTCAAATAGATTTCTTTGTGCTGATATGATAGGTCTTCCTGGGGGTGCCTTATCATTTTTGTGTGCTTTAGGGATAAGACCTCCCTGGTAATTGTGAATGGTCAGTTTTCAAAATATGTAATTCATCAAAATTGATTAATACCCAATCTCTCCATTTAACCAGCTCAGAAAAAGTAATCACATTTCACGTTCAAGTAGTAGCTCATTTCTACCTCTTTGTAACACTCAACAAAGGATGATTAATTGACTTTAGGCTTCAGACAACTACATTTCCTATGGTTATAATACCACATTGCCCAAGTATCTGTGTTTCTGATAACCACATCTTTGCTGTTACTCAATTTTCTCAATTTTCCTTAATCACTAGGTCTGAAAATATATATATATAAATTCATGTGCAGTTACTAGTACAATTTTGGAAGAGAGTTTAACTTTACTGCCTCCTTCCTCGTTGTACTATATACTTTCTCTCTGTATCAATAATTAATCAGACAGAATGTCTGTGTCCATCACGCCTTCATTCTCCAACTCAGGCAAATCTCTCATCAAATCTAAGTCAGATATTCATAAAGTGCTTTCTGGAATATCCACCACACCTTTTTTGGACAACAGATTTGTTACCTTTGACCTTATACAATTTTTTAACTACAGTTTGTTAGACCTGGCATCCTAGGTATGATTTCCCCCTGACATTTTGCCTCCAGACCTCCTGTTTTGCTGACTTCATTTTTCCTGGCCTTAGGATTATGTGCACTTTACCACTACTAACAGTGCTAAAGTGCTAATGCTCTTTCCTTAAAACCTTGTATCATTGAATTATCTCCATTTGGCAAGGTTAATTTACTTTTAAGTCCCTAGTAAAGTGCACTACCTGTGCCCATGGCTGTAAATTAAATGCTACTAGAGGCCTGCAAAACTGATTGTACCACCCACTTAAGGAGCCCTTGAAATGTGTCTCAGGCCTGACATTGCATTTTGCAATGCCTGTGTGTGCAGTTTAAAGTCTCATGTCGACCTGGCAAATAACCATTTTGACAGACCCAAACCTTCATTTTTAATAGTAGGCCATAGGCAGCCCCAAGAACAGGGTGCAGTGTATTTGAAAAAGTTGGACAGGTACTTTTAAGTTTTACATGGCCTAGTAGTGAAAAACTCTTAATTTCATTTTTTTTTACTACTGGAAGGCCTATCTCTCCCAAAGGAATTACCTTATTATATTTTATAAATGTAATCCACAATCTGAAAGAGATATGATTTTTGAGTTTGGTGTCTCTGAAATCACAATTTAAATCACAATTTATGGTGAAGTTGAATTTTAAATTAAATTTGCCTTAGTCATTTGGTGCCTGCTGCCTGTCTCTGTGTAGAGTGGGCGACAGCTGGGCTTAGACAACCACACACAAAAGGAGCTTTCCTGGCAGGATGAGTGGGAAGAGCTGGATACAGCCTCATCTACAGCCTAATTACATTGATTGGAGTTAATACATTTCTTCTCCAACATGGATTGACCTCAGTGCATCTCAGACCCAACACATCACTGAAGTTACATGGAAAAAATCATGTTCATCTGGCCCAACAAGGTCCCTGTAGCCGCCCTGTGCTCCATCAAGGGCGGCCTGAACTTTTGACTTTGTCCAGGTCCGGGGCAACCAGATATCTCTGGTTGGCACTTCTTATTTTTAAGCACCATTTTACAGTTCATGCTTTAAAAATTCACATCTTAAATTCTACTTATGGGATTTTGTTGCTATGGTCTTATTTTATTTATTAAATTAAGTTCTGTTTTTATAAACAGGTTTGGTACCTTTTGGTTGGTGTTTTCACTGTTTTACTTTTTGAAGTTTTGCAGAAATACTTTACACATTAGCTCTTAAATTAAGCCTGATTGATCTGTGCCAAGCTACCATAGGGTGAGCACGGGTTAATTTAGGCTGTGTTTGTGATTTACCCTGACTGGGATTGTGCTTGCTGCTTGACCATGGCTCACACCCCAGTCATCCAGTAAACCAGTCTCTAAAAGATCAATGTTAGTTCGGTTTATTACCATATTCTCATCCCTCTCTGTTTTCTGCTCCTTTTCTTTATCCACTCTGTACATCTTACTCCTTCTGCCTTGACCAACTCTCCTTTGTTTATTTTCCTTTTTGTTTTCCTAATCCCTGTCTTCTTTCGTGATTTGTGTACCGATCAAAACATGAAATTCATCCACTACTGAAGGTTGATTCAATGCCTCTGCACTAGATAGACCTTGTCTCTTCTTCATCTGTGTCTGAACTTAAATCTGTACGTAACTCGCTCAGTTTGGCATCTTGTTTGGTTTGTTGCATTCTCCAACTTTCTGTCACCTTCATAATTCCTCTGACCTCCTAGAAACTTGTGGGCCTGTTTTTTTCATTTTTCTAGTTTCTTCTAGGGCATTGCGGACCTGATTTAAGAAAAGTGGCACTGCACCCAGTGCAGCGTCACTTTCTTGCGCCACTAAGCGCTTGCCTGACACCACCAAGTGTGCGCTGTATCTAAGATACGGGGCACCATGGCAGTAGATAGGGAACTAGAGTCAGAATTATTGACGCTAGTTCGGAGCTTTGCAGGATTAGCTTCAAAAATGTTTACTCTAATACTGCAAAGCCTGTTGAGGCCCATTGTAAACCATGGTGTGCCTCCTTTTGCGTCCTGCTCTGAGCAGGCATTAAAAGTGCCCAGAAAATGATGCAAAGAAATGTCTTAGATTTCTTTGTGTAATTTTTTCAGCCCCCCTAATGGGGAAATGCCCCCTTTGCATACATTATGCCTGGCACAGGCATAATGCAGCGCAAAGGCTTACAAAGTGGTGCAATGCATGAATTGCACCACTTTGCAAATTTGGCGCATCGATTTTGCCCTCTTTGGGCCACATTAACGTTAAAAAAATTACGCTAATGTGGCGCAAGGAGGCGTTAGGGGCTCTTAAATCTGTCCCTTAATCTTTCCATCATGTGTTTCTTAAATTCACATACTGTTTCCGTGTTTTTTACTCTGTCCAACTGCTCATCCAATTTTTTGATTTGCTTCAAACTATCATTTCTATCCATTTCCGCACACTTTATTGAAGTGCGTATCATTCCCATCAAACTTGTCACGTTATGTTCTGCCCATTCTTTTAACATATCTGGATTTGTTTCACCGTAACTGAGAGGGATTATAATCCCACCCCCTCTATGCATTTTCTCAATGATGCGCTTTCCCACCATTTGTCCTTTTTTCATTTTTATGTTACTATTCTAATCTCGTTAGTTTGGTTTGCAGATCATGACTTGACTCAGATCTCACTTGACTCTTAAAATTTCCTGAACTACTTTTATTGCATCTTTGCAGGGCCGGCTTTAGCCCTGGTGGCACCCTGTGTGACAATCTTTATTGCCCCCTTCAAACCCCCCATGACCTCCTCCTCGGATTATGGCATTATCATCCGGCAAAAGTGCCTCTCAGCTCTCCATAGCCCTTCTGTCACACACATTTCATTGGTTGTGAAGGGCTGGTAAAGGCTGGCTTTAAAATTTCCACTCAGCTATCCACCTAAAATACAGATCTGTTCTTTGTAGCAGGTGTATTAACCCTCAGCGCTACCTTATGGCGAGTCAAAACTGCCACTGGACAAAACTTGATCTCTCTCTCGCTCTATCGGGAACATTAATCACAAGAGTTATCTTGGCATTTTTATTGTTGCCTGACAACTGGATGCACAAGGAACTCGGCTTTTAAACTGTAAATTATACTAAATACAGCACACCCCTAGACCAGTGCCCCCCCTTCAGGTCAGCGCCCAGTGCGGACAAACCAGTCTCACCCCCCTAAAGCCGGCCCTGCATATTTGGACGAATAGTCTGCTGCTTTCTGCCTGGCTTTCTGGCTGGAGAATGAAAGTCTGTGCAGTACGGTGGGGGATCAAGTGTAGAGATATAGGAAATGATGGCTGAGGTGAATTTCAAAGCCAGGCCGCATGACATTTCTCCTACAGTAAAACACCCTTCAGTTCAGCTCGCCAAGTGCACCATACTAATAATAAGCTTTTGCAATGCAATATGTCTCGCGTGTTATGAACAAGTTAATTGTCATCTTTTAACAACAGCACCCAGGAGCAAAAACAAAAGAAAACATGAGAAGAAACCGAGAAAACACGACTTGGCAAAATAAAATAAAGTTAGCTTTAAAAAATAAAACTTCGCAATTTTGTTTGTCCTGCTGGGCACATTTTTGCCAGTCACAAGCCTTCTGTTTGTTGGGCATTGGAAGTTAAAAACAACAAATAGAACCTCAATAACTAATTAAGTTGTATCAATTAGTTCTTGATCCCTGCTCCACACAGAGAAATGGAAATGACGCCAGGCATGCCTTTTCATGAATTACGAGACTGTAAAGAAGGGCGTCATGCAAACCAACAAATGGTGAACAGCAAGCGGGCTCCAAGCACTTTACTGAACACATCTGAGTCTTGCAAGCGAGACGCATGTGCTAGCGCATGCACTTGCAGGCTTGAGCCTAAAAAAGCAGCATTAACCTGCACAACAAAGTGCTTTGAAGCAGATGAGCATGAGCCTCAGCATTACACAAAAAACAGTAAATGTAATGCAAAAAGAGTAGTAGGTTTGAAAAATATTTTTACCTATAACACAAAAAAAAGGACACAGGCAAACCAAAGACGCACATGTGTGCATGTGCACCTACACGCACAGACATTGACACACCCCTTTGTCACAATAAAACATTACCACGGGGTTCATGAGCACAAGCAGAAGGAAATACATATGCAAAATGTCAGTGGGTGCTACACTGCACTTTTAATTCTTACAGGAGTTGACACTGATTTTCCCTCAATGTGTTGTAGGCTCTCCATTAATATTTACGTTTGTTTTATCCTCGTGGCAACTGCAAATACACAACTGAATACAGTCTTTAATAACTTACGTAAAAATGTAGGCAAATACATTTTGCCACCTTTGCTCCCCACTACTTGTCCCATCTGTCAATTTGTCTCTAATAGTATTTAATATTCTAAAATCGAATCTTATCCCTAAAGTTATGTCAGATAAGCACTTCTGGAGCTTCATTATTTACAGTCTTGCCTTCCTGGTTGACATTTCTTTGGAGTTATTTCGACTTTATCTTGATTTACAAACGTCCTGAAGTGGATTACATGAAGCACTGGACCAGGTCCAAATAGAAGGACTGGTTCCCCTCAGCGAGACAGTTTTTGACAGCACAAAGGGTCCCTTCTGCACACTAAAGCCAGAAAATAACAAGTGTATCATCTTCCTGCTCCTTCCTATAAACGAGGAACTTTTAACTCAATGGGTACCTTGAGGATACTATACCCAGGGGTAAAGGGATAAACCTTCTGCACAACCAGTCTCATAGGCACTTGCTAACAGGATGGGTGAGTGTAACAGTGTTGGAAATGGGCTCCTTCAAGAGTTATTGGGGTAAAAAAGGAGGCTTGGTGCACGCTCAGACCACCAAAAACCTGTTACTTCCCACACTCTTGTTTACGGTTACCGTATGCACGCGCACACAAACACACACACACATGGCCGGCTTAAGCACTGGTGGTACCCGGTGCAACAATCTTTTTTCGGCACCCGATCCCTCATGACCTCCTCCTCTGATTCAGTATCACCCAGCAAAGTGCCCCGCATCCCTCCGTAGCCCTTCTAGCACATACATTTCATTTGTTTTAAATTATTGTTAAAGACTGGCTTTACTAATCCACTCCGTTATCAGCGTAAAACGCAGACCTGTGCTTTGCAGCAGGCATATTAACCCACTGTGCTACTTAATGGCGGGTCACATTTGCCACTATACAAAGCTCCAATCTCTCTCTCTCTCTAGCAGAAACAATTATCCTGAAATTTTTGTTGCTGCCTGAAAGGTGGGCCCACGAGGAACTCTGCAGCCAGTGCTTTTAAGTCTTTAAGTTATTGGTAAAAACAGCGTCCCCCTGAGGTCAGTGCCCCCCTCCATGTCAGCGCCCAGTGTGGCCGCACCGGTCGCACTGCCCTAAAGCCGGCCCTGCACACACACCTAGCTACAAAACTACAGAGCTATGTGCAAGAAGACACATTTACAACAGACCACTGGCCCACACTGCGCGTACAGAAGAGGAGGTGGCAGAAGTGTATGGTTAACCATGCGGGTGGCGAAGAAGAAGTGGGATTTTAACAGGGAACACGCTGACACAGAAACCACTGGCTATGGAAAAGGTTTCAGACCTTCTGAACAGGCCCTATATGTCCTACCAATAAAGGTTTATTGATGATAAGTAGAAAGGTAGCACTGAGACATTTATCACTATTCTGAACTGGCCCTACATTTTCTACCAATACAGGTTGATTAAAGATGGAACGGTAACTGAGGCATTTAATACTATTTAAACTGATTCGCCTATGACGTTTCCTAACATTTAATAATGTTAGCTCAGAAAAGGTAAACACTTGCGCACTGAAAAAGAAACAAACAAGAGAGTGGACTGGAAAACAAAGGGTCTGATTACAAATTTGGTGGTGGTGGTCTGACCGCTGCAACTTTGGTGGTCGGACTACCGCCAAAAGACCGCCAGCGGTCCATCAGCACTGCTATAGTCAGTAGGGCAGGGACTGCGGTGGCCCTGACCATGGTGGCCAATGTTGGAGATCCCGGCATTGGGACCACCATTGCTTTTACGACCTGCCAGACTGCCAAGCTTTCAATAACAACTCCACCACCATGGAAAAGCTTTGCGGTCAGGCAGGTAAGGGGCCCAAAACATGGGGCCCTATAAAAGGGGGCCCATATAGGACTCCCCAAAAATGTGGGGCTCGGGGGCAGACTGTGTCCTGCGCACAGCATTGTGCATGGCACAGTCCACCCGTTGTTGCCAACAGGTAGGGGAGCATGACCAGCAGTGGCTCCATTCCACTGCCCCCGCCTCTGCTCGCCACTTGCACCAGCCCCATGGGGAGCTCATAATCTGGCAGCCTGGTGCCATACGAAAGACCATTGCCATGGTGGTCTGGTGGTCTGCCTGCCAAACTTGTACTGAGGCCCAATTACTTTTGAGGGAGGGGAAGGTGGTCACAGGGACAGAATGTGGCCCTGGGGAGGGGGGCATGTGCCCCCTCCAGTTATTGGCAATTAGTGGCCATAGTTCCCCAGGGTCTTAAAGAGTTCGAGGTGGGGTCCCTTCACGTCCCTCTCCTCTTTAAAAAAATAAGGCTCCTGGGTCCACAGGACCTGGCCCTTTGGTTTATCCTCCACAGGCCGCCTGTGGTGTGGGGTTGACTGCCTTTGGGGGATGACCAAGCGGCTTGGTTACAGGCCAGGCCTTGTGGCCAGCCCCCCACTGTGCATGGCCAAAGACAGTGCACAGTGTGGGGTTGGCTGCATGGGATGGGGGAGGTTAGCCACAAGGCCAGCTGACCCGAAAGCTGACTTCGCATAGGGGTGTAGTAGACACCCCATATCTTTAGCAGTGTGCACTTATGCAAGTGAAATGATGCACAGCTGCCCAATGACCCTGTACCCAGTGCTGTCACACCAATAGGCAGTCCTGGCTTTTCAGACAACGGAAGTCTGCCTGCTGGGATTTTAAGCCTGTATTTGTCATAATAGTTAACGTGAAGGCTGGAGACCACAGTCACAGTTCTGTTAGCTATCAATTGAGGTTCTCACTTTAAAAAATAATGCACCTTCACGCAGATACTTAAACACACAATGAAATACGAAAAAATGTGTTGACAAAAACAGCTGCTGCTGGCTCTAAAGAGCTCGGACTCTGAAGGAGAAGAGACAAGGAACAACTTGGCATCTTTAGGGGTTAGTGAGCAGACCCAGCTCCACCCCCCCCCCTCACCCACAGGGGATCATTGCCAGGAGGTTGTTCAGGAGATGCGGCTGATGTGGTCGGTCTCTGCAGAAGCCGGGGTGGCTTCTCGTGTTTACATACCTGAGAGCCTTGTTGTTCTGCCTGCAACATTCGGGAAAGGAATACAAATGATTCTTTAATTAAGCTCTGAAAGCAATTAACCCCAGCACCCTGCTGAGATGGCGGCTTTCCAAGCAGGGCACATGGACCACCGCTGTATTATGGATGCTTTTCTCTGTTTAATTAAAAAAAAAGAAACACAATGGCTTGCATAATGTTTTACATTAGCGTTCCGAACAGTGCTCCCACCCAATGCATAAAATAACATCTAGATTATTTTCACAGTTAGTTATACAGGCATTGTACTGGAATTACATAGCGCCTACTACCCCTGACAAGTCATTGAAGCGCTTTTGTGTCAATGTATTTAATATTAGGCAAACATTTCCGAATATAAATAGATTATGTCTTGGAAATTGCTTAATTTATGCATTTATACATTATGTATAGTGGTCACCATTTTTCATGACAGACAGTGTTTCTACCTCCAAGTTTGGGCTTTCATTTGACAAACACTTACCACATAGGATCAAAACAAAAGCAGCATCCTTCCAACCACACACAGAAAAAAACAAAGGTTACAGGGACGTAATTGTTAGGCTGACATTGCACTCGTACAAAACCAGTAAAATACACACGCCCAGACACCTACTCACACATGGATACACCAGTGCTTAATTTGTAAATAAAAACATGCCCGTGCCCAAAGCCCTCCTCTTAAACACGCAGCTGCTGCAATTAAATGTGCAAACATGGAATACTGAGGCAGCGTAATCCTGAAGCCTTCTCGGGCCTCTTCAATACATTTAAAGCCACTCCCTTCCCCTTCAGCCCACTCTTGCAGCTTTCTTCTTTCTCGCATTGTGACTCTTTTTCGTTTTTCTCTTCCTCCGTCTTTCCCATACATGTCTTTTGCTTGCAGTAAATGCTTGAGGCAGCAAAATAAGTGCCGGCCCTCAAAAATAGGTGCAAGTGCTCTGCACCGGAAACAACAAGCACAATTTAAGCACTCGGATACACACAGTCACAGAGCCACTCACATAACATATGCTAGAAATAGTATCACTTAGTAGTACAGAAAGTGTACTATTTTAATTTTTGTAGCACCTTGGTATATATGCATAACACCCATAAACATTTAGAAAACACTCACACTCACTGGATGATGTCATCATTTATATCATGTCAGACGTCATCAGTGATGTCATCAGTGATGTCATTGACCATGTCATGAGCGATGTATTATGTAAGGTCATAAGCATTCCAGTGTGGGGGCGTACGTTATAGTTAGCTCAGGTAACTATAACTGTTGAATTTCACTGGTTTTGCACAAGTGAAAACTGAGTCTAACTATAATGCCCCTGTAACCTTTGGGTATTTCAGTGAATTTCTATGTTTTTTAAATCTATTTCATAACTATAACACCTTTGGTTTTTTCAGTGAATTTCTAAGGTTTGTTAATGTTGTTTCCTAACTATGGGGGTCATTCCGACCCCGGCGGTCAAGGACCGCCGGGGCCGGGGATGCGGGAGCACCGCCAACAGGCTGGCGGTGCCCCGCAGGGCATTCTGACCGCGGCGGTTTGGCCGCGGTCAGACCAGGAAAACCGGCGGTCTCCCGCCGGTTTTCCGCTGCCCTGGGAATCCCCCATGGCGGCGCAGCTTGCTGCGCCGTCATGGGGGATTCCGACCCCCTCACCGCCATCCTGTTCCTGGCGGCTCTGACCGCCAGGAACAGGATGGCGGTGAGGGGTGTCGTGGGGCCCCTGGGGGCCCCTGCAGTGCCCATGCCAATGGCATGGGCACTGCAGGGGCCCCCGTAAGAGGGCCCCACTTTGTATTTCAGTGTCTGCTTTGCAGACACTGAAATACGCGACGGGTGCCACTGCACCCGTCGCACATACCCACTCCGCAGGCTCCATTCGGAGCCGGCTTCCTCGTGGGGAGGGGTTTCCCGCTGGGCTGGCGGGCGGCCTTCTGGCGGTCGCTCGCCAGCCCAGCGGGAAAGCCAGAATGGCCTCCGCGGTCTTTCGACGGCGGAGCGGCCATATGGCAGCTCCCTCCAGGCGGGCGGCTCCCGCCACCCGCGGGGGTCAGAATGACCCCCTATAACATCCCTGTACCCTTTGTTTTTAAGTGAATTTCTAAGGTTTTTAAATGTTATTTTCTAACTGTAACCACTAACCTTTGACAGTGTGTGAGTGAGTACTTAAGTATCTCAGTAGGTCTGTAAGAGGGTATGAGAGTGCCTGAGTGGGTTGGTCAACGGGTGTGTGAGTGTCTGAGTAGGTCTGTGAGTGGATGCATGAGCCTGAGTGAGTCTGTGAGTGGATGCATGAATGTGTGAGTGGGTGCGTGAAAGTCTGAGTGGGTCTGTGAGTGGGTGCATGAGTGTCTAAGTGGGTCTGTGAGTGACTGTGTGAGTCTCTGAGTGGGTCTGCGAGTGGGTGCATATGTCTCTGAGTGGTTCTGTAAGTGAGTGCGTGAGTCTCTGATTGGTACTGTGAGTGAGTGCATGTGTCTCTGAGTGGGTCTGTGAGTGTGTGCGTAAGTCTCTGAGTGGGTCTGTAAGTGGGTGTGTGAGTTCCTAAGTGGGTCTGTGAGTGGGTGTGTGAGTGTCTGAGTAGGTCTGTGAGTGGGTAAATGAATCTCTGAGTGCATCTGTGAGTGAGTGAGTGAGTGCGTGAGTTTCTTAGTGAGTCTGTGAGTGAGTACATGAGTCTCTGAATGGGACTGTGAGTAGGTGTGTGAGCCTGAGTGGATCTGTGAGTGGGTGCATGAATCTCTGAGAGGGTCTGTGAGTGGGTGTACGAATATTTAAGTGGGTCTGTGAGTCAGTATGAGTCTCTGAGTGGGTCTGTGAGCGGGTATGTGAGTCTCAGTGTGGGTGTGCCTGTAGCTGTGTGAGTGACTCAACCACAAAGGGACCGCACCTCCCCATTTATCCAACAATTTCCACTTTTTTTCACAAAATGTCTACCCAACTGGAGTAGTTTGGGTAAATGTCCAGTGTGTATTCTACACTACAGCTGTGTAATGGAGCACAAGGAGTCTCCAGCAACCTTGTGTGCCTTTGGCAATGTGATTTTTCCTCGTGCATCTTTCTCCACAACTCTGTGATAACATGAATCCTCCTATTGAGAGGCCAACAAGACTACAAAGAAGTAAATCTCCAGAAAACGATGGTCCTTCCTACCATCTATATAATGTAAGTGATTCTTTGTTTTGTGGAGGTGTCCTCATATTCCTGGGTGTCCGGAATGCACCACACAAATCAGTGTGAAACTCACTAAGGGGTCTCTTGGTAAACTGTATTTCATCTTCGAAAAAAGCGGTAAGACATATGCCTATTTCTAAGGTGGGTAGGGATGCCTGCCCAATTATTAGAAGGGGAGGGGAGGCCACCTGGCCCCCCTCCCTGTGCCGATTTCGTCACTGGGGATCCAATTCTCTAGGGCCCACAACAATTCAATCGGAGGGCGGGGCAACGTGACATCCCTCCCCTGGCTGATTTGGAACCTGGGAAGCCCATCCTGCTGGGCTCCGCCATGTGTCCCTTGGTGCCCTGTGCGCAATAGGACCGCGAGGGGAGTATAAAGGCCCCCGTGGTTTCAGCCAGCTCCCCACCTCCAGCGGTAACCGGCATTGCTATTGTACACAGGGAGCTGTTACACATGCAGCTTCCTGTGTACAAGAACAATCATTTCACCTTCTTCTCTGCCCACATGCCTGTGGACAGAAAAAAAGGTGAAACCGATGCTTCCAGCAGGTAGGAGCACTTTAACAGCTCCAGCCTGCTAGAACCGGAGTGTTTGCTTTTGCTTGGTGGGAGCTGTCAAAGCTCCCGCCAAGAAAAAACAAACATTTGTGGGCACTCCGGGACATAGCGGGACCTGGCCCTATGGGGTGGTGGACCCCAGGGCCACGCATGGCTCTAGGAGGGGGCTTCCCCTCCTATTTGCATGGGATGCGTCAGGAAGGTGGTGGTCCCCGGGGCTGAGAATGGCCTGGGAGAGAGTGGCCACATGGCCCGCTCCTTTTTTTTATAAAAAAAGAAAGCCCCGGGGAGGTTGTGGTCCGCGGGATGCAGAAGTGTCCGCGAGGCCTCCAAGCTCCATATTTACCTAAGCCCTGGGAGGAGTTCTCCCCGGGGCTCGGGGGTTCGCGCGGCCCCCCTAGTCAATTTATTTATGGCCACAAGGGCAGTAAAAGTATTGATCAGATAACTGTGCATGGTGGGGGCATGAGTTACAGTTATCTTAGGACATGAGTTATAGTTACTTGAGATAACTGTAACTATAACTGGTGAATTTCTGTGGTTTGATACATTTAAAATGTGAGCCTAACTATAACGTCCCTGTAACCTTTTGTTTTTCAAGTGAGTATATATATATATACATATATATATATATATATATATATATATATATATATAGTTATCTAAAGTAACTATGACTCGTCCCCCACCATGCACAGTTTTTTCATCAAAACTTTTACTGCAAATATTACATTGATATTATCAATGACGTTATCAAAGATGTCCTGAGTGCCCTATTTTGTGGGGTAATTAGCAGTGTGTTAGAAATGGGGTCTTTAGTTGGCAGTCAGGTTACCCCCTGTTCAAGCAAGGACCCTCACTCTAGTCAGGCTATAGGAGAAACACACCTGGTTAACCCCCACTCACCCCCTTGGTAACTTGGCACAAGCACAAAGCCTTAACCCAGAAGCAATGTGTAAAGTATTTGTACCAACATACACAGTAATACAGTGAAAACACTACACAATGGACACCACACCAGTTTCAAAAAATAGGTAATATTTATCTAAATCAAACAAGACCAAAACGACAAAAATCCAACATACACAAGTCAAGATATGAATTTTCAAAAGAATAAGGGGGTGATTCTGACTATGGCGGACGGCGGAGGCCGTCCGCCATAGTACCGCCGCCAAATGACCGCACCGCGGTCAAAAGACCGCGGCGGCCATTCAGACATTTCCTCTGGGCCGGCGGGCGCTCTCCAAAAGAGCGCCCGCCGGCCCAGGGGAAATGCCCCTGCAACGAGGACGCCGGCTCAGAATTGAGCCGGCGTAGTTGCAGGGGTGCGACGGGTGCAGTTGCACCCGTCGCGTATTTCAGTGTCTGCAAGGCAGACACTGAAATACTTTGCGGGGCCCTCTTATGGGGGCCCCTGCCGTGCCCATGCCACTGGCATGGGCACGGCAGGGGCCCCCAGGGGCCCCGCGGCACCCCCTACCGCCATCCTGTTCATGGCGGGTTTCCCGCCATGAACAGGATGGCGGTAGGGGCTGTCAGAATCCTCATGGCGGCGGAGCGCGCTCCGCCGCCATGAAGGATTCCCCCGAGCAGCGGTAAGTCGGCGGGAGCCCGCCGACTTGCCGCTTCTGACCGCGGCTGAACCGCCGCGGTCAGAATGCTCGTGGGAGCACCGCCAGCCTGTTGGCGGTGCTCCCGTGGTCGGTGGCCCTGGCGGCCACCGGCCGCCAGGGTCAGAATGACCCCCTAAGAGTCTTACTCCATAGAAAACAATGGAAACGTTGATTTCACACAAAGTACCTGGTTTGCGTCAAAAATAAAGCAGCACAGGCGAGCGTGAATTGGAAAAGCTGCTCAGTTCAAGCCCTTGGAGATTCTTCTTCAAGCAGGAATGCACAACAAAGTCCAGTCTTTGTCACCTTTCATAGGCAGAAGTAGCAACTGCAGGATAGCACAACAAAGCACAGTCACAGCCAGGGGCAGCACTTCTCCTCAGTTCTTCAGCCCTTCTCCTTGGCAGAGGTTCCTCTTAAATCCAGAAGTGATCTTGAAGAGATCTAGTCTGGGGTTTTAGGTCCAATACTTATACCCCTTTCTGACTTTGAAGTAGGCAAACTTCAAAGGAAAGTCTCTGTTGTGCACAAGATCCTGCCTTGCCTAGGCCAGGCCCCAGACATACACCAGGGGGTTGTAGACTGCATTGTGTGAGAGCAGGCACAGCCCATTCAGGTGTGAGTGACTACTCCTCTCTCCAGTCTAGTCCGGATGGCTCACCAGGATATGCAGGCTACACCCCACCTCCCTTTGTGTCACTGTCTAGAAGAGATGCACAATCTAAAAAACAACTTCATTAAAAGATGTATTTTTAAATTGAATGTTCAGAGACCCCAAACTCCAAATTTCCATATGCTCTCAAAGGGTATCTGCCCTTTAATAATATTTAAAGGCAGTCCTCATGTTAACCTATGACAGAGATAGGCCTTGCACAGTGAGAACTGAATTTGGCACTATTTCAGTGGACATGTAAAACACACCCGTACATGTCCCCACCTTTAACATAGACTGCAACCTGCCCATGGGGTTACCTAGGGCCTACCTTAGGGGTGCCTTACATGTATAAAAAGGGAAGGTTTAGGCCTGGCAAGTGGGTACACTTGCCAAATCGAATTGGCAGTTTAAAACCGCACACACAGACACTGCAGTGACAGGTCTGAGCCATGTTTACAGGGCTACCAATGTGGGTGGCACAACCAGTGCTGCAGGCCCACTAGTAGCATTTGATTTACAGGCCCTAGGCGCCTTTCGTGCACTTTACTAGGGACTTACTAGTATATCAAATATGCCAATCATGGAAATTCAATTACATATGCACTTTACACAGGAGCACTTGCACTTTAGCACTGGTCAGCAATGGTAAAGTGTCCAGAGTACCAAAAACAGCAAAAACAGAGTCCAGCAAACAATCGAAACATGGGAAGCAGAGGCAAAAAAGACAGGGGAGACCACGCCAAGGATGCCAGGTCTAACACAGTGCATGGTGAGGGCAGGAGTTACAGTTACCTAAGGGCATGAGGTATAGTTGCTTGAGATAATTCTAACTACAACAGGTGAATTTCTATGGTTTGGTACGTTTAAAATGTGAGCCTAACTATAACGTCCCTGTAACTTTTGTTTCTTTCAGTGAATTTCTATGTTTTTTTATTGTAAAGTAATTTTCATTACTATATGCTAATCCAATCACCTGCAGGCCCCGTGGATGCAGGTCTGTATGCCCCCTTCTCCTGACTAATTTTGGCTCCGGGGACCACATACCATGGGGCCCGGCCTAAGTATTAACATTTTTTTGGGTGGGAGGAGGGCAGAGTGCCCCCCCTCTCCAGAGCTGATCTGGGCCCGCAGACCTCATCCACTGGGGCCTGACCTAATTTATTTTTGGGGGGGAGATGGCCACGTGGCCCCCCTCCCCAGGTCTGATCTTGGCCGAGGAACCCCATCCCCTGAGGCCCAGCCTAATTATTTTTTTGGGGGAGGGGGCCATATGGCACCCTACCCAGGGCGGATCTTGGCCCCGGGAACCTCATCCCCAGGGTCGGCCTAATAATTACTTATTATTTTGTGGAGGGAGGCCGCGTGGCCCCCACCACTGGGCCAATCTCGGCCCAGGGTACTCCATCCCACAGGGCCCGACCATGTGACCTGGGTGCGCCCTAGGGCACCCACATACAATGTTGGGAACCATGGGGGGAGCCTGAAGGCCCCTGCAGAGGAAACCTCCACTCTGAGTAAGCAAGAGTTGTTTGACAACTGTCGCTTACTCAAAGTGGAGTGTTTGCTCTGACTTGTTGGGAGCTGTCAAAGCTCCTTACAAGTCAGAGCAAACAGCTATGTCTGGGGGTGGGCACCCCTGGACATAGTAGGAGCCAGACCTAGGGGTGACGGTCCCCAGGGCCATCAGTGTCTCCTCGAGGGCGGCTATGGGGCCCACCTCCAACGTTAAATAGTCTTGGAGAGGTGGTGGTCCCCGGGGCCCAGGGTCCGCAACGGACCCCCTATGTCTTTTTAAAATAGCCTCAGGAAAAATGTGGTTCCTGGAGCTGCGGGGGGAGCAGTTGGACCCTCATGTTTCAGCAGTTTCAAGCCCTGGTGAGGTGGCAGTCTGGGGGCTGCTGGATTTCTTAAGGTTCTTAAGTTTTTGTGTTTCTTAAATTTAAAGCTAAACCACAGATGAACTTATAAAGGTTTCACAGCCCCAGGGGACAGGGTCCCCGGGGCCTTTAGAGGTTTGAGGTGGGGGCACATTGCCCCTTTCCCTTATTTTAAAAGAAATAAACCAGGAGAATGGGGTTCCCAGGTCCTTTCAAGACACAGGCAGAAGGGGTGTGGGGCCCTCCTCCTCTTTTATGTAATTTCTGCCCGAGGGGATAGGGTAGGGGAAAGGGCTGCTATCTTTTTTTGTTTTTGCCACAATCCTCCATGTAGCATGGTCGGCGCTACCCTGCTTCAATACGACACCCCGGGACACGTAGAACCGTGCCCATGGGGCACTTTGCAATACCAGGAAGTAGCATCATCAGACGTCAACGCGGACATACGATTGAAGAACCCGGCATGCGTGGAAGATGGTGCGTCTCAGGGAGCTGAGGAGGAGGAGAAAACGACCGACAGGAAGAAGAACGCGTGTGGGACGCCAGAGAGGAACAGAACGGAGGCATTGTCATCTATGGCGACTCCTCGAGAAAAGTTGTTGCGGAGAGACCGGACAAGCACCAGAGCCAGCCAAGTCCCTGGAGGGACGTGGCTCACGCAGGTACGTGCCTGCTTTCTAAATCCCTCGGGCTACTGTTGGTAGAGGGATTGTTAAGGGTCTTGTTTTTGTTCTTTTTTCTTTTATTTTCTTTCTCTGTGGTTTCCTTCTCAGACACTGGGGCTCCACCAAACACAGTTGAACGTCCTGGGGAATACCAGTCAACTGGCTATACCGTAATCTATTAACTGGGGTCACGCGCTGACTTTATACCAGAACGTTCACTTTTTAAGATCACTTATCTTTTGATTATAATTGTACACACCGGGCTCTGCTTACACTCGCTTGGTGGTGTATTCCTGCACTCCCTGCCCTCTGAAACATAAAGAAAGGAAAGTCCCCTTACCGGTATTTTTGGTTTTTCCCTGTTTTCCCTTTGGGTTCCCCGATGGTGAGGTTCTTCAGCAATGGACAAAACCTAAATGAGAAGAAAGAAAGAGAAAACAAGAAGAACATAATTGACCACCAGACAAAGGAAAAACAGAAGAAAAGAAACTAGAACGGGATAAACAAGAAAGATACGCACAAACTTAGCACAAATGTCTATACCAACAATGTACATTGAATAAAAACTATCACATAGCCCATCGAGTGTAGTCGTCTTCCATTACCGGGAGAAAGAACCCCTACACCGCAGTTAGGAGTTCAATGAGAACACTCAATTTTTAGACTGGCTCTACCACAAGACACTTGCGGACCCAACTGTCCAGATATACAAATATTTTTAAACCTTAATTTCTCAGAAACTACTGAAAAGATTTACATAGAAGATGTCATGAGTGATGTAATATTAAGTTGTTACTGAACATTTAATCTAAATATAATGATATACATAATGATACACTTTAACCTTTGTGTTTTTTCAAGGAATTTCTGGGCTTTTTAAATAATATTACTATATGTAAAGCCAACCCCCGCCGTGCAATGCCTTTGTCCATGTGGGGTGGGGTGTTGGCTGCAGAGCCTGACCCCTCCCCCAGCAGGTAGCCAACCTCATATCAGGCTCGGGGAAGGGGTTCAGCCACTGTTAAAAAAAATATTAATGGTATGGACCAGTACCTGGGGGTCAGCCCAAGGATCATTCATTGTTATTGAGCTCGGGAGGGGGTGTAAATGCAGAGTTAGTTCTGCAAGGCATAGAACCCATCCTCTGAGTTAGCTTTTGAAAAGGAGGGTCCCAGGACACTGTTCCCAGACCCTCAGTGAGAAAGCATAAGGGGGAGTGACATTACGCCCCTCTGCAACCATGGAAAGGGGCACTATGTAATCACATCCATTGGCCCCCGACTCAAGAGGAAGGAAGGGAAGTGCCTTCGTGCTCCCACATAAGGTGGGAAGGATGCGGGATCCCAGCGCCAGGACACCAACGATGGAATGCCAAGTGGGAGCATCATTGCACTCTCACCAATGACAGTGGGCTTGTCCCCGCTCCCTGTGCCTGAGTCTGATGGGAGCAAGGCAGCCACTGCCAGCACATTACCCTGACCGCATGGATTGGGCAGGGAAGAATCAAGTTGTTGACTTGCACACCAGCAGTGAAGGAGGCCAGCCAGGGGGTTAGCCGACTGTGAAGTGCAGGAGTGGGCTCACACACTGCTGCATCAAGAGTACATGTTGGCATGCCCGGGTCGGACTGGCACCACCAATAAAAATGAAAAGGAGTCGAGGCAGAAGCCCATTGCACAAAGAAAAGCTGCGGATTCAGCCACTCATATAATATGCACACTCCTTGCTAGGAGCACCCCATAATGTCCTGTAGGGCTTATTTTGCACATATTTTTCTTATCGTTTGTGCAGTATCTAATTTGGGAAAAAATAAGTGCCAGGGCACTCATCAGAGACCACTATAGCTTGCACCACGCATTGCTCCCAGAGGTGCTGCCAATGGTAATATCAACACAACTAATAACCATCACATTCCTACAAGTGTGACTTTTCAGACTATTGCAGGCCCCCTAAGTTATCAGAATGACTTGGACGGTCGGCAATAGTAATGTTTAGTGTATATTGAATTAATAAACTGTTTTTGTGCTCATCTGTAAATAAGACAGACAGCACCAGCACAAAGCAGACTGTTGCAAGCCCCGGTGTTGGCAATTAGGTGCCAGTGCTGAGCACAGGAAACCACCAGCTTAAATTAGGCACTGCTTGTGTGGGCCAGAAATGAGCAGAGGCACCACCAACATATATGCAAAGGTGGGTGGGGTTTGCAGGAGGGCTGCAGACCATCTCCCATAACTTTATGGAAACTGACCCATTGTTTCTGAGACCCCCCCTGTCTTTCTCTTCACAATTTCAAGCTCTCCCAGGGCTGGAACATTTATTCTACAGCCTATGAATACCAGGACTGCATTTTACGTGGTCTAATGTGTATAAAAAAGGCACAGACACATGTTGTGTTTATTTTAAATTATGCATTACCAATATATGGCTAACAGTTGTTTTTGCTAAACATGAATATGCTTTGTTGGTAACAATGATTGTAGTTAAAGATGATTATTGATTATGATGGTATAATGATGTTACAATGGGTTTTATCGGTCTTTCTAACATGGTAATCTCTTGATAAGGTCAATAGGATTTCCTCATAATTGGTTATGGTGAGCCCTTGACAAAAGCTAATATTATATATGTTTGCCCTATGTGTTGTGATGACCCTTTGACAAAACCACCACTATAGTGCGATGTTTATCTGGTAGAGGTAAGGGGTACAGTGATATTGGAGGGATCATGGTCAAGTATGAGTCAAATGTAATCTCAGAAGTTCACCAAAGGTATTTCAATCTGCCTGATGTATATATTTGTAATTTGATGCATAGTAATGTGTGTCTGTGCATTAAATTAACTTATTTAAAGTGATACCCCCTCTATTGTGATGTTTAGTCGGGTAGAAGTGGGTGTACTGTGATTTTGGGGGTCATGACTCAGAAGTGGTCAAATGTAATCTCAGGTCATCAAAAGTATTCCAGTCTGCCTGATTTATATATGTATTTGTAAATTAATTAATAGTATTTTGTGGTGTATGTTTACTGCATGTGCTTTTCCTTTTCTAAAGAAAAAGCAATAACGGACAATCATTTATTGAGTCTCATTATTGTGTGTCAGTGAATAATAGCCCAAACCACGTCCCCTGAGTAGGCCTTGGGCAGTAATGCTTCGTTCCTCTGAGAGAGTCAAGTGCTACTATGCAGTGCTTGGTTTCCAGTAAGGGGAAATCGTGGACCTATAACTTGTACATGCCTTAAATCATGCACAACTAATAACCCAATTTCTTACATAGTCTAAATGTGAACCAAGAGATTCTTGGCTCCCTGGTCACATCCGAATCTCTTAAACTTCGGATCTGTGTAGATAACATGTGGGTCTAAGGAGTGGAGACAACAGAAGGAGTGGAGACAACAGAAGGAGTGGAGACAACAGAAGGAAGGAGTGGAGACGACAGAAGGAGTGGAGACGACAGAAGGAGTGGAGACGACAGAAGGAAGGAGTGGAGACAACAGAAGGAGTGGAGACAACAGAAGGAAGGAGTGGAGACAACAGAAGGGGTGGAGACAACAGAAGGAAGGAGTGGAGACAACAGAAGGAGTGGAGACAACAGAAGGAAGGAGTGGAGACAACAGAAGGGGTGGAGACAACAGAAGGAAGGAGTGGAGACAACAGAAGGAGTGGAGACAACTGAAGGAGTGGAGACAACAGAAAGGGGCTTCGCTTCCTCCATCCCTGTGCCTATACCTTGGGAACTGGTCAATCTGGAGACTGCCTCCAGATGTATCAAAGACCCCTGCAAAGTGATTTCCTTTGGTGGGGTCCTGATTGGTTCTGTGAATGATAACATTCAACAGTGGTGCATTGAAACATTTTTATTTTTGCAATAATCGAGAAAGTAAAAACAATTATAGTCCTAAAAATTAGAACTGCACCAGAGGTCAATATTAGGAAACTGAATCATCAGTTAGTATTATTGATGAAATGGAGCTATGCTCACTTTTGCAACAGTAGTGAAGGAGCAAAAGAAGGGCATTCAGCGTTTGTCCATTAAAACAGTTCCACAACAGATTCTTTGGATATATTTATATGGGATACATTTACTTGTGATGTAACTAAATCGGTAATACTTACCTCAGTGTGTCCAACATAGGTCCAAGAGGGTAGCTCCATGCAATAATTTCATGATAGCCATTGAATAAATAACTGAACATTGTGTATAAGAATTGTGTGTAAATGTATCTTTTGTATCTATTCTGAAATCTGGCATTGATCTGGCCATCCTGATCCTACG
Organism: Pleurodeles waltl; assembly: GCF_031143425.1. Taxonomy (NCBI): domain Eukaryota; kingdom Metazoa; phylum Chordata; class Amphibia; order Caudata; family Salamandridae; genus Pleurodeles; species Pleurodeles waltl. The sequence continues at coordinate 48,190,840 of NC_090440.1, read as the reverse complement.
TTGGACACTGATTTGCAAAGGTTGTTTTGAAAATCCTGTATGAATCCGACCCTCTTGGTTCCATGTTGCACAATTCTCATTTGCAGTCTGGCTTTTTAGGTCAAGCCTAGACAGTGCGCATGTGCTGTCTGCAAGACCAGTTGGAATTAATAAAGGACTTTGCTCCCGCCTGCCGCTGCCTGCCGCTTATCATAGGTTGAAGGCAGTGTTGCTCTAGTTTTGCTGCCTCCTAACTGGATTGACAGCCGATATGTCACTTCCTGTTCTTTGTCTGAGGAGCACCGGGCAAGTACAGTTTACTTATGCCTGGATTGTTTTTGTGTTGTTTGGACGGACTGTTTTTTATTTCTTCTGTCTCTCGTGTTTGGCAGTAGGCACTTGTGTTCAAAGCGCTGTTCGTTTTCTGCTTTTGGCCTTCACTTGGTCCTTACTGTACATAATCACTAAATACATGTAGTTGTGTCTTGTGTGTGCGTTGTACATTTTTTGAGGCTTTATATAGCATGAAATTGACCCAGGTATTGAATCATTAACAGCGGCTCTCCTTGCACAGAGGGAGAGCCGATACTACCACATTCACTGCACTTGGGGAAACTCACCCCATAATGCTTTGAAGGCATTCCTTTAACAACACATTTTTGCACATAACTGAGCCTGTGGTGGCCCTAGGACGATGGGACCAAAACAAAAACATTTAGAACAATGTGCCGTTTCTGTCCAGGCCATTTTCTGTATCATACTAGGTTAGAGGGGGCCCAAAAATCCTAACCTCTTCCACCATTCCATGTATATTTAAACTCTCCCATAGCTAGAACTTTTGTTTTTACAACTGAGAGGAGCTTGTGTTATAAGGGTGCTGTTTGTAATAATATTCTGAGAGCCCTGTCAGGTCTGCAAATGTGTAATGCACTATGTTTTACAGGGGTTGAAGGATGATTATTGCCCAAAGGCACGACTAACTCCGTTAGCTACACAGGGACAGCTATCTGCTAATGCACAAACACAGTTTATTTTAATTTCACTGAGGACCTGGTACTTCTCCATCCGGGTTTAGGGGACATTATGACATCAAAAGAAGTTCCAGCAGCATTCTGTGACACTGTACTCTGAGTGCTTTTTGCTTGACAGGGACATCTAGTAACGACCAGAAGTACTGCACCTTCTGCTTTTGACTTTACAGGGACATCTAGCCACGACCAGTGGTACTGCACCTTCTGCTATTGACTCTACATGGAGATCTAGTAATGACCAGTGGTACTGCACCTTCTGCTATTGACTCTACAGGGATATCTAGTAACGACCTGTGGCACTGCACCCTTGTGCTGCTGACTCCACAGTTAAATAATATTTAAAAGGCCTGCTAGGCCTGAACATGTCTAAAACACTATACCCTCAAGGGGCTGATTATATGGTTACACTTCAATGCTCTTTGTCATTCTTTTTTATGCGATTATGCCTTCTAGGGTTGACTATATGGTTACATGATCATGTTTCTTCCAAATGCTATTTTTACTGTGATGCTCTGTAGGAGCTGTTCAGGAAATTACAGTCCACTGCCACGTGTATTCCTCATAAAGGTTTAGGCGCATATTAGCGTAATTTTTTTTTTTTTTACAATAATGTGGCCCAACAAGGCCAAAATTGTCGTGCCACATTTAGCAAGTAGCTTAATGCATGCATTGCGCCACTTTGTAACCCCCTGTGCCACATTATGCCTACACCAAGCATAATGTATGCAAGGGGGGTGTTCCCCTGTTGGGAGGGGGGGGTGAAAAAATTGCGCAAAGAAATCTAAGAGATTTCTGTGCGCCATTTTTTTGCATTTTTAACACCAGCTCGGAGCAAGCGTTAAAAGGGGACATGCCATTGTTTTCAATAGGCCCCTATGTACTGTTCAGGGTTAGCACCAACATTTTGGCACTAACCCTGAACAGTACTGTACATCAGTAGTGTCAGCAGTTCTGATGCTATTGCCCCTACCCTGTACCATCATGCACCGTATTTTAAATACGGTGTACACAATATGGTGGCGGTAGTGGAGCGCTAAGGGGCGCAAGAAAAGTGGTGCTGCACAAGGTGCAGCGCCACTCTTCTTAAAGGTGTCCCTTAATGTGCAGCATTTATCAGGTCCCAAATGCGAGATTGTGATTATCATTTACAACTCCAACAGCTCTTACTCTCACTAATGCCAGACCTATTGCATTGCAAATGCTTGTTTTATACTGCAGCATTTCCCTGGGAGGTGCAGGTTGTGCACCAAGACGTGTTTAACAAACAGCTCACAGTTTGTAAAGTTAAATCACGGCCATCAATAATCAAGCATAAATAAGTCACAAAAAAACAGTGCTTAATTTGTGCTAGTTGTTTCCGGTGCTAAGCACCGATACTTAGTTTGAGGGCCGGGGCTTAGTCTTCTGCCTCAAGCATTTGGTGCGAGCAAAAGACAGATATGGGAAAGACGGAGGAAGGGAAAAACGAAAACGCGTCACAAAGGGAGAAAGGAAGAAAGCAGAAAGTTGCAAGAATGAGCTGAAGCGCTCGGAGTGTCTTTAAATGGATTAAAGAGGCCCGAGATGGCTTCAGGATTACGCTGCCTCCGTATTCCGTGCTCGCACATTCAACTGCAGCAGCCACGCGTTTCAGAGGAGAGCTCTGAGCACTGGCACGTTTCTATTTACAAATTAAGCACTGCAAAAAACCATTGCCAACTTTTCCACTTCAAGCACTCCATCTTTGTATTAACAGAGAGGAGACAAGATTCAACTGTTTGATCTTTATTATATAAGTGACACATAGGCTCCCTGTAGGAGGCTGGCCTGGCTTGTAGTGGGTACCAAGGGGTACTTACACTTTGTACCAGGTCCAGTTATCCCTTATTAGTGTAGAAGAGGTGTCTAGCAGCTTAGGCTGATAGAAAAGGTAGCTTAGCAGAGCAGCTTAGGCTGAACTAGGAGACATGCAAAGCTCCTACTATACCACTGGTGTCATATGCACAATATCATAAGAAAACACAATACACAGATATACTAAAAATAAAGGTACTTTATTTTTATGACAATATGCCAAAAGTATCTCAGTGAGTACCCTCAGTATGAGGATAGCAAATATACACAAGATATATGTACACAATACCAAAAATATACAGTAATAGCAAAAGGAAGTAATGCAAGCAGTGTAAAGTTACAATAGATTGCAATAGGAGCACATAGGTACAGGGGCAACACAAACCATATACTCCAAAAGTGGAATGCGAATAACGTATGGACCCCAAACCTATGTGAGCTTGTAGAGGGTCGCTGGGACTGTAAGAAAACAGTGAGGGTTAGAAAAATAGCCCACCCCAAGACCCTGAAAAGTAGGTGTAAAGTGCACCTATATTCCCCAGAGAGCACAGAAGTCGTGATAGGGGAATTCTGCAAGAAAGAACAACACCAGCAATGCAACCAAAGTGGATATCCGGACGAGAGTACCTGTGGAACAAGGGGACCAAGTCCAAGAGTCGTGACAAAGTCGAGATTGGGCAGATGCCAAGGGAATGCCAGCTGAGGGTGCAAAGAAGCTGCCACCGGATGGTAGAAGCTGTGGATTCTGCAAGAACGAAGAGGACTAGGAACTTTCCCTTTGGAGGATGGATGTCCCACGTCGTGAAGAAGCTTGCAGAGGTGTTCCCACGCAGAAAGACCACAAACAAGCCTTGCTAGCTGCAAGGGTCGCGGTTAGGGTTTTTGGATGCTGCTGTGGCCCAGGAGGGACCAGGATGTCGCCAATTGCGTGAGGAGACAGAGGGTGCGCCCAGCGAGACAAGGAGCCCTCTCAGAAGCAGGCAGCTCCCGCGGAAGTGCCAGAACAGGCACTACGAAGAGGAGTGAACCGGAGCTCACCCGAAGTCACAAAAGAAGATCCCACGACGCCGGAGGACAACTCAGGAGGTTGTGCACAGCAGGTTAGAGTGTCGGGGACCCAGGCTTGGCTGTGCACAAAGGAAATCCTGGAAGAGTGCACAGGAGCCGGAGCAGCTGCAAATCACGCGTTACCCAGCAATGCAGTCTAGCGTGGTGAGGCAAGGACTTACCTCCACCAAACTTGGACTGAAGAGTCACTGGACTGTGGGAGTCACTTGGACAGAGTTGCTGAGTTCCAGGGACCACGCTCGTCGTGCTGAGAGGGGACCCAGAGGACCGGTGATGCAGTCTTTTGTTGCCTGCGGTTGCAGGGGGAAGATTCCGTCGACCCACGGGAGATTTCTTCAGAGCTTCTAGTGCAGAGAGGAGGCAGACTACCCCCACAGCATGCACCACCAGGAAAACAGTCGAGAAGGCGCGAGGATCAGCGATACAAGGTTGCAGTAGTCATCTTTGCTACTTTGTTGCGGTTTTGCAGGAGTCCTGAGCAGTCATCGGTCGATTCCGTGGCAGAAGGTGAAGAGAGAGATGCAGAGGAACGCTGATGAGCTCTTGCATTCGCTATCTAAAGAATTCCCCAAAGCAGAGACCCTAAATAGCCAGAAAAGGAGGTTTGACTACTTAGGAAGGAGGATAGGCTAGCAACACAGGTAAGAGCCTATCAGGAGGAGTCTCTGACGTCACTGGCCACTCAGAGCAGTCCAGTGTGCCAGCAGCACCTCTGTTTCCAAGATGGCAGAGGTCTGGAGCACACTGGAGGAGCTCTGGGCACCTCCCCTGGGAGGTGCAGGTCAGGGGAGTGGTCACTCCCCTTTCCTTTGTCCAGTTTCGCGCCAGAGCAGGGCTGAGGGATCCCTGAACCGGTGTAGACTGGCTTATGCAGAGATGGGCACCATCTGTGCCCATCAAAGCATTTCCAGAGGCTGGGGGAGGCTACTCCTCCCCAGCCCTGACACCTTTTTCCAAAGGGAGAGGGTGTAACATCCTCTCTCTGAGGAAGTCCTTTGTTCTGCCTTCCTGGGCCAAGCCTGGCTGGACCCCAGGAGGGCAGAAACCTGTCTGAGGGGTTGGCAGCAGCTGCAGTGAAACCCCAGGAAAGGCAGTTTGGCAGTACCCGGGTCTGTGCTAGAGACCCGGGGGATCATGGAATTGTCTCCCCAATGCCAGGATGGCATTGGGGTGACAATTCCATGATCTTAGACATGTTACATGGCCATGTTTGGAGTTACCATTGTGACGCTATACATAGGTAGTGACCTATGTATAGTGCACGCGTGTAATGATGTCCCCGCACTCACAAAGTCCGGGGAATTTGCCCTGAACAATGTGGGGGCACCTTGGCTAGTGCCAGGGTGCCCACACACTAAGTAACTTAGCACCCAACCTTTACCAGGTAAAGGTTAGACATATAGGTGACTTATAAGTTACTTAAGTGCAGTGGTAAATGGCTGTGAAATAACGTGGACGTTATTTCACTCAGGCTGCAGTGGCAGGCCTGTGTAAGAATTGTCAGAGCTCCCTATGGGTGGCAAAAGAAATGCTGCTGCCCGTAGGGATCGCATGGAACCCCAATACCCTGGGTACCTCAGTACCATATACTAGGGAATTATAAGGATGTTCCAGTATGCCAATGTGAATTGGTGAAATTGGTCACTAGCCTGTTAGTGACAATTTGGAAAGCAAAGAGAGAGCATAACCACTGAGGTTCTGGCTAGCAGAGCCTCAGTGAGACAGTTAGTCATTACACAGGGAACACATACAGGGCACACTTATGAGCACTGGGGCCCTGGCTAGCAGGGTCCCAGTGACACATACAACTAAAACAACATATATACAGTGAAATATGGGAGTAACATGCCAGGCAAGATGGTACTTTCCTACACTCCCTTCATGGCAAGCGGGTTTCTTAGGGGCACAGTTAGTGTGGAAAGGTTATATCCAATTTCATGTTGCCCTGCAGGTAACTAGCAGTGTTTAACCGCCATGAAGCATGAAAGGTTGCACGGGGGAGACTGGGTAAAGTTTGAAACTTTGCACTTCTTTGAGCTCCAGGCACATGCTTCTATGTTGTCTGTCACCTGACTGTCATCGAGGACTCGCACACGTCGTCGCTCGGGTGCGTCATCTTCTCACCATTGCAGAAGTCTTCACTGGGACTTAGGCAGCTGGAAACTGAGACAGTGAAGAGCTGTGAAAAACACGAAAGCAGGCTACTGAGTGGCACGTTTCGGGTCCTCAGTGTCCTCTGATGTGTTGGAGGAAGTGGATGGGGGATAGATAGAGCTCATGCCTCAGCCCTGTTTGTCTTGGAACCTCATTGGGTCCCACAACCACAGCTATTAAATGTGCCTAAAGATGCCTCAGAAAAACAAAGACACTGCCCCTTGCTGCACACATGTATTTGTCCATATGAAATAAATGTTTATATAGATGTGTAGGTGAGTAGATTAATGTATCAGACCTGCCAACTCACACGGTGCCACCGTGTGATACACAATATTAGCTCCCATCACCCGGCGAGGAGCCGACATCACACGGTGTCATGGAAAACAAGCTGAAAACCACTGTAAACAGTGGTTTTTGGATTGTTTCGGAGGCTTTTAACTGCTGATGTAGATTAATGGGCGTGAAAACACCCCAAGACATCGGCAGCAGCCTCAGCAAGCTTTTTTTTTCTTTTCAAGAGGAGGGGGTTTAGGGCTGGGTCAAAAGTGCTTCTTAGGTGCTTCTCGGCCCCTCCAAGACCTGCCCCCTCCTCATACTGAGATGTTTGTTGAAATTGGCATGTCTGATGGATAGATGGATGTTTATTTGAAGGGGAGCCATTATATAAATTAAACGATCAATCAAACAGGATTTATAAAGCGCAGCTTATCACCCATGAGGGTAAACAGGCCATGTTAGGTCACAGTTTTCATACGAAGAGTGTTTTATATTTTTCTAATAACCTTGGTGCTGTGATGGGCCATTGCTTATTCATCGGCTCTATTAGGCAACAATATGTCCCCATCACACCTGGCAAACAGCAGAGAGAAGCCACTTTAATCCCACGTACCCCACAGACATACATATATTGAGAGTACTTACACTAAACATGCTGGACATTAACTCCCCATTGAAACAGAGGGCACTACTTGAGTGGCTGAAGTGCAAAGACTTAAATATAATGATGCTACAGGAAATGCATCCCTTACAAAAAGATACAGATCAACTCAGATCCTACTGGTTCCCATCCCAGTTCCACGCTACCTAAAAACAGAGATGGGGGTGCTGTAATTCTTCAAAGAGGGCTCAATTATGTCTTAGTGGCAAAACACCAAGACAGAGACGATAAACATATGAGGCTAAGCCTGCAATTGGGTCTCTAAGAATTACTGCTATTGTTCTTTATGTCTCAAATGAAGACAAAGACCACACTCATGCAGAACTATTGCCCACATTAGCACATTTCTCCCAAGGACATCTCCTAATTGGTGGCAACTTTAACTCAGTTTTGGATGTGGGGTGGATAGAGTCCCTGTGCACCATACTTGCTCCACTCCTCCCGCTTTCCTACTGTCTGATAGACATCTGGAATCAGCAACACCCAAATAACTGGAATCATACTTTCATCTCTCACGTCAATAGGACATATACCCGAATAAATTATTTCCTAATATCACAGGATTTATTACAAGCCTGCCTTGCTTCGAACATAGGGGAAGATTTATATAAAGCGGCACTGCACCAAGTGCAGCACCACTTTCCCTGCACCCCTTAGTACCCCCCTACCACCACCATGTGTGTGTCGTATTTAAAATACGGCACACCATGGCGCAGGGTAGTTGCAATAGCATCATTATTTATGACGCTATTGATGTACTCTGTAGGAGTAGCACCAAAATATTGGTGCTACTCCTGCAGAGCACATAGGGCCTCATTCTAAAGAAAGGAAGGCCCCTTTTAATGCCTGCTCTTGAGCAGGCATTAAAAGTGCCATAAAAAAAGTTTCTGCAGGCATAATCTAGGGCAAAGGGCTATAGCCTGTAAATAAGGCGCGGGGATTTCGGCCTCATTGGGCCACATTAACGTCAAAAACAATGATGTTGATGTGGCACAAGGTGGAGCTAGGGCACAATAAATATGCCCCTTAGTACTTAAGATACTGTCAGAACATGCTCCCTTCTCCAGGCACTGGCATACCAGCAAAGTGCCCCTCCAAGGCCTGGTGGTGCGGGAGGAAATTTCGGAGACTATAACACACTATTTCTGTGAAAACAATACACCAGAGGTTAGCTGGGATACCTTATAAGAATCAGCTAATCAGGTCAGACGGGGAAGTCAATAGAGCACACTGTCACATTAGAATGACTTGGGAAACAAAAAAAGGGATTTAGAAGCTGAAACAAAGAGATTGGAAGCCCAACATAAAATAGAGAAATCCACACAAATATATAGGGCTCTAGGAAGGCATGGGGGAAGCTGGAGCATCTGGTGATCTGAGAGGCGGCCAAGAAACTTCTATCTATATATCAAGCAAAAATACAATTAAAAGGGCGATAAAGCCGATACGCTTCTAACCTGCAAACATAAGCCACTCCACACTGTGACCTAGATACCAGAAATAACAGATGAGAGAGGGGTGACCTACACCAAAGCACAGGATAGTCTCCCTGTCTGAGTAAAATACATGCATATTTGGAGGATTTCAGATGCCAGCTATTGAGACGGAACTGTGTCGAGCTGGAGGAGAATATCTCGGAGGAAGGGGTTTTGAATGTAATAAAACGCCTCCTACGCCATAAGTCCCCTGGACTCCCTGGCTTTCGGGCATCTTTCTATAAAAGGTATTTGAGCTTATTGGTGGCACCGTTGGCCAAGGTATATATCCATATCCTAATCACTGGCATAGCCACACAATCTATGCTGGAATTATGGCTGTGCTAATTGCAAAACCAGATGAGGACCTCCAGATCAGTCGCCCTACTGAACACAGACGTGAACATTTTCACAGCAATTATAGTTACCAGATTCCAAGAGATCTGTCCAAAACTCATCTCATGCCAACAGAGTGGGCTTATAAGTACCCAACATGCAAGGGACAACTGTAATATGTGGAATACTGAAACCCACAATGGCAGAATTTGAGTGTTGGGCTTCCTTCCTCTGAATAACTGAAAAGGAGAAATCCTGGTAGAGGAATGTGGGGTAAAACCTTCACTTTTTCCTTGACAGCAACCTCCCAATTACTACCTGAAGATAGAGCCAACTGCACACTTTCCTTCAAGACTTTACTTTCTACAACACCATTGCTCTACGGATGGTAAAGTGCAGCCTTCTTATGTCTCATACCTCTCTCCTGCATAAACGTCTCCACTTCCTTTGAAGTGAATTGTACACCATTATCTGAAAGAACAGAAGTAGGAAATCCTTCCCTCTCAAACAAACCTTCCAAAAATTCCACAACCACTCTGGACTCAACAGAACCCTAATTTTTTACCTCTGGCCACTGCAAATACATATCTAGACAAACCAATAGATACCGATCAAAAGAATTGACTTTTATTGGGTCTCAAAATATAAATTGCTATGTCTGACCACAGACTAGAATGTTCCCTGCACAGGTCTAGAAACAATCAACACCACCACCTATACACATGCAGTCGGGTAAGATATGCTCCATTTATGCCATGGGGAAACTTTTGTCCATCATACGCGACACAAAGGTGAAACTTGATAAAGCATGGAAAGCCTTCCAAACATATATGGCATGGGACCGAGTGGCCAATCCCTCAGCCACTCACTCTCCCAAACTCATTGGTGTTGTAGGCCTCCATTCAAACCCCCCGGATGATGGAGAACCAAAACACAATGGAGCCACATGCACAGCTGCACTGCCAGACTACAGACTACTCGGGGTGCAAAATACGGGGATCTAGTCCACCTTTGGGGTAAATGGATTAACAATGTCGGGATGCCATTTTTCTGTGACTGATGTGGTGAAGTATTCATTATGGAGTGCTGTATGTCAACTGTGTGGAACATAAATCTATGAATAAAGTGTTTAAAGAAAAAAAGAAAGCATGCTTTTTGTGAATTGCTGTAAATCCGTTCAGCATTTTTTGAGATATTAGAGTTAAAAAATCTGTGACTTATTGACAGTTAGTTCCACAGGACTCCTGCAGTTCTGCAAATTAGAATAAATAGAGGGATCTAGTGGACTGAGAGCATTCCTGCAAAACTGAAATGGTCAGTGATGTGACTGGCTAGACACAACCCAAAAAGAGATGTTCGACTGCATTATAGGACACAAGCACTCGGTTCCCATGACCTAAAACTAAAGAAAAAAATAAGATAATATGTGGGGGAGTGGTACAACTTAAAAAAAAAAAACAATTTCTGCCAGACAGCCCCCCCCCCCAGTATTCTTTTTGTATCTGCTCCGGTTCCTGCAGGAGTACTGCGAGACCATAAAAAAAAAATAGAAATACACGAGCCCCATCATGCAGCCAAGCCTATACAGTGCAAAGCCTTTTTATTGTGCATATGTCTTCACAGACAGCCCACTCCCTCCAGACACTCAAGCCTTATTAAGTGGCTGAACCCCTACTAAACACACCGTTCACCTTGTACTGAAATCCACTCCCTCTGGACACTCAAGCCCCATTAGGTGGCCAAGACTCGATTATACACACCCCTCGCCTTGTACAGTAGACTTTACTAAGAGCCTATGCCTTGTAGACACCCATGTCCTATTCGGTGGCCAAGCCCCTACTATGTACTTCTGTGGGACCCAAAACAGAAAGAAAAACCATACAGTACTCCCACGGGCCTTACCCATGAACCATGAAAGGTGAAAAAAATTAAAATCAACCATACACAATATGTTGTAAAATGAAAAGATTCTACTAAAAGTCACCACAACATTCAGAAGCAAAATTGATAACATGTTTAACTTTCTGATTTAGATTTTACTTGATGTTAAAAAAACCTACAAATTCATTAAAAACCAAAGTTTAAAGTGGCAATATCGCTAGTTATAAAACGTATGTGAAAAGAACTCATACAAGCCCACTGAAAAAAATGAAAAGGTTAAAGGGACTTTATAGTTAGATAGCAATATAATTCATAATATTACGATTAAACTTGAAAATGACACTGAAATTTGCAAGTTGGACTGCTTATGATCTCACATATACATCACTCATGACATGTTCAATGTATTACCCACTGGGTAGTTATAGTTAGGATCATGTTTCTATAGGCAATGCCTTTTTTGTGCTGAAGCACAGGCCCATTTCGGCTAATTTGTTTTGTATTTTTTAAAACTTTGCCTCCTTCACAGTTCGCAACTTGGCAAGTTTGCCGTCCTAACCTATTTATCTTTTAAGACTCCAGACTCAAGAACATGGCAACAAACACTGGGGCCTGGGGCAAAAAACAGTTCTTTTTTAATTTTGCTGCTAATTCACAGACAATACGCAAATCTGCTGCAAAAAAATAATAATAAAAAAACAACGGTGTGAGGCAGCATCCAACTTCTCTTTGTATTGGGTGGGGTTGACTACCTGAAGGTGGTTTGGCCACAGGGCCTGGCTGCAGCCCAACCTGGACCTGGGGCCAACCCTCCACTACACACAGCCAAAGGTGAGTGGCATCATGGGGTTGGATACCTGCGGGAGGGTTGGCTGCAGGGCCTGGCCACAGGGCAGGCCATGAGGCCAACTACATAGCAAGGGGTATATTGAGTTTGTAGGTGTCCCCAGCCCTTTTATCTGGACCTATTTTGTTCTCCCCACTTAGCTTCTAGCAGCAGTGAGTAAAGTCAATGCTGAAGCACAGGGCCCATTTCTGGCTGATATTTATTTGTACTTTTTAAAACTTTGACTGTTTTGCAGTTTGCAACTTGGCATGTTCGCCCTTCTAAACTATTTAGCTTTTAGGACTCCAGACTCCAGAACATGGCAACAAAGCTCAGCTTTTAATGTCTGGGGAGGGGTGGGAGGTCTGAGGGTCACAGAGGAAATGTGAATGATGCTTTGGTGCTTGGGTACCATGGAGCACTCTCAGGTGCTTAGGTATGTGGGAATGTACAAAGCACAACATAAGTATCCTCAAAACAACCCTCCCAGAGAGAAAAGGACCATTTGTGTCATGCCATATTATGTAGCACCATCTAGTGGCTGTGCACTGAGGTTGCTGCCTTGCTTTATCCTGCGGAAGCACCAGCCCTAGGGTTTTTCTGTTGCGGGGGCCAACGTTCCAACGTTCTAAAGAGCGAAAATGCTTTTGACATCATTGGGTGGCACTGCAGGGGGAACCAGGGTCAAGTTTCTGATAAATGTTCAGTTCAATTACCAATTGTCAGCTGTCCAAAAGAATCTACAAAATTATCACTTTCACTTTTATAAAAAGCTTTCCTGTTGGTGTTGTTAACTGTGTTTTGAGCTCCTCTGAAAAATGTTATATTTGATGATTCCTGATATTAGTTTTTAAAATGTGCTATATTTGAGATGGGTTGTGGTTTAATCTGTTTTCTTTCTAAAGTGCCCCAATCCCCTTGGGTAGTGACAGCGTTTATCAAAACAAAATAGAAAATAAATGAAATAAAATGTTCAACAATTTATTTCAGGATGCAGCTGTTAGGAGTAAGAGGCCCTCTAATTAGACCAAGCCACTGCGAGCAACCATCACCTTCTGAAATTTGCACCATGGTTTCTGCCAGGTTATTAATCTTGTAATTAGGAAGCACCAGGTACCAGATCTGCCCAGGACAACTGAGTCCTTACACTCACTGATCGCTGTGTAAATACAAATATACTGTATATGCATATACATATATGTATATACATATTTCACAGTGTGCCAAGTGTTAACCAGTGATGGTGGATACTTGGTAGTTATTGGTAGGGTTGTGGTTCCATAAGAAACGCATTTATTGGTTTGCTTATACCTTTGGTGCCGTTTGACGAATCTTCACTAAACCTTCCAAAAAAAGTCACCTCAGCTCCTAACTGGAAAGTTTTGGGGGGATACATCAAGCGGGGACCAATAATTTTTCCATAGAAACTTTAGACAGAGCTATAGCCCTAAATGCTTAACCGATTTAAACAAACTTTGACAGAAAGCTAGATCCTGGTCCAAAAAGAGTGCTTTTTATGATTAGGTGCAAATCTGTTCATTGGTTTTTGAGCAAATAAGGCCCAGGGACTTTGAATATACCACGCTGCAGAGGATCCGTGGTTCAACAGATCTCATGGTGACATTTGATTGGCTACCACCACATCAACACCAATGTGGCAGCAGCCATCTTATGACTCAGTCCTGAGTCTTAAAAAATAAAACAGAAAAAACAGACATAAAGGAGCAGTTTAGGGATACACTCACCCCCTAGGCCTGGTGGTTGGGTCCCTAGGGCCAAAAATGTTTTAAGTTTTGGGGTCCTGGGGCCTATTTGTGATGGGGGGGCACGTTGCTCCCCTCACGCGTTAACTCTATGTCAACTCAAGGGATGGGGTCTCTGTGGCCAATTAAGGTTCGGGGGGGGGTTATTCTTAACATATAAGGTTTGGCCCCAACGGATGTGATCCTCATGGCATCTTTAGGCTCAGGGAGTGGGGCTGTGTGCCCCCTCTCCTTAAATGCCCCCGGGGATGGGGTTCCCAGGGCCCCTTCTGGCTCAGGGAGGAGACCACGTGCCCCCTCCCCTTAACAAATATCATTTGGCCCTGGGTGTTAGAGTCCCAAAGGGTCTGAATTGGCTTGGGGAGAGGGCCAACGCATGGGCAAGAAAACAGACTTCCCAGAGGAAGCAAGCATGAACAGCTGCTCCCTCCAGGTGGGGGCAATGCTGTCTCCTGCTGTACGCAGGGAGCCAGCTAATGTGACGGGCCCCAACAGGGCCCTGGGGCACCTCATAGCCCCAACTGGTGGTTTGTGGGTGCCCAGGTGGGCACTGAGGCACCCAACTCTGTGCCCTGGGGGATGGGGGTTTGCGAGGCATAAGATAGCTCAGAGAGGGGAGCCAAGCGCCCCCTCCCTTCCCTTTTTGTGACATTTGAGTTTAGGGGATAGGGCCTGAGGGGCCTAATAAGAATCAGAGAGGGGGGCTGTGAGTCCCCTCCCCTTTTTTCTAGTGGTTGGTCCCAGCGGATGGTGTCCCCTGGGCCTCTTAAGGCTTGAGGCCATGCCTCCTTCCCTATTATTAGTCTTTGGCACTTGGGGGACGTGGTCCCTTGGGGGAGTAGGGGGCCACATGCCATGCAGCCCCTCTCCTTTTTCAAGGAATTTGGCCTCGGGGAATGGGGTCCCAGGGGCCTATTAAGGCTCAGGGACGGGGCTGTCTTGTCCTTCCCCTTTATGGCACTCAGCCTCGGGGAATAGGGTTCACGGAAAATCTTGCGTCTTGGGGAGGGGGGTCCATGAAGCCCCCTTTCCTTTTCTCAGGATTTCGGCCCCTGGGGATGGGGTCCCCGGCGATTATTCATGCTCAGTGGGACTCCATGGCCCTATCTCTTCTTTTACGGAATTCAGCCCTAGGAAATAGGGCACCTGGGGCCTACTGAGGCTTTGGGGTGCGGGGTGCTCTCTCTCTTATATTAAGTAGCGGCCTTGGAGATGGAGGTCCTTGGGGTCAGTATTCGCTTAGGGAGAAGGCTGTGCATGTCATGTGGTTGGCTGCCTAAGGGGGGTTGGTTGAATGGCCAAACTTTTGGCCCCAGGTGGGGTTTCTTTGGAACCCCACCACCAGGTCTAGGTGGTCTGGGTATCCTGACCCGCCCCTATGTCTTTTTTCATCTGTTTTGTTCAGGACTAAGGGCCAGATGTATCAAGCCTTTTTGCATTCGCAAACGGTGCGAATGCCCGTTTGCGAATGCAAAAATACCTTTCAGTATTTATGAAAGGCATTTGCAACGCAAATTTAAGGAATCGCTAAAATAGCGATTCCTTAAATTTACGAGCCTGTTTAGAGAATCACAAATTGCGATTCTCTAAATAAGAAATCGCAAATAAGGAATACTTATTTGCGATTTCTAAACCACATGTAACAAGCAATTCCTTAATGCGAATTGGGCATTAAGGAATTGCTATTTCCACCAAGTTGAACTTGGTGGTAACCATGTGCAAATTTTTAAAATGCATTAAAAAAGCATTTTTAAAAATTGACGTGTAACGCACATATGCCCCTTTGGCATGTGTGTGCCTTACATGTCCTGAAATATTATTTTGGGGTGCAGCAGAGGGGGCCTTAGGCCCCCAGCACCCTGGGGTTTTGCATTTCTTAAATTGCGAATTCCAGTTAGGAATTCGCAATTTGGGAAATGCAAAAAAATCGCAAATGTGGGCCTACAGGCCCATAGGTGCGAATGGGGTCTGTATCGCAATTTGCGATTCGGTTATAGCATTTGCGATTTTTAAGAAATTGCTATTAACGAATCGCAAATATGATACATTGCATTTTGCGAATCAGAAATAGCGATTTCTTAAAAATCGCTATTTCCGAATCGCGAATGCCTTTTTTGTTACATCTGGCCCTAAGTCCCAAGTCCTAAGATACCTGTCACCACATCCTTCTTGATGTGGTGGCAGCAATTCAGATCTCCTCTGTATGTGAAATATACAAAGTTTTTGAGCCTCAACTGTTCAAAATCTACTGAACAGATTTATGCCAAGTCACAAAAAGCACTCTTTTTGGACCAAAATCTAGTTTTCTGCCACACAAGGGGGTTAACCCATTCAGACATTTGTGCTGTAGCTGTTTCTAAAATTCCTATGGAAAATGAAAGGGGATATTGTGTTTTGGGACCACCTTTTCCTTAACCCCTGCTTGACAGATCATCCCAAAACTTTTAAGGTGAAAAACATGGCAAAAAAGGGCAGGTCTAGCAGTAAATGTCTTAGTTTTTTTAATGCAAAATAAGATATTATTACCATACCTAACTAGGAAGTCACTTTAACCTTTGTTTTTTCAGTGAATTTCTAGGTTTTTTTAAAACATAAAATTAGATGTCATTTGCCCTGCATGCCATGGGGTTGGGTGCTCACCCCCCCATACACGGTCTTCGGCTGTGTGCTCCAGGGATTGGGGCACAGGGTATGGCCTGTGGCTTGGCCCTGCACCCAACCACTGCAAGCACCCAAGCCTCTGCATGTGCAACTCTCTTTTTTAAACAGTGGTTGTTCCGTGGATCTGCGGGATCACCACAGTGCAAATGTGAAACCTCTGGGGATCCCCCAGAAAAACACATAATACAATTTCACAATGGAGGGTGCCTCTGTGCCCCCATTACCAGAAGGCCCAGAAGGTCAGGGAGCCTCTAGCACCGAGTCCCCAAGTCTTAAGATGGCAGCCACAATTTTTTCTTCCTGTTGAAGCCAGTCAATCCGAATGCATGTTTAAGCACGTGGCTCTACCGGGGATCCTATGCTGTGCGAAATACACAATGTTGGTGAGCTTTCATATCTCAAAAACTACTGTACAGAAATACACCAGATCACAAAATGCATGCTTTCTGGACCAAGATCTAGCTTTCAGCCAAATGTGGTGTAATTCCATTGAACCTTTTGAGCTGTAGCTTTGTCTCACTTTCCAATGAAAAAATGTGTAGGAAAACCGTGTTTGGTACACAACTTTTTCTTGGCTCATGCTTGATGGATCAGCCCTAAACTTTCCAGAAAAGTGCTGCGGTGGATGATCATTTTCTTTGGGAAATTTTGTGAAGAATCGTCAAAAGTTATTAGCATGCCACAAATTAGACTTGAGAGGAACTCATGAAGATATGCCTCAAGGAATTCCACTGAGTTACTAAAAAACTCTCCAAGATACAGAGAAACTCTGCAAATGGGCAGAAAAAACACTTGTCCAGCTCTTCATGCTGTTTTTCACAGTGGTAGAGCATTTCATGCTAAAAATCAAAATGAACCGCATCACACACCGTACCCATGAGCGTAACCATTTTTGTTTTATCTGCTTTATCTGCTGTACTGTGCATGGTGTTAGGTCTACTTTTACAATCAATGCCAATCGTCCTCTTATCCCACTCATCCACCCCTCATTTACGTATTTTATATCAATGTGTTTCTTTTTGTATGTGTATTTTATGTTTTTGTATTTTTTTGTGACATTCTGTACCTTTTTTGTTTTCCCTTTCCTTCCTTGTGTCCCAATTCTCAGTCCTTCGTTTCTGCTTTGTGTTGTCCTTAAGTATTTTTGCACCTGGCCCAAGACAGAGCAGCAGCAAGTGCTGACGCCACTAGCCACATACGCTGTGGGTGCCAGCGTCGCTCAGGGGTCAGCCTGTTCCATTTTTACAGAGTTTTTATTTTTTTTGGGTCCATCACCACCTCCCCTCCATTCTGGTAGCATGCGGCATGCTTGGAAGAGGTTTCTACGCCCTCGGGGGGGGGCAGTAGTGGGGGAGAGTACAGTAGTGCGTGCGCCGCAGAACAAGGACAACACAGCAACTGACACACTGCTGAGTGGACATTATTGACAGCAAACAGGACCTACTCGGCCTGCTAGGTGTTGAGGGTGCGGGGCTAAGTGAGTACTAATTATTTTTTGTTTTCTAAAAATTCAATTTTTTTTACAAATAGCATGCTGCTGCACACTCAGAGCTAAGTTAAATTTACATTACGATTATTATCTGATCCCGTTTGAGCTAGCCAGGTGCTCGGTGTTACCTACTCAGCATTCTCTTGGGCTGAATATTTAGGAACTAAGATAGTAGTATATCAGGGAGTTAGAGTTCCCCTTGCCTTTTTATGTAGCTCCTACTATCCCAATCTCCCAGTGATGCTTTGAAAAGAGAGACTGAGTCAGCCCATCAAAGGAGATGGAGAAGCAACAATCATCAGTTGTAATGCATTAGTGGTTCAAAATATATTTTAAGTTTAGGAAAGTAGGACTAGGGCTTAGGTTAAAAAATTAAGAATAGGACAATAGGCTATCTGATTTAGAAAAGTACAATGCTACTGCATCTGAATGTGAAAATATTTTTTAGAGCTGTATCATACCACTAATCTTTTTTCAAATCTTCTTTATTTCTTACATCAGCCTCCAAAGGAAGGAGGGCATCAAAGGAGAAGGTAGAAGGGGCTGCTACCACCAGCATCATGGCGGGTGGATCCAGCACCACCAGCGCTATTAAAAATGGCTCTGCTGGCCCCAGTAAGTCCTGTTACTGTTATAATATGTAGGTAACCATTACCTCTCCCCACAAGTATAATAATTCTGATTGTGTATTTTATTTATACGTCTCCTTTTTTCAAATCCTCTATCTAATATTTGATAACTTCCCTGTATTATCCCTTTTTTCTATATTTCCTGTTTCTGTAGCTGACTTCCTCCTGTCTGTAGCTTTCTACTGCTCTTTCGGCAAGCTTTCCTACTGTACTGGTACTGTAAGACTAAGAGAATATGTTTGTGGTTCCGTGAATGTTGCAGGCCAAAATAAGCTATTCTATATTCACCACATTTGTTGAGAAGGCTTTCTTGCTCAGATAGTCAAAAAGAGAGTGGCCATGGTCAGGGACACCAGCCAATGTTTTGTTACAATGCATTTATACAGTATACCAGCAATTTTCATGGTAGTTCAGCATGGCAAGAAAGTAATGGGTGAGATCTCATTGCACTTGCCAACTAAGACCACATGTCCCTCATTGACCATTCCACCCCTTCATTGTGCTTCAATGACTCACTCATCATAGCTTTATCCCTCCAGTGCAAGAAAAATGTTTTAGGTTAGTTTGACTTCCTGACTTTTCTAACATGTCAACCAACACACCTCCCAAAGTGATAGTTTGACAGAAGATACTGCTAACCGATCAGTAGTGGGGTGTTCCTGTTGTACTTTGTTTAAAATAATAATTCCTTAAGAGGTGAATCTGGTATCCAAAATGTGTATTTTGTTTCTAGCTTCACAAACTACCAGTGCTGGAGCCAACTGCAGCACAAGTTTAATGGGAGAGTCCCAAGAGGATGAAGGGGGAAGAGTCCCAGCGGTGTCAGGGATGAGGGGTGGTGGTAAGTCACATTGCTTTCTTATTGACAAATTAAGTATACTGTATTTGTGAAGCGAGGTAGATATTCCACACATCATCATCACCTTCCTGCCCATTGCATTTTGGCACCTATGAACTAACTGCAGCATGGTTAAAATCCACACAGCAATGTTTACTGTGCAATGTGCGTCTGCTTCAGTTAATGAGGCAATGCAACGTTTTTGATGCATTTACAAACTGAAAACAAGGTGTGTTTCCCAGTGCCTCCTATTAGTATTCACTCCATTATTCTTTCTTAAGATCTGTCCCAGCCTACCAAAAAATTGAAAAAGACATTTTTGGCATCTATCACATTTTCTTCTGGCCAACTGATTTATGTATACATACTACATGGCTTCCATGACGAATGATTCACGACTTTTCAAATTTTTCCCTTTCGTCATTCATCAACTACAGTGACTGACTAAGCAAAACCTTTGCACATGATGATCAATGACACCCCACTATTCTATAGCTAAAGCAAAACCTCTACCTAGCTTAATCCCTTTGACTTACGTCATAGTAGAGTAGCTTTCCTTACTGTCAAGTGAAGCTATTTGTTGAAAATAATTTGGTGTGGAGCGCGAGGCCAGGGAGTAAAGTGGGACTAAGGCGGTCATTCTGACCGCGGCGGCCATTCTGGCTTTCCCGCTGGGCCGGCGGGCGACCGCCAAAAGGCCACCCGCCGGCCCAGCGGGAAAGCCCCTGCAACGAGGAAGCCGGCTCCGAATGGAGCCGGCGGAGTTGCAGGGGTGCGACGGGTGCAGTGGCACCCGTCGCGATTTTCACTGTCTGCAAAGCAGACAGTGAAAATCTGTATGGGGCCCTGTTAGGGGGCCCCACGACACCCGTTCCCGCCATCCTGGTTCTGGTGGTGAAAACCGCCAGAAACAGGATGGCGGGAAGGGGGTCGGAATCCCCATGGTGAGGATTCCCTGGGCCAGGGGAAAACCGGCGGGAAACCGCCGGTTCCCCTTTTCTGACCGCGGCGGTAGAATAGCCCAGGAAGCACCGCCAGCCTGTTGGCGGTGCTTCCGCTGCCCTCCGCCCTGGCGGTCAGAGACCGCCAGGGTTGGAATGAGGGCCTAAGTGTCTGATTTAGAGATTGGCAGATGGGATACTCAGTGACGAACGTCCTAAATAAAATATATATATATCCCGTTCCCTTCCCTGTACTGCAGTACATTGTATTTTCCACTGTCTACTTATGGCAGACAGGATAGCCGTGCTATATGCTGCATGTGTGATGCAGTTTTATTATTTTTATTCATCTGCCTCTTTGGAGGGTAGAATTAAAAGGAAGTTGGAGAAGACAAGATCAGGGCCATTGGAATTAAAGTAAGGTAATAAATTCTGCATTACAGCTGCCCCAAAAACATGCTGCAGACTGCAGACCAAATGTTAGCATGCCTCCATTAATGTTGCAAAACAAGAATGCTATTAATTGTGCTACATATATGCCTTACTTATTAATGAGAGGTAATTTTTCTTTTAACACACAAAGGGCCTCATTACGACCCTGGCAGGCTTGAGACCGCTGGGGCGACAGTGGAGGTCGGACCGCCACCAAAGCAGCGGTCCAGCCTCCACATTACGACCGTGCCGGAGCCTCCATGGTCGGACCGCTGACAATGCCAGGTTGACGCCAGCCACCAGCCTGGCAGTGCTGTCAGTCTCAATCTGGCAGGGCAGCGATGCTTGCATTACGAGCCCACTTTCTGCCAGCCTTTGCATGGCAGTAGAATCGCCATGCAAAGGCTCGCAGAAAGGGGATGCAGGGGGCCCCATGGGGACCCTTTCACTGCCCATGCACTTGGCATGGGCAGTGCAGAGACCCCCATGGACAGCCCTATCGCGCTTTTCACTGCCTGAATATTAAGACCCTGTTTCCCACTGGGCTGGCAACTCTTAATATGTCCGGTGGGTGGAAGACCGGCGTGGCGGTCTTCCGTGCCAATGAGTTTGGCGGGCGTCCTTTTAACTATGAAATGCTTTAAATGAAAAATGCAGTGCTTTATGTGATACATCTGTGGGTAAAACTTGATCCTGTGACCAATCCAATCAAACATTTCAGTGGCGCTAGTGGGCCAACAATGTTCTGGTACTATGCCACTATATAGAAAAGTGTTTGCACTGCACATTATTGACAATTTGTGTTTTTTCTTTTTGTTTCTTTCTTGATATAGCTATTTCTACTGGTCCACCATCACAGCAGGAGATAGCCGTCCGGCTGTAGTATGGCTGGATGGAGAACATCTAGGCATATTATTGCAGGCTAGTGGCTTTGGAGGAGAAGGAAGGAGAAGCAAATTCTACTGCTCCCAGTTCCTTCAGCCAGCCACCAGTGCCTCCATCCTGGCCACACCATTGCCAGTGCCACCAGCAGCCAAGAGCCAGTGCTCTTGCCCCCCTCATTATCATCAACAGACCGCCTCCTCTGCTGTGTCCTATGAGAGCTGGTGCTGCTCCACCAAGAGGTGGCATGCCTCCATGCCCGGCTAGAGTCCCGTAAGCCCTTTTATTAATATATATTATTTGGTGGGAAGGACTTTTTTGTGGGTGGAGAGGGTGGGTTTTATTTGAAAAAAAAAAAATTGGTAGGTTCTTGATATGACAGCAATCTGTCTTTTGTCTTTGCACTGCTTTTAGCACAGCCTGTTTTTTTAATTGACAAAAAGTTGCCCTCTGAACAATCATATACTGTATATTAACTTCCCCCTTTGACTTACCCTAGCTGATTCTGAAGTCCCTTTCCAAATAATTGTTTGCTAGGTTACTTCTTTTATTTATACCCAAATAATACCACTCTATCAGATTGGGAACAAAACAAACTAGACCTGTCTTATTGCTTGTGGATGTTAACTTTTGCCACTTTTGTAGCACCCAGCCACTTATCAAAGTGTATACCAGTTAGTTTATACACTTTTGCTACTATTCTCTGTAACTATATTGACAGCAAGGAGGTATGCCTATGCCTATTGCGTATTGCCTACAATATACATACACAATCTTAATCTTCAGTAGAAGTTACTAAATAAACTAGTTCACATCACTTTTTATTTCTCTTACCTAAATAGATGAAGTGATGCCTGTTACCTCTCTCAATCTTCCACAACCTTATTGCGCTGTTTTCCAAGGTGCCTTCTTAATGGTGGTGGTAGTAGTACCAGGCTAATGTGCTAACAGTTAAACCTTTACAAGCGAGGCCCCACTCCCACTTAAGTGAACTCCAACTATAAGATTATTCAAAAGGATCATGAATCATAGGCAACTAGAATGAAAGAAACTACAAAGTTAGTCAATTATTTTTATCATAACATATCAAAGAATGAGACCAGACTATCACCATCACAAAGGGACCTAATATTATTACAAAAACTAACAGTAGCAACTTATGAGCAATGGGGAGCTAATATTTAATTAATTTAGTTGAACATATAACACAACATTTAGGAAATCCTCGATTTAGGAGCAGTGGACTAGCGACAGGAGAAGGTTAAGAGTTTAAGTAACACTAGGCCTGAATGATGATGTTGATGAATTATGTTATATTATATGTATCCTTTTTATGCATGGGTAGGTAAGTGGGGATGCCGTGGGCTATTGCTCAGATATAAGTAGAGCCGACAGTGAGTTGGTGTTGCTTTCACCACATCCACCCCACCAAGTGTGTGATCCATTTATGGTGTAAATTCATAAGTCACAGCTCAAATAGATCACACAGCCTGAGGGAAGAGTGTTAGGGATTTCATGAATGGGTGGGAACATTTATTTGGGGAAAGGTGTTACAAAGACAAACACTACACACTAACATGATTCTTCAGGTCAATGAGCAGCACATCATCATCATCAAACATGTTGTGGGAGGAAATTAAGGAATGACAGTGCAATTAAATGCGTTGCAAAAACAGTCCTTCAGCCCCAGAGACCCAAGTTATATATCTAAATAAATGTTTTGTCATCTATGTTTGAAAAATACAAATTATGGAGGGTGAACCCACACAGTTCTAAACATTATGATTGTTAAAAGAAAAATGATACTGTATACAAGCGGTGCATCTGCATTCTTCTCAGAATGCCATCTTGGGTGCCTGGCTGAACCGATCTGGTAAAGTAAGCAGGAGCTTTATGAAGCTTTCACCTTTCGTGCAGAAGAAGAGAAGGCCTGTGGATTGTAAAACAGTAACAATATTGAGGAGTCAAGGAGAAGGACAGAAGGTAAGCTTCCACCTGGCTGATCAATCTCACAAATGTCATAAGATTTAGCAAAGTGCGTCCATCATGTGATTAAGTGATGTCACTTGTCTGTCTCTTGTTATAGTCCTCTGAGGGGACAACCACATAATAGAGGAGTTTAACATTCGAACTATCACACTACTCAGCATTTACCAACTCAATGCACCTCTCTCCAGTCCACAAGGCTGAGTAGGCCTCATAGAGCCATCATCATGTTGGCTTCCCTTTCAAGTAAATAACCTCCTTCTTCTGGCTTTTGAGGTAGCCCTGCCCTGAATCATGACTCCGAGTAACAAATCAGTCTGACTCCCAACCCAAATGAGGTTGAGAGAGATTGACATGAAGTGCATTGCTGCTGATAAACAAGAAGAGCAAAAGAACTTGAGCATTTCGTGTAGATTTATATTTGTGAACTAAATGACTGGTCTGGTCTCTGAAGAACCAGAAAACAAGTACAGCCAGGAGTGGACCATGCAAGCAAATCTAGCTAAGTGTGAAAGGGCCAATCACTAATAGGAAAAATCACCCATCAGCCCCCAAACTCTGCAAATTATTGAAATCAAGTTTACAAATTAGTTGAACACCCTCACTGTCTGCAACCACATGAATCACACAGTCTCACACTCACTCACTAATATGTGATTAATTGGTGTAATATTTAGTTACTGTTCCATTCCAAGCACTGTGGTACACAATTGTTGTATTGTAGCTCCTTTTTTTCCATGGGAGCAACATGCTGGCAGTCTTGTAAATTAATGATCTTTACTGGGGCAGCCCTGCTAGGTAATGAAAGAAAGAAGGATAGGCATGGGACGGAGGTAGGCATTGTCTCCAATGTCTTTGAAGGGAATGGAGAGGCCTCTTCACTGCACACTGGTCCAACTCCAACCCAGCCATACATGTGAATAAATGGTGGGGCTGCATACGTCAAACACAAAATATATGGGGGGGTCGTTACAACCTCGGCGGTCTTGCAAAAAGACCGCAGAGGCTGCGGGAGACAGAATACCGCCATTGCCGGCGGTATTCCTGGCTCCCTATTATGACATTTCCGCTGGGCCAGCGGACGGTGTTACCGTCCGCTGGCCCAGCGGAAATGTCACATCAACATTGCTGCCGGCTCGTAATAGAGCCGGCGGCAATGCTGATGTGCAGCGGGTGCAGTAGCACCCGTCGCACATTTCACTGCCCGAAATTCGGGCAGTGAAATGCGCGACGGGGCTATGCCTGGGGGCCCCTGCACTGCCCATGCCCAGTGCAGGGGCCCACATGGGCACCCCAAGTCCCCTTACCGCCAGCCGTTCCATGGCGGTGTTTACCGCCATGGACAGGCTGGCAGTCGGGGACTCATAATCCCCAGGGCAGCGGTGCTTGCACCGCTGCCCTGGGGATTATGACCGCCAGGCGGAAGCCTGGCGGTATGTTGGAGGGGCTGGCGGTATGGCCGTGGCTATTGCGCCACGGTCATAATTGCTGGCGGAACACCGTCAGCCTGTTGGCGGTGTTACCGCCACCTTACCGCCGGCCACCAGGGTCGTAATGACCCCCATAGTGTTCCTTTAGTGATATGCATTTTTAGTGCAAAGCAAAGCAACGATAATCTGAAATCTGGTGGCCTACTCAGTCAGGGAAGTAGAGTTCATCCTTAAACTCAATGGGGCTTGCCCAGAAGTTGGTCAGCTAACGCACTTGACCAATCGCCCTCATTCTCTTCCTGTTGTGTTTCAGGAACAGTGTAATCGTGTGGTATGAGCCAGTATAATTTTGTACAATGGATCAAGTATTGTGGCACAGATGCACTCTTTGGAGGACACAATCTCTCTTTGCAGCCTTAGATGAACAGCCAAGCGAAGGATTAAAGCTCTCAACCAAATCATGCATTTATCAATCAATCAATCAATCATTTGTAGAGTGCGCTACTCACCCGTGAGGGTCTCAAGGCGCTGAGGGGGGGGGGGGCGTGGAGGTGCTACTGCTCGAACAGCCAGGTCTTGAGGTGCTTCCTGAAGGTCATCAAGTCCTGGGTCTGTCGTTGGTGGACGGGGAGGGTGTTCGAGGTCTTGGCGGCAAGGTGGGAGAATGATCTGCTGCCAGCTGTAGTCCGGTGGATGCGAGGGACAGTGGCGAGGGCGAGGTAGGCAGAGCGGAGTTGACTGTTGGGAGTGTAGAAGGTGAGTCGTTCGTTGAGGTAAGCAGGGCCGGCATTGTGGAGTGCTTTGTGGCCATGGGTGAGGAGCTTGAAGGTGATCCTTCTGTTGACGGGGAGCCAGTGTAGATCCCTCAGGTGGGCTGAGATGTGGTTGCAGCATGGGATGTCGAGGATGAGGCATGCGGAGGCATTCTGTATACGTTTTAGTCATTTCTGGAGCTTGGCCATGGTTCCAGCGAGGAGAGCGTTGCCGTAGTCCAGTTTGCTGCTGACGAGGGCCTGGATGACCGTCCTTCTGGTTTCGGTGGGGATCCACCTGAAGATCTTGTGGTGCATGCGGAGGGTTTTGAAGCAGGATGATGAGACGGCGTTGACTTGCTGGGTCACGGTGAACGAGGAGTCCAGGATGAAACCTAGGTTGCGTGCATGGTTGGTGGGTGTTGGTGCGGTTCCTTTGTAGCCACCAGGAGTCATGCCAGGCAGAGGGGTTGGAGCCGAGGATGAGGATCTCCATTTTGTCTGAGTTCAGTTTCAGGTGGCTGCTCTCCATCCAGTTGGTGATGGCCTTCATTCCGTCGTGGAGGTTGGTGAGTGAGAAGATCAGCTGGGTGTCATCGGCGTAAGAGACGATGTTAAGGTTGTGTGGTCAGATGATGTTGGCGAGCGGTGCCATGTGGACGTTAAAAAGGGTTGGGCTAAGGGAGGATCCCTGGGGAATGCCGCAGATGGTCTCATTGGCTTCAGATAGGAAGGGAGGGAGGGAGGCAGAGTCTTTGGGTTCTGCCGGAGAGGAAGGAAGTGATCCAGTCCAGGGCTTTGTGGCAGATCCCTGCGTCGTGGAGGCGTATGCGTAGGGTGTGGTGGCAGATAGTGTCGAAGGCGGCTGAGAGGTCTAGGAGGATGAGGGCTGCAGTTTTGCCTCTGTCTAACATGGTCCTGGTGTCGTCGGTGGCGGCAATGAGGGCGGTCTTGGTGCTGTGGTTGCTCCGAAAACCCGATTGCTGTGTCCAGGGTGTGTTGTCTTCAAGGAAGCGGGTTAGTTGACCGTTGACAATCTTCTCCATGACCTTCGCTGGGAAGGGGAGGAGGGAGATTGGCCGGTAGTTCTTGAGGTCTCTAGGGTCTGCTTTGGGTTTCTTTAGCAGGGCATTGACTTCGGCGTGATTCCAGCTTTCCGGGAAGGTGGCAGTCTCGAAGGAGTTGTTGACGATCATCCGAAGTTGGGGGGGCGAAGATGGAGCTTGCTTTCTTGAAGACGTGGTGAGGGCAGGGTTCGGAGGGTGAGCCCGAGTGAATGGAGCCCATGGTTTTGATGGTATCATCGTCGTTGATGTGGGTCCAGGAGAGCAGGAGTTTGGAGTGGATGGGGTCCGGTGAGTCAGGGATTGTGGTGACAGTGGCTGTCATGGGGGTCGAGGTGTAGAAGCTGCTGTGGATGTCCTTGATCTTGCAGTGAAAGAAGGTGGAGAGGGAGTTGTAGAGGTCTTGAGAAGGTGGGGTGTCACTGGACCTTCGTATCCATTTCAGTTCACACTGGTGAACCTTTGCGATTCCTTTTTTAACTGGTTCTGTAGCAGACAGGATTGCTTGGCTCATTGTACTGTCCCTTCTGCTGACTTTCCATCTGTAAACCTCAAAAGGAAGTAGCATTTGTGTCTGACGTTTGACTAGGGTTCATTTGTTCACCACTATGGCCATGCTTTTCCTAGTTGCAAACCCTCCTCTCTGAAAGATATAGGGCCAGAGTTACGAGGCCCTTGTGCCTCCTTGCACCACATTAGCATATTTTTTTACACTAATGTGCCTTTAGGTAGGAATTTCTGATGCGCCATGTTTACAAAATGGGGCAATGCTAGCATTGCACCTCTTTGTAACCCCTTGCGCCACATTATGCCTGTGCCAGGCATAATGTATGCAAGGGGGGATGTTCCCCCACTGGGATGACGCAAAAAATGGCACAGTAATATCTACAAGATTTCATTGCATAATTATTTCCATTATTTTTAATGCCTGCATACTGCAGGCCTTAAAGTGACAGGCCCATAATGAGCTATGAGCCTCCCTAGTACTTTGCTGGACTAGCGCCATAATTTATGGTGCTAATCCAGCAAATCACCACAATAGCGTCAACAATTCTGATGCTATTGTGCTAATGTGCACCATGGCGCATTGTATTGTAAATACAGCGCATGGTGATGTTAGAGGGACCAAGGGTGGCGCATGAAAAGTGGTGCATCGGGACTGATGCGCCACTTTCTTGTAGATCTGGACCATATTTGGTGATCAATCTGTACTGCTCAAACAAACATCGCAGCATGTAGTAGGTCCAGTTCCAGCGTGTTGGCAACTGCTATATGAGGGCTTTGACCAGTACTCTATTATCACACTGAATGATCCTCAACTGCTTCTGGGCTTTAAAAAAATATTTTAAATATGAGAGCGGGCACACGGCCCCAGGGTGGTCAGTTTAAACAAAATGGAGGGTGACCACACTGCCCCCCTCTCTGAGCTTTTATTGGCCCAGGGACCCTATACCCTGGGACCAGCTCACTTGCTGCTTTTAGGGGAGTTCACCCCCAGGGCACAGCAGCTTTCAGTTTCCCTGCTTGCACAGCTGCGGGCAGGTAAACTTGTGTATGCTCTTGACTGTCTAGAGCATTTTTAAACCCCCCCCCAAAACAGGAGCAAACACAAAGGCTCTCATTTTGGTAAATATGGCGGTCCCACTACCAACAGGCTGGCAGTGAAGATGGCCACAATATGAGTTGATCATCTCCGACCTGGTGGCCCACAGACCACTGGCAGTATTAGGAGCCGGGTTTCCACCATGGTTTACGCAGCGGTAGTACCGTCACAAAAATCATAGTTAAAGGGCTACCGATGACAGGGAATTCCTTCCCTGTCACTGGTAGATAGCTCCCTCACCTCCCCAGCCAGCACCAGACCCCCTTCCTCCTTCCCCCACCCCCACCCTCCCTTCAGCCACATCATTTCTCTCACCCACCCCCCTCCCCCCTTCAGCCACATCGTTCCTCTCCCCACCCCCTCCTCTCCTTCAGCCACATCATTCCTCATTCCCCCTCCCCCACCCCCCACATCCCCTCCCTGCATACTTGCACACATTCACAATATCCATACATGCATTCATGCACGCATTCACAACATCCATACACACATTTATGCACGCATCCACAACATCCAAACATGCATTCACAACTCCATTCATATCCGCATTCATGCACACATTCTCACACCCATCCAAACACACACTCACACGCATACACAGATACATGCAGACACGCACTCACTTCAATATTCATACATGCATACAGCCACGCAGTCACACATTCATGCACACACTCACACATGCACATACAACCCCTCCCACTCCTCTCCCTGGCGGAAGATCACCTTACCTGTTCCTGGGAGAAGGTGGTCCGGCAAGGAACAGGAAGGGGAGATTTCACCACCAGCATCGCCCCGCCAGCAGGACACCGCCAGGCCATATTATGGGCCATAATATGGCGGGCGGTGTCGTACTGGCGGGGTGGTGCCTCCGACCGCCAGCATGACTACTGCCGGATTTCCCTCCAAACTGGCAGGAATCTAGTAGCACCTGTGCTATGGCTGGCAGGAGACCGCCTGTATTGGCGGTCTCCTGGCGCCCGTGGCTTTGGATGTCTTCATGGAAGACCACCAAAGTCATAATGAGGGCCAAAGTCTACTCCCAGATGGAAGGAGCATTAAAAATTCTTTGTCGAATGGAAGCAGACTTGAGATCTGTTTCACTGTCTACACTGATGCAGGCAGGGAAACAGATCAAGATATTGCTCATGCCTGGTGAAGCACCATAAATAGCTACTTCCTGCACCCGGGTCCAAAGCTGGATCGTGTAACATTAAGGAAGCTGACTGGGGCTTGGTGTGTATGGTGGATTCCCTAGGCAGGTACCCGTGCACCCACCAATTTAAAATAGAGATCCCAGCAGGCATGACATCCCCAGGGTCAAAATAGGCTCAGGTGTGTGGCTGCATTGCCCCCTTTCCTCTTTAAAAAGACACATCCCTGAGGGTGGGGTCCACTGGTCCTTTTTTAAGGCTCAGGGAGGAAAGACCTCATGCCCCCAATCCTTAATTTACATATTGGGCACTGGATGGGGTCCCAGGGACCAGAAACTGCTCAGGGTGGGCCATGTGCCCTACTCCTGTTATTAAATTGATTGGGTCCGAGGGATGGGATCTCTGGGGCCAAAAACAGCTCAGGGAAGGGCCTCCCACTTAAAAAATACACGACCCTTGGGGATGGGGTCCCCAGGGCCTAAAAGGGCTTGGTGCGGGAGCCATGTAGCCACCTCTCCTTTAATATAAATAATACTCTAGGGGATGAAGTTCACAGGGTCTAATGAGGCTCAGGGAGCAGGGCCACATGTTCCCTCCCATTAAAAAAAAATACAGCCCTGCTTGATGGGGTTCCCATGGCCTTTTGAGAGTTGGGAAGGGGAGGGTCTGCCGGTGCAATATCGGCCATGCAGCTAACCCTACACCACATACAAGCAAAGACTGTGTGTGGTGTGGGGTTAGCTGTCAGCGGGTGGCTGCACCCAGGGAGTTGGAGGCAGGGTGTGGCTGCAAGCTATAACCCAGGAAAACATAAAGTATCTCTCAGAAGAGAAAAAAAGGAACTTTGTATAGTACTTTTCCATCTAAGATAGCCATTATGCCATAATATTGACACTGCGGCCATTTTAGATGAGGGGGACTCCATCAGAATCTGTTGTGTTTCCCAGTGCACAGTGAGAAAGTAAAGTGCATGGCAAACCTAAACCCTGTGTCATTTGAGAGAGAATGTGTTCTCACAAGCACCAGCTAACCTAAGTGCTGCTCCCTGGCGACCCTACTAGTGAACCAGGAGACTGCAGGCAGAAGTGTTTCAGGGGCTGAGAGGGACTACTTTACTCCACTCACTGATCAAAATCCAGCCATCCACGAAATGCCATGAGATGCATTAAAACATTAGAAGCAAAGCTAGCAAGCCAATGACACTGAGGGGCAACTCAAAGCTCCTTTCTGTATATACTTTTTGTGTTTTAATGTATTGTGTTTACAAACGCTTTAGCTGTCAGATGAGAGTTCATGTTGCCATACACTACATATCCATACATCTTACACCACATGACATATGCATGCACATATTTAAAGCAGCGTTTGGTCAGCCTTCTTCAGAATGGCTTGTTTGTCTGAGCCCACCTCAGGCATCAGCTCACTGGGCTGTTCTCCATCTTTTGTATTAGCCTACAGCAGTTCATGAATGTTTTCAATGACTCTGGAGTTGGTGATATGGAAAAAATATTTCTACTTTATGTAATTTATGTAAAACAATTGCACTATTTATCCCAGAACATCTATGGGAGAAGACGGCTTCTTTATTCTTCCTTATCCTCGCCTACCATGCCATTGCCATCATCATGCCATACCATGCCATGCGATCACGTACGATGCTGTCAATGTGCCACTATGGTCATGGGACCTCTGGCTCCTATTACTGTGTTCCAAACATAGCCACCAGTCAAACGCTCCATGTGAAATTGGGAATGAGCATCACTGGCAGTCATGTTGGCATCTTCACTCTCAGGTTCAAAGATCAATCCATGATGGCTACCAGATATACACACTGGTTGAGCCCAGCGATGCCTATGTATGGCAACCATATTAGAGTTTCCATTCTCTGGCACAACACCACCTTTGGGACATCAGTGTAAGAAGCCTCTATAAATATGGGTACTACACTAATTGAAATAACTGAAAAATAGATGCAGATAATTATAATAAATGTTCCCAGAGGAAATGCATTTTTTAATATTCATGGAGGCAATACCAATGGATTGTATTTTATTATAATGTACTGTAACATTCATATAACACTTACTACTTCTATGGGGGGAGCTGAAGCACTTGCCTACATGGGTAGCATGCTACACTGTGTAGGGAGTGTGGATGGAAGTTTTCTGTGTTTATTTTCATCCTACATAGGAAGTGTTTCCTTATAGTGTGTGATGACGACCAAGGTGTGGTTATCTTGCTATCTGGCACAGTCTTTTTTGTGTGATGGGTAAAGAATTATGATATACTTGCAGTTTATGATTTTTGGTATTCTGGCAGCTTTGATCAACTATGCAGTAAGCTCTGTTGTATTTCTTATAATCACAGTCCACTAGACTGGACACCAGACAGGATCATCTATTCTGAGATTTTTGTTCATGTTTATGGGCCTGAGCAGACCTAGGTCTATGTAAGCATGTGTTTTGATAGTGAAACACAAGGAATAAGCACTCTTGAAATCTACCTTCATGACTTTTCATGTAGTACCCTCAACCTGTTTTAAGCATGCATGCAGGGACTGACACCATTCCCTCATGAGGGCCCTCATTCTGACTTTGGCTGGCGGCGGTTTCCGCCAGCCAAACGGGAACCGCCACTTGGCCGCTCCGCGGTCAAAAGACCGCGGAGGCCATTCTGGCTTTCCCGCTGGGCCGCCGGGCGCCCGCCAAAAGAGCGCCCGCCGGCCCAGCAGGAAAGGCCCTGCAACAATGAAGCCGGCTCCGAATGGAGCCGGCGGAGTTGCAGGGGTGCGACGGGTGCAGTTGCACCCGTCGCGATTTTCACTGTCTGCAATGCAGACAGTGAAAATCTTTCTGGGGGCCTGTTAGGGGGCCCCTGCACTGCCCATGCCAGTGGCATGGGCAGTGCAGGGGCCCCCAGGGGCCCCACGACACCCGTTCCCGCCATCCTGGTTCTGGCGGTGAAAACCGCCAGAAACAGGCTGGCGGGAAGGGGGTCGGAATCCCCATGGCGGCGCTGCAAGCAGTGCAGCCATGGAGGATTCTCCCAGCCGGGGGTAATCCGGCGGGAAACCGCCGGACCCGGCTGGGCGACCACAGCTTCACAGCCGCGGTCGGAATACAAAAGGAAGCACCGCCAGCCTGTTGGCAATGCTTCCGTGGTCGTCGACCCTGGCGGTCATGACCCCCTAAGTACCTGTTGTTATGAATTATACATTCTGACCAATAGTGTGTGACAATAAGTGGGACTCCATCCCCTAACGACTGATGAGACTTTGCCCTGACAATTGCAGGGTAAGAAGGACTGTATATCAAGTTTTAAATTACTGCTGTGATTTTACCCATTTGCCTTGACAGCACTTTGAATTTGTGAATGATCACAGTTCTATACGCAGAGGGCAGTG
The DNA here is from genome assembly GCF_031143425.1 of Pleurodeles waltl. Taxonomy (NCBI): domain Eukaryota; kingdom Metazoa; phylum Chordata; class Amphibia; order Caudata; family Salamandridae; genus Pleurodeles; species Pleurodeles waltl. Next base: position 48,158,290 of record NC_090440.1, on the reverse strand, counting down.
TGCAGTCTCTCACTATTTTGGGTGTTTTTCAGGTCCACAGGAAGTGTTTTTATCCAAAACTAAGGTGGAGAATAATCTTAATTAAAAGAATGTGATTCTTCCTTCTGTTTATGCATGACCCTATGGGACGTCTAGAGGACCTAGTAGGAATTGGTCTTACCTAGTTGCATGTATGAGAACACAACACATAACAGACAGTAGGAAACAAGATTAAGACTTCTGCCCTGACGAAGGCCACAAGACTTCCTTGAGGAAAGACTTTTCCAAGTAAGTACTTGTAAAGAGGTTGAAACGTGGCATTTGCATAAGGTAGCAATTAGAGTGTACTGATTCATTGAGATCATTGTTACACCACTGACTTCTTTTTAACCCTACCTTGTGCCGTCACCAATAAAATGTTATCTTTAGACATGCACAAAGGTATTTTTAATTATCTTCTATAACCCTGTTTCTCACTGACCAGGACTAGACTTATTCTGATCTCCCTGCTCCAATAGGTGCAGACTCTCCTGTAGAGCTATGGTTGAGACTACCAAGTCAGTATCATCTTGGCTTTGCGGGTTGGACTGGCCAATGATGAAGCATGTCACTATCAGGTGGGTGAGGTCTTTCCATCCATAAGAGAATATCCTTTGAAGAGGACTGATAAATGCTAAAGTGATAAGCTAGCTGCGACTTTAACTCAAGCAATATGAATCCACTCCACTGTGTGATATATTAAGCATTAGTTGGGAGTTAGTGGGATTGCAGGAATACTACTTTCTCTCTATAGTGTATGTATGATGAAATACATTACTCTGTTGTCCTGGCAGAGATGCTACCCGCCTAATTTAGAAATGACCGTCAGGATACTGGTCATTTCTAAAGCACTGACATGAACCACCGTCACAACGTTCTTGTCAATGTTTTTCGTAGTTTGGTGGAGGGCACTGTCAAAATGACAGGTCCTTGCACCAAACTGGTTTCTTTTTTACTTGAAAAGATAAAATCCCAAAACAGAATATTATTTTTGAAATAAAAAAGATAAATCCCCCATCGCCATGGAAGCCATCTGCCATGACAATGGAGGCATTTTTTGTTTTTTACTGTCCCTTACCATCGGGGTTTGCCTGGCAGTGACAGACAGTAAAATGGCTATATGTCCACTTATCCAAATTGGGTGGACGGCAAATAGCCAATTCTAATATGACCCTTAGTCCTTTGGGTCTTCAGAGAAGTTTGGCTACGGCTGTGATAGAGTAGTGACCATCTTTTGCTCACCTATAATTTGAGGGCCGGACCACTGCGCTGGTGGGGAGGGAACTCCTTTGCTGTGATGGAATTCCCTCATGCCACCATATAAATCCACCTCTATATGTCTCCATCTGTCAAGGTTCATATGTACAACTGACACTTGATAATGTTATATATTGAGACATTTTTGTGAGGTAAGAAGCACCCAGATATACCTACTCATTAGAGTGAGCAGTTAGGAGAAGGCAACTAGCACTGTGGTCTTGTCTCTCTGTAGAGGTGTCCTATTTGAACATGCACTGTAGCACTGGTGGGTGCATGCCACAACACCAAAGAGTAGCCCTGGAAGAGCTACTCTAGAGAATAATTTGTGTATCTCCCACAGTTATTCTCCAGAGAAGAATAAGAGAGGCATGGGATATTCTTGTTATTTCTGTTGACAGCATTCAGCCACCATCCTGCTCTCACCATTTCCCAAAACTTGTACATGAACATCATCAGGTCATTCTAACAACAGGCACACAGTATGGGAGAAAATTGCACTTCCACTCACAGGTGTTCATACTTTTATGATCATGTATGCTATTGGAATTCAAATTATAATCATTAATGGTAATGTTCAATAATTAAAAAAATACAAAAGAGATCACCTTTGGGCACAATGCCAAGGATTACAGTAAGAGAAGAGAATAGGGGGGTGTTAGAAATGGGGTTTTTGGTTGGCAGTCAGGTTACCCTCTGTCCAAGCAAGAACCCTCATTCTAGTCAGGGCAAGTCACACACAATCCAAATTATCCTGTGCCCGCCCTCTGGTAGCTTGGCACGAGCAGTCAGGCTTAACTTAGAAGGCAATGTGTAAAGTATTTGTGCAATAAATCATACAATAACACAATCTAGCACCACAAAAATACACCACACAGTGTTTAGAAAAATATATAATATTTATCTGGGTATTTGCAGGTCAAAACGATCAAAGATGCAATATGAATTTGTAAAGATATCACAAAAAAAGTGATATAAAGGGGCATATTATACTCCGTTTGCGCCAAATTTGCGTCGTTTTTTTCTACGCAAATTCGGCGCAAAACTAACGCCATATTTATACTTTGGCGTTAGACGCGTCTAGCGCCAAACTATGAGTAAAGAGAGTCATTTTTTTGCGTGAACGCCTTCCTTGCGTTAATGAGATGCAAGGTAGGTGTTCCCGTCCAAAAAACTGACTGCGACACAAATGCGTCGTATTTATACTCCCAGGCAAAAATCACGCCCGGGAGTGGGCGGGCCAAAAAACCCCGCATTTGCGCCTCTTTTTAACGCCTGGGTCAGGGCAGGCGTTAAGGGACCTGTGGGCTCAAAATGAGCCCACAGCTGCCCTCCCATGCCCCCAGGGACCCCCCCTGCCACCCTTGCCCACCCCAGGAGGACACCCAAGGATGGAGGGACCCATCCCAGGGACATTCAGGTAAGTATATATATATATTTTTTATATTTTTTTTTTGGCATAGGGGGGCCTGATTTGTGCCCCCCTACATGCCTCAATGCCCAATGACCATGCCCAGGGGACATAAGTCCCCTGGGCATGGCCATTGGGCAAGGGGGCATGACTCCTGTCTTTACTAAGACAGGAGTCATGTAAATGGCGTCTGGGCGTCGTTAAAAATGGCGCAAATCGGGTGGAGGCGATTTTTTTGCGTCAACCTGACTTGCACCATATTTAAGACGCCCTAACGCCATTTTTCCCTACGCCGGCGCTGCCTGGTGTACGTGGTTTTTTTCCACGCACACCAGGCAGCGCCGGTCTGCTTGCGCCGGCTAACGCCATTCAATAAATACGGCGCCCGCATGGCGCTTCAGAATGTCGTTAGCCGGCGCAAACATTTTTGACGCTAAACTGCGTTAGCGCAGTTTAGCGTCAAAAAGTATAAATACGGGCCAAAGTGTCTTAAGTCTTTAAAAAGCAAACAAAGGGGGTTATTCTAACTTTGGAGGAGGTGTTAATCCGTCCCAAAAGTGACGGAAAAGTGACAGATTTACCACCAGCCGTATTACGAGTCCATTATATCCTATGGAACTCGTAATACGGCTGGTGGTATATCCGTCACTTTACCGTCACTTTTGGGACGGATTAACACTCCTCCAAAGTTAGAATAACCCCCAAAGTCTCTTTCAAGCACAAAGTACCTAGTTTGGAGTGGAAAATCTCTGCAGCGGGCTGCAGAAGAAGAGATGCGTGGAAAAATGGTGTGTGCGTCGGTTACGCCCCTTCACACACGGACTTGCGTCGTTATTTTTCACGCGGGGAGACGTGCGTCGTTCTACGGGAGGAAAAATGGTGTGTCCGTCGGTTTCGCCCCTTCACACACGAACTTGCGTCGCTATTTTTCACTCGGGGAAGACGTGCGTCGTTTTCCGTCACGCGGACCGTCTCCTTCTATGGATCGCGGGATTACCAGATGTCCCAGGGTCTGTGCGTGGATTCCTCGGCTTGTTATCCGGCTGCGTGTCGTTCCGGGAGTCTGTGCGTGGAATTTTCTTTCTCACGGCAGGCGTCGCGTCGATTTCCCCTCTGGAAGTAGGGCGGCGTTGTCCATGTGAGGCCGTGCGTCGAAGTTCCGGTCACACCGCAGGCGGCGCGTCGAGCGGCGTCTTTCTGGATCAGCGTGCAGTGAATGTTTCACCGCGGAACAAGCTGTGCGTCGAAATTTTCGGCGCACGAAGAGTCCAAATGAAAAAGAGAAGTCTTTTATGTCCTGAGACTTCAGGGAACAGGAGGCAAGCTCTATCCAAGCCCTTGGAGAGCACTTTTACAGCCAGATAAGAGTTCAGCAAGGCAGCAGGCCAACAGCAAGGCAGCAGTCCTTTGTAGAAAGCAGCCAGGTGAGTCCTTTGAGCAGCCAGGCAGTTCTTCTTGGCAGGATGTAGGTTCTGGTTCAGGTTTCTTCTCCAGCAAGTGTCTGATGAGGTAGGGCAGAGGCCCTGTTTTATACTAAATTGTGCCTTTGAAGTGGGGGTGACTTCAAAGAGTGGCTAAGAAATGCACCAGTTCCCCTTTCAGTTCAATCCTGTCTGCCAGGGTCCCAGTAGGGGGTGTGGCAGTCATTTGTGTGAGGGCAGGCCCTCCACCTTCCCAGCCCAGGAAGACCCATTCAAAATGCAGATGTATGCAAGTGAGGCTGAGTACCCTGTGTTTGGGGTGTGTCTGAGTGAATGCACAAGGAGCTGTCAACTAAACCTAGCCAGACGTGGATTGAAAGGCACAGAAAGATTTAAGTGCAGAGAAATGCTCACTTTCTAAAAGTGGCATTTCTAAAATAGTAATATTAAATCCAATTTCACCAGTCAGCAGGATTTTGTATTACTATTCTGGCCATACTAAATATGACCTTCCTACTCCTTTCAGATCAGCAGCTACCACTTCAACAATGTATGAGGGTAGCCTATGAAGGGAGCATGCCTCACAGTAGTGTAAAAACGAATTTAGGAGTTTTACACTACCAGGACATATAAACTACACAGGTACATGTCCTGGCTTTTACCCACACAGCACCCTGCTCTAGGGGTTACCTGGGGCACACATTAGGGGTGACTTAAATGTAGAAAAAGGGGAGTTTTAGGCTTGGCAAGTACTTTTAAATGCCAAGACAAAATGGCAGTGAAACTGCACACACAGGCCTTGCAATGGCAGGCCTGAGACAAGGTTAAGGGGCTACTGAAGTGGGTGGGACAACTAGTGCTGCAGGCCCACTAGTAGCATTTAATCTACAGGCCCTAGGCACATATAGTGCACTCTACTAGGGTCTTACAAGTAAATCAAATAGCCAATCATGGATAAACCAATCAACAGTACAATTTACACAGAGAGCATATGCACTTTAGCACTGGTTAGCAGTGGTAAAGTGCCCAGAGTTCAAAAGCCAACAACAACAGGTCAGAAAAAATAGGAGGAAGGAGGCAAAAAGTTTGGGGATGACCCTGTCAAAAAGCCAGGTCCAACAGGGGGTCATTACGACCCTGGTGGTCTTGGGACCCTGGTGGTTGGACTGCCTCCAATGTGGTCAGACAGCACATTATGGTTGTGGAGGTAGAGCCATGGTCGGACCACCAGCACTGCCAGTTTTCCTCCACAGGAGGAACTGGTGGTGCTGGCGGTCCTAATCCGCCATGTAACAGCAGGCAGAGACTTGGCATGGGCAGTACAGGGCCCCCCTGACCAGTCCTGTCGCAAAGTTCACTGTCTGATTTGCAGTGAACATTTTGACTGGTGCTGGTACACCCTACGCACTACATTATTGCCGCCGGCTCTATTATGAGCTGGCGTTAATGTTGTAGGCTGTTTTCCCGCTGGGCCAGCGGGTGGAAAGACCGTTTCCTCCTGTTGACCCAGTGGGAAACTCTTGATGGGGCCCACGGGAAGACGGCCACACTGGTGGCAATCTGGCCATCGGGACTTCAGCAGAAGGCCTTTTCCATCTGAAAGTCGTAATCGCCCCTAAGTTTCGTGAACCTGAAGAGGCTGCTAGCAGGCATTCCCCAGTGCAAAAACAATGTTCAATATCACGCATTGTGCATGTCATATTTTGAACTATGTTGCAGGTTTGTTGACAACTAGCTTAGAAAAATATCTATTCCATACAATATGTATTTTTACTACAAGTGATCTGCACAATATAGGACTGAACTCAACTTTAAAAGCATCTAGAACCACTGGCCCATATTTATCATAGTGTTGCGCAACACAAGGGGGCACAAGGACAACGCAACATTAAAGTCAGATTTATCAAGCCACACAAGGCAACCTTGCATGGCCCTGCATTGCCTGATAAATCTGGGGTAACGCAAGACAGTGCAAATTGCTGCCTTGCTTTAATCTGCCCCAGGGAGGCATTCCATGGATGGAGCGTGGGTGTTCTCATGCATCCACCGATTGATTTTGGCACATTCCCAGATTTACAATTAGTGGTAGACTTGGGAATGAGTCAAAATGCTATGCCTCCTCATTTTTTCCCTCTGCAACATACGTAGAAAGCGGAAAATACTTCTCAGGGTTGTTTTTGTTCAGAAAGGTGCTCCTTCCTACACAAAAACAATACTGCTTACAGCGCAGGTACCCTTGCACCATGGTGAAAGGGTGCCTGGTTTGGCACTAGGCAGCCAAAAGGGTCTGCTGTGTTGCGCTGCGTGAAAGTATGATACATATGCCCCATTATCTTTACAAAGTGAGCCAACTTACTCACTCATCCACTCACCGTGCACTTGACATTTTGGCTACTGGTTTCCCTTTCTGTCCTTCCTGGTAATGAATTCGGTATCAGTTACACTTCTCCCAATAAGCCATCTGTTTTATTATTAGAGAATAACCAGCGGTGGTTGCTGCAAATATTATAGGGAGTGGCGGGGGTGACGAAGGGGAAGAGGAGGCAGGTGAATTAAATGTTTAAAAGAAGACCTACCGTTCCTCGCTGCTGCCGTTCTCTCCTGCCACCTCACTCTTCCTCCTTTCCAGTTCTGCATTTGCTGGGACACCAGAACATGCTCCCCAACAATCCTGGCATTGCTTTCATGCTCAAGCTAGCATCAAAGCAGTGCTAGGATTGGTGTGAGCGGCTCGGACTGCCACTCAGACACAACCCTGTGGCATGTGCAGGCTGGATAAACCTAAGTGTGCATGTGTGTTAGGCTGTCCAAACACAGATGCACACTTAGGGGCATATTTAAGAAAGCCAATTTTCTTGCACCCTTTATTGCCCGCCTACCACCACCATGTGTGCGCTGTATTTAAAATACGGTGCACCATGGCGTAGGGTAGGGGGCAATAGGGTCATTTTTCATGACGTTATTTGTGTACTCTGCAGGAGCAGTGCCAAAATAGTACATAGGGGCCCATTATAAATCACAGAAGCCCCCTTTTAATGCCTGCTCTGAGCAGGCGCTTTAAGTGCCGTAAAAAATGACGCAAGGACCTTGTGCCATTTTGTCGCCCCACCCCTAATGTCAGAATGCCCCCTTTGCATTCATCATGCCTGGCGCAGGCATAATGTAGCGGAGAGGGTGACAAAGTGGCGCAATGCATGCATTGCGCCACTTTGTAAATATGGCGCATGGATTTTGGCCTCCTTGGGCCACAGTATCGTAAAAAAAAAAATGGCACTAATGTGCCACAAGGAGGCATTAGGGGCTTATAAATATGCCCCCTAATGCACTTAATTCCTCATCCAACCTCCCGTGGCAAAGCACAGCCCTTCCCTTCACGTGCTGGCATAGCCAGCAGCAGAAAAATAAAACGATATTTCTGCTGCTTGCTCTTAGTCAGTGGGGCGACCTCCGCAGCCACCCCTGAGAACAACTTTTTCTAGAAGTGTAAAAAATAGAAAAGTCAAGGCAACAGACCTTCTCCATCTATGCACCCAGAAACCTGAAGCACACCCCTTTATCCGTATGGACACCCCTCTTTAAGGAACACTACAATACCGCGCACTAACATTGCAGTGCTACTCCTAGGACCAAACTACCTCTCCCATCACACGCAGACGCATAGATACGTGCTTCTACGTTCCCCAAGTAAACACTCTTGAACAGAGTTTGGCCACAGGCTAGTCTGCAGGTCGCGCACATGATGCTAAAAACAGGAAGAGTTCAAAAAAAACGCCCTATCGAGGAGTGTAATTTACTTACACTTTCAGACGCTCTATTTCTTCAATAAATGTCCACACATTTAATTATTTCAGGTCATAATGGGGTCATTCCTCACCGAGCTACATGACAACCCGTCCCCTGGGGAGTCTGGGGCTGGGACTCGGCCGCTCCTTGTTTTACGGGACCTGCCACCCTGCCCAGCAGAGCTTACAAATTAACAGCAAAGCACCGGTGAGAAACAAGGCCCCGCCGCGAGCCACCAGGACGTTTTATTAAGCCGTATCTGGGCACAGATCAGAGGCAGGCCCTGATAACAGACCGTCTAGCCGGTGAACGAGGCATATCACAGAGGCAGCGCTGCTTATGACACCATTAAAATCCCAGATAAGGTTGATGATTCGAAACAGGTGCGCCAAACACAATATGGCGCCATATTTCCGAAAAGGATATCAACTGGTGAGTTAAAATGAGTGAGGACTGTGCATTTGCATGGCTTACATCTCCCTGGGTGGCTCACATTGGTGCAGGGGGGCTCATGGGTCAAGCTTACTGTGCGAAGTTTAAACTTTGCCCAGCTTCCCCTTAGGTGCAGTTAGTGCCACCTTCCTGCTGTTGCTGACGATTCACCTCAGCAGAAATCCCGCCCTCAAAGGGCAAGGCATCCTCCTAACCTGGAAATCGTAGCCTGGCATCAAGAAGGAAATGGGCATCCAGGCAGGAGATGGGACGCTGCTGCTGAGCAGGGACGGGCCAACGGCTAGCTTGAGTGACAGAGGAATATTGACGCGTCGCTTAAACTGTCCAGTTTCTAACTGGGCAAGATTCACTCTTTTGCAAAAGCTTTGTGAAGGCTGCAATAATGCCTGCGGCCTGCGACATCCCCACTGAGGTCTCCAGGCATTGGCCAGAGATGCCTTCCCCGCCCAAGGCATGATGCAGCCAGGCACACACTTGTACTTCTCCGTGGCATCCGGCTGAGACAAGACTGTAGTGGGAGCTCGGTGAAGCCCGAGAGGATGCCAGGACATGGTCTCCTGGTCCAAGCTCCAGACACTGGCGCTCCAGGCCGAGCAGCTCAAAGGAGCCTCACTATGAGACTTGCGAAGTCTAGGCCATTGGTCCCCAACCTCTGGTTGGGGACCCTTGAGGGTCTGCAAAGCCTCCTCAGGGGTCCACGACTGCTGAGAAAATGTAATCATTTTTACAGAATAGGTCCCCAGCTTTCAGTAATGACTCAGTGTGGGGTCCCCGGATTCCAATAATGATTCAGTGGAGGTCTCTGGGTTCCAGTATTGATAACGTGGAGGTCAACAGAAGTCAAAAGGTTGGGAACCACTGGTCTATGTGAATGCTTAGAGCCTTACCCCTGGGTAAGGGATCCTGGCACATGCTGCGCAGGGAAGCATAATTGAGGACTGTGTGAAGCCTAAATAAATGTCTGGGGATGGACCCACAGGCCTGCTCTCCAGACACTAGCTGAGCACCAGCCCAAGGGTCCTTCTGTACCAATTCGGGAATAGACTCACCAGACCCCAGGGCTGCACATTTTAAAAAAACATCCACCTCTTAAAGATTTGCAGCCTGGAAATGATGTCGCCCAAAAGTGCCACCGGTGGCATTTGCCCGGCCTACATTCATTGTCAAGTCATATCTTGCCAATGTCCATGTAAAGGCGAGCCAAGTTTGAGTCCCACCCATGTTCCATTTTTTGTATAGCAAACATTGCCAGGCAAAAGGCATTGACAGGTTGCCCATTTCAATAGGTTGTGGTTAACTTTAGTACCTTATTGCGTGAGAGCAGGCAGGGTGACCCTCTATGATGAGCAAGTTTCACTAGGTCTTTGGTGGAGCTAGGCAGTAAGGCTAGGACTAAGGCCAGGCACCACTCTGCACGCCGAGCAGCTCCACCAGACTGCCCTTGTGTCCCCGACCCCGTCCTCATTGCTGCCGCGAGCCCGAGGCCCTCCACCACCCGCAGGCACCCGCCTGCGCCTCATCCTGGTGTCTAGTGGTTTGCCGTAAGTGTTATTGTGTGTGTCTTGTTCTCTGTATTGTGCTTTCTGTGCCGTTTTTCTGTGCCTTTTTGGTTTATTGCCTTTCTCGTTGTTCTGCCCGTTTTGACTGTTTACTGGCTTTTTTGTCTGCTCTTGCCTGTTTTGCCAGTTTTTGTGCAGCTCCTTTCTCCCCGGTCTCGTCGCTGCGTCCCCTGCGGCCCGTCCCCTCGTGCCCCCATTTGCCACCGCCTCCCAGCTGCTCCTCCCTCCCACCTCCCCTTCTTAATGGTGGCCGCTGTGTGGCGCGGAGAGTGACGCCAGACCTGCCTTAAGGCCAGGCACCACTCTGCATGCTGAGCAGCTCCACCAGACTGCCCTCCTGTCCCCGACCGTGCCCTCGCTGCTGCCGCAAGTTTGAGGTCCTCCACTACCTGCAGGCACCCGTCTGCACCTCATCCCTGGTGTCTAGTGGTTTGCCGTAAGTATTGTGTGTGTCTTGTTCTATGTATTGTGCTTTCTGTGCCGTTTTTCTGTGCCTTTTTGGTTTAGTGCCTTTTCTCGTTCTGCCCTTTTTGACTGTTCACTGCCTTTTTTGTCTGCTCTTGCCTGTTTTCCCAGTTTTTGTGTTGCTCCTTTCTCCCCGGTCCCACCGCTGCGTCCCATGCGGCCCGCCCTCCTTGATCTCGCATTCGCCACCGCCTCCCATCTGCTCCTCCCTCCCACCTCCCCTTCTCAATGGCGGCCACTGCGCATCCGTGCCGCTGGTGCACCGCAGTTGCGCCAGAGGCAAGCCCGTCTGTGCCCGTCCGTGCCTGGACCGCGCCCAGGGCCTGTCCCCCTGCCCCTCACACCTCCCACGCAGCCAGACACCACTACACCACTTCAGAACTCCTCGCGCTCAACCCCGGTCGCACCACCACCTGCATCCAGGCGTCTCCTAGGCACACCCACGGACCTTTTTCCTGCCACTCATGCCACTTCACCTGCTCTCAAGCCACCAAGCACCACATCAACGCCACCCACCTCAACCACCTCAGCTGCATCCTCCTCAACACCCGCTCCATCCACAAGTACGCCATCAAACTCTGGGACTTGCTCACATCAACCTCCCCAGACATCGCCTTCCTCACCGAAACCTGGATCAACCCCTCATCAGAACCAGACATCGCCATAGCCATCCCTGAGGGCTACAAGATCACCGAAGAGACCGTACCAACAAACCAGGAGGAGGAATCGCCATTGTCCACAGAAGCTCCATCAGGATCTCAACCGACACCCACGATGCCCTATATGCCACAGAACACCTGCACTTCCAGATATACGTCAACGCCAACACCACCATGAGAGGAACCCTCGTCTACAGACCCACGGGCCCCCGCCCGCAATTCTGTGACACCATTGCCGACACTACCAGCACCCACGCCCTCGCTTCCACAGACTACATGCTCCTCGGCGACCTGAATTTCTACCTGGAGAACACCAGCAACAGCAACTCCTCAGCCCTACTGGACAACCTTGCCAACCTCAGCCTCAAGCAACTGGTCACCTTGCCCACCCACTCAGCCGGTCACACACTCAACGCCATCTTCTCCTCCAGCAGCCACGGCACCTTCACTCACACCACCGAACTCCATTGGACCGACCACCGTTGTGTTCATTTTTCCTTCCAGAAACCCACCACCCACCGCAACAGTATCGGATCCCTCACCGCAAGTGGAACAAGATTTCCAAGGACCAATTGATCTCCAACCTCGCTCACGCCCTGCCACCCAAAACCAACGACCCCAACACCGCCGCCCTCAACCTCAAACAATGACATGACGACTGTGCAAACACACCCTCACCCCACTCAAGAAAACCACCAACACCGAGCCAACAAGAATGCTCCCTGGTTCACAGCAGACCTTCAGGCCTACAAACGTGAATGCCGGAAAGCCGAGAAGATCTAGCGCCAAGAACAATCAGAAAACAACCACGCCGTCCTCAAATCAGCCATGCGCAAACATCACCAGCTCATCCGAGCCACCAAAAGATCTTTCTACAAAGAACGAATTGACAACAACGCACACAATAGCAAGGAGCTCTTCAGCATCATCAAGGAACTCACCAACCCGAAATCCTGCTCCGCCGACCCACCCCACTCACAAGACCTCTGCGACTCCCTTGCCACCTTCTTTCACAGCAAGATCACCGACATCCATGGAAGCTTTGCATCACCATCCCCCACCACCACCACCACCACTGCCAAGGTTGACCCCAACGCACCCTGCCACACCAACGTCCTGAATGCCTGGACCCCCACCAACGATGAGGAAACCACCAAGACCATGAGCACCATCCACTCCGGCTCTCCCGCTGACCCCTGCCCATACCACGTCTTCAATAAAGCCAGCCAAATCATCGCTCCCCAGCTCCGGACCATCATCAACAGCTCCTTCGAGACCGCCATCTTCCCATAGAGCTGGAAACACGCCGAAGTCAACGCCCTGCTCAAAAAGCCCAAAGCCGACCCCGAAGACCTAAAAAACTACCGACCCATCTTCCTTCTCCCATTCCCCGCGAAGGTCATCGAGAAGATAGTCAACAACCAACTATCCCGCTTCATGGAGGACAACAGCCTACTCAACGTCTCCCAGTCCGGATTCCGCAAGAAACACAGCACGAGACCGCCCTTATCGCCTGCACCAACAACATCAGGAGCAGGCTCAACAAAAGGGAAACCGTTGCCCTTATCCTCCTTGACCTTTCCCCAGCCTTTCAACACCGTCTGTCACCACACCCTTCGCACATACCTCTCTGACACTGGAATTCACCACAGAGCCCTGGACTGGCTCACTTCCTTCCTCTCTGGAAGAACCCAGAGAGTCCGCCTCCCCCCGTTCCTGTCCAAGGACACCAAGACTATCTATGGAGTTCCCCAGGGATCCTCACTCAGCCCCACCCTCTTCAATGTCTAAATGGCTCTGCTCGCCAACATCGTCCGATCCCACGGCCTCAACATCGTCTCCTATGCAGGCGACACTCATCCTCTCTCTCACGAAGGACCCCGCAACCGCTAAGAACAATCTCCACACCGGACTTCACGCCATCGCCAACTGGATGAAAGAAAGCCGCCTCAAGCTGAACTCGGAGAAAACTAAGATCATCATCTTCGGCCCCAACAGATCAGCATGGGGTGACTACTGGTGGCCTGCCACCCTGGGGTCGGCCCCAATGCCCACCACCAACGCACGCAACCATGGCTTCATACTGGTCTCCTCGCTCTCCATGACCCAACAAGTCAACGCCATCTCATCCTCATGCTACAACACCCTTTGCATGCCCCACAAGACCTTCAGATGGATCTCTGTGGAAACCAGAAGAATGGTCACCCACGCCCTCGTCAGTAGCAGACTGTACTATGGTAACGCCCTCTATGCAGGAACAACGGCCAAGCTCCAGAAGAAACTCCAGCGCATCCAGAACTCCTCAGCACAACTCATCTTCAACCTCCCTCACCACGAACACATCTCAGCCCACCTCAGAGACCTCCACTGGCTCCCCATCAACAAAAGGATTGTCTTCAAGCTCCTGATCCACGCCCACAAAGCTCTCCATGACGCCGTACTGGCCTACCTCAACGAGCGTCTCAACTTCCACATCCCTACACACCAGCTCCGCTCTGCCAATCTCGCCCTCGCAACCGTCGCCCCCGCATTCACCATACCACATCCGGCGATAGATCCTTCTCCCACCTTGCCGCCAAAACCTGGAACTCCCTCCCCGTCAACCTACGTCTGACCCAGGATATCCTGACCTTCAGGAAACACCTCAAGACCTCGTTCTTCGAGCAGTAGAGCTCCAGCCCCCCCACTCCCAGCGCCTTGAGACCCTTCCGGGTGAGTAGCGCGCTTAACAAATCACTGATTGATTGATTGATTGAGTTGGTATGTTTCTTGTCATCCAGCTCAACTTCGTCCATAGAAAGAAGAGATATGTAATATTTAATTAAGGCTCAGTGTGTCCACCAGCGACAGTGACCTGCGACAAGAGGAAACCGCAAGGCTGTTGCACGAGCATGGGAGTGCACTTGTCGGTATGTGAGTAAAGTGAACTATTGCATGCCCTTTGGTAACTTTACACCACACCTATGTGACACTCTTATCAGCAGTCAGTATCAGTTGCCTAGGGCACTTCCTACCCCTAACATACCCAAACAGTGACTTGTTTTTCCAGCAGCGCATTGCCTGCTAAGTAAGCTCTGTGGAACTCTTGTGTGTGCTGCATGTTAGCACAGAAGTGATGAAGACTCAAGTTGGGAAAAGCAAAAATGCTTCAAATAGGCACAAGTGATGAACTACATAAGGTCAGCAGGAATCTAGACAACACAAGCAGCATGTATTAAGGGCTGAAGTTTGTCATTATTATGGATGAGTAGAATTTTTAGAGGAACTATGTGTACTCTGTGTGGGGCTTAATCTATAATTTTAATACCACTGAACAAAGGTAGCTTCAATTTACATGTTTCCCAAAAACTGGATTATTTACCAAGGGTCGCTGTGCAGCACAGTCTTACTCTGCATCCGCATAATTGGCTTCAGTGCTTTGCACCACACTAGCGCCCATGTAAAACCGCAGCAAATAACCTCCAAAGTGTTTGGCTATCTATTATGGTTATCAGTGAGGAAAGTGGAGAATCGTGCCAGGTTGTACAGTATGACATGTGTCTGTGTTTCCTACTTGTTTATGTAAGTGGATGAGTGTGTTGAATTCCCATAACTTTTTTAAATAAAGAGAAGTTCAGAAAGTCGAAAGCTGAATTGCCAAGCCTTCAACTCAATGGAATTGAGTGTGAGCGAATGTTGACTGTCTATAATTTAACTGCATTTAGGGCCTTGGTACTGATTACTGGTCACAAAAATCTGGTTGCAATTTGTGACCAGTACAACCTCTGAACAATTTAACTTTCAAATTCAGCATGGGTTGTAAGCTGATCTACCTCATAAATATTGTTAGAAATGGGGTCTTTGGTTGGCAGTCAGGTTACCCCCTGTCCAACCAAGGACCCTCACTCTAGTCAGGGTAAAAGAGAATCACCCTCAGCTAACCCCCGCACACCCCTTTGGTAGCTTGGCATGAGCAGGCAGGCTTAACTTCAGAGTGCTAGGTGTAAAGTATTTGTGCCAACATACACAGTAACTCATTGTAAACACTACAAAATGACACAACACAGGTTTAGAAAAATAGAGAATATTTATCTAAACAGAACAAGACCAAAATTACAAAAATCCAACATACACAAGTCACGTTATTAATTAAAAAGCAAAAAGAGTCTTCATGTTCTTTTAATGTACCTGGGCCGCGTCAAAAAGAACCCAGCACGGGCGAGTGTGCGGCAAAAGAAGATTGCGATGCGTCGATTTTACTCACGAGCTAGACCGTGCGTCGTTTCTACTTCGGTCGGGTCGGTGTGCGTCGTTTCTTCTCTCTCCAGGAGAGCAATGCATCGATCCAGACAAGCACTCTCGGGTCCGGGTAGGCTTTGTGTCGTTTTTACACACCCAGCGAGGTTTGCGTCAGAAATCCTGCTGCACGGTGATCCAAAAAACATGCAGTGGAGGTTGTGATCTCACCAGCCTCTGTCAGCGATGCTGTGCGTCATTTCCCCAGCCACTTGCGTCTATCTCCCAGCCGAGCCGGCGGCTCGTTGCTTTTCCAGAGGTTGCGTTGAAATTTTCCCCGCACGGCGGTCTGTGCGTGGAGTTCTTAAACTTGGCCTTCCAGTTTCTCCTTTCAAGGCCCCAGGAACTGGATAGGGCACCACTTGGCAGGCCAGGAGTCTCAGCAGAGGCTCCAGGTGCTGGCAGAGAGAAGTCTTTGCTGTCCCTGAGACTTCAACAACAGGAGGCAAGTTCAGTTTCAAGCCCTTGGAGAGTTCTTCACAAGAAGGAAGGCACACAAAGTCCAGCCTTTGTCCTCTTGCACAGGCAGAAGCAGCAACTGCAGGATAGCTCCACAAAGCACAGTTACAGGCAGGGCAGCTCTTCTTCCTCAGCTCTTCAGCTCTTCTCCAGGCAGAGGTTCCTCTTGGTTTCCAGAAGTGATCTCAAGTCTGTGGTTTTGGGTGCCCTTCTTATACCCATTTTGCCCTTGGAAGTAGGCTTAATTCAAAGAAAAGTCTCTCTTGTTTGTGAAATTCTGCCTTCCCCAGGCCAGGCCCCTGACACATACCAGGGGGTTGGAGACTGCATTGTGTGAGGGCAGGCACAGCCCTTTCAGGTGTGAGTGACCACTCCTCCTCTCCCTCCCAGCACAGCTGGCTGGTCAGGATATGCAGGTTACACTCCAGCTCCCTTTGTGTCACTGCCTAGAAAGAGGTGCAAACAGCCCAACTGTCAAACTAACCCTGACAGGGAATCCACAAACAGGCAGAGTCACAGAGTGGTTTAAGCAACAAAATGCTCACTTTCTAAAAGTGGCATTTTCAAACATACAATCTTAAAATCAACTTTACTAAAAGATGTATTTTTAAATGGTGAGCTCAGAGACCTCAAACTCCACATGTCTATCCGCTCCCAAAGGGAATCTACACTTTAATCATATTTAAAGGTAGCCCCCATGTCAACTTATGAGAGCGATAGGCCTTGTAACAGTGAAAAACAAATTTAGCAGTATTTCACTGTTAGGACATATAAAACACATTAGTATATGTCCTACCTTAAACATACACTGCATCCTGCCCATAGGGCTACCTAGAACCTACCTTAGGGGTGTCTTACATGTAAGAAAAGGGAAGGTTTAGGCCTGGCAAGTGGGTACACTTGCCAAGTCGAATTGGCAGTTTAAAACTTCACACACAGACACTGCAGTGGCAGGTCTGAGCCGTTTACAGAGCTAGTATTGTGGCTGGCACAACCAGTGCTGCAGGCCCACTAGTAGCATTTGAATTACAGGCCCTGGGCACCTCTAGTGTACTGTACTAGGGACTTACCAGTAACTCAAATATGCCAATCATGGATTGTTGGACTTTTTTGCTTATGCAGGGTCATCCCCAATCTTTTTGCCTCCTGCCTCCTATTTGTTTCTGACCTGTTGCTGTTGGCTTTTGAACTCTGAGCACTTTACCACTGCTAACCAGTGCTAAAGTGCATATGCTCTCTGTGTAAATTGTATGTAATTGGTTTATCCATGATTGGCATATTTGATTACTAGTAAGTCCCTAGTAAAGTGCACTAGAGGTGCCAGGGCCTGTAAATCAAATGCTACTAGTGGGCCTGCAGCACTGGTTGTGCCACCCACATAAGTAGCTCTGTAATCATGTCTCAGACCTGCCACTGCAGTGTCTGTAAGTGTATTTTTACACTGTAAATTCGACTTGGCAAGTGTACCCACTTGCCAGGCCTAAACCTTCCCTTTTCTTACATGTCAGACACCCCTAAGGTAGGCCCTAGGTAGCCCCAAGGGCAGGGTGCAGTGTATGGTTAAGGTAGGACATATGGTAATGTGTTTTATATGTCCTGATAGTGAAATATTGCTAAATTCGTTTTTCACTGTTGCAAGGATTGTCCCTCTCATAGGTTAACATGGGGGCTACCTTTAAATCTTATTAAAGTGTAAATTCCCTTTGGGAGCGGATGGACATGTGGAGTTTGGGGTCTCTAAGCTCACAATTTTAAAATACATCTTCTAGTAAAGTTGATTTTGAGATTGTGCGCTTGAAAATGCCACTTTTAGAAAGTGAGCATTTTCTTGCTTATACAATTTCTGTGACTCTGCCTGTTTGTGGATTCCCTGTCTGGGTCAGTTTGACAGTTGGGCTGGTTGCACCTCAAACTAGACAGTGACACAAAGGGAGCTGGGGTGTAGCCTGCATATCCTGATGAGCCATCTGTGCTAGGAGGGAGTGGAGGAGTGGTCACTCGAACCTGAAAGGGCTGTGCCTGCCCTCACACAATGCAGTCTCCAACCCCCTGGTGAGTGTCTGGGGCCTGGCCTGGGCAAGGCAGGATTTCACATTCCAAAGAGACTTTCCTTTGAAGTAGGCCTACTTCAAAGGAGAAACTGGGTATAAGAAGGGCACCCAAAACCACAGACTTTAGAAACACTTCTGGAACCAAGAGGAGCCTCTGCCTGGAGAAGAGATGAATAGCTGAGGAAGAAGTGCTGCCCTGCCTGTGACTGTGCTTTGTGGAGCTTTCCTGCAGTGCTGCTTCTGCCAGAGTAAGAGGGCAAAGACTGGACTTTGTGTGCCTTCCATCTTGTGAAGAAATCTCCAAGGGCTTGATTTAGAGCTTGCCTCCTGTTGTTTGAAGTCTCAGGGACAGCAAAGACTTCTCTCTGCCAGCACCTGGAGTCTCTGGAGAGACTCCTGCTCTGACAAGTGGTGCCCTATCCAGTTCCTGGGCCCCTGGAAGGAAAGCTGGTGGAAATCCAAGGAAATAGACTTAGGACGACTTTGGACCGACACCGCTGCTGAATCCGGTGACGCCGCCTGCACCCGACGGCGTGACTTCGCTGGAACGCGACGATCTTCGCAGGCCCAACGCCGCTGCAGCCCCGCTGAAGTCCGCGACTCCGTGGAAGTCGCCGCACCACGTTGTGACCGACGCCGCTCGAAGTGCGTGGATTCACCGCTTCGCACAGGCGCCGCGATCCCCGACTTCGCGCATCGACTTGTTTTCACTCTTCACCAAAGGTACTGTACTTGCGGGTCTACGCGACTCCGTGTCCGGCGCCACTAGTGTCGGCTTGTTGGGAACGACTCCGTCACGACGCCGTGTTGAACCTCATCGAAGCATTTTTTATTTCTAAGCGCTATTTTTGAGTTTAATCTTTAGAAATTTATAACTTGACTTGTGTATGTTGGATTTTTGTCATTTTGGTCTTGTTTTGTTTAGATAAATATTTCCTATTTTTCTAAACTGGTGTTGTGTAATTTTGTAGTGTTTTCATTAAGTTACTGTGTGTGTTGGTACAAATACTTTACACCTAGCACTCTGAAGTTAAGCCTACTGCCCTGCCAAGCTACCAAGGGGGTAAGCAGGGGTTAGCTGAGGGTGATTCTCTTTTACCCTGACTAGAGTGAGGGTCCTTGCTTGAACAGGGGGTAACCTGACTGTCAACCAAAGACCCCATTTCTAACATGGATGAACCAATTACATACACATTTTGGATCGGAGCACTTGCACTTTAGCACTGGATAGCAGTGGTAAAGTGTCCAGAGTAACAAAAACAGCAAAACCTGAGTCCCGCACACATCAACAACCTGGGAAACAGAGGCAAAAAAGTTAAGGGAGACCACGCCAAGGATGAAAAGTCTAACAAATATTAATAAAGTAGTTCTCAAATAGCAACTCATTGTGATTAGTGTGTACAAAAAAGTGATGGATGAAATGCTTGAATTAATCTCAGCCACTGATAATCACCTGGGCCCTATCTCAATCCATTGTTATTTTGCAGTCCATGCAACCTCAGTTTAGGCTCAGCCAAATGCAAATCATGTTTAACTCTGGTCTAATAGGAACAGTCCAGCATTAAACTAACAGGTCAGGTCCTCCCTGAAGCCAAACACAAGCTCATGAGCCAGGTATGGCTTGGTTCCAATGAGACAGTTAGTGCGGTACCCATGTCTGGGCATACCTGTCCCACTTACAGCGACATACTGAAATATACAAACAAGTGATGGATGCAATGCTTGTATTATTCTCAGCCCCTGGTAGTCACTTGGGACCTCATCCCAATCCATCATCAATTTGCATACCATGCCACCTCAGTTTGGACCAGGTCACATGCATAACAGTCTTAACCCTACTCTAATGGGAACACCCCAGCACAAACTGCCAGGCCAGGTCCTCCCTGAACTGGAAGACAAACAACCCAGGACTGGTTTTGCCCTAGTTAGGGCTCATCAGCTAGGTATAGCTTTCTTCCAGTGACACAGTGTGCATGGAACCCACAAATGGGCATACCTGTCCCACTTAGGGCAGCACACTTAAGTATGCAAAAAAGTGATGGATGGTGTTAGACCTGGCATCCTTGGTGTGGTTTCCCCTAACCTTTTGCCCTCTGACATCCAGTTTCTCTGACATTTAGGATTCTGGGCACTTTACCACTGCTGACATTACTTTCAACTTTTGTTTCTTTAGAGAAGCATGATTTCAACTGAACCATGTTGAAACAGTTCTACACCCTTTGGTGCCACTTTGTGCTCTAGACGATGCAGGATGCTGTTTTTACATTACTTACTTCCAACTGCTGACCAGTGCTAAAGTGCAGGTGCTCTGTACTCTAAACTGGGTAACATTGGTTTCTCAACAGTTGGAATATTTAATTTACTCGTACGTCCCTAGTAAAGTGCACTATATGTGCCCAGGGCCTGTAAATTAAATGGCACTAGTGGGCCTGCAGCACTGATTGTGCCACCTACTCCAGTATCCTCTCAAACATGTCTCAGGCCTGCCACTGTAGAGCCTGAGTGTGCAGTTTTAAATTGCCATTTATTTCAACCTGGCAAGTTTACCCACTTGCCAGGCCCAAATCTTCCTTTTTATCACATGTAAGTCACCCCTAAGGTCGGCCCTAGTTAGCCTCAATGGCAGGGTGCAGTGTATTTAAAATGTTGGACACACACTTTTAAGTTTAACATGTTGTAGGAAAGTAGCATGCTTCTAGCTTGGTTACCCCTCTTTTGGCTTTTTTGTCCATGTGTTTGACTGTGTCTACTGGGATCCTGCTAATCAGGACCCCCAGTAGTTATGCTCTCTCCCTTAAATTATGGTTATTGCATACTAGTAACCCAGTATTTCATCCAATATTGGCATACTGGTGCCCCCTTATAAGTCCCTAGTATATGGTACCTAGGTACTCAGGGCATTGGGGTCTGCTGCAGCGCCACAAAATCCTAGCTATTACTTTAAACTGAATAGTGGATTTTGCGCAAGAGGTCAATGGATCGACGCAACAAAGGATTGAGGGAATGTCATAAATGAGCAATGTGATTATCAACAGTAATCAATATATTGAGAATTCTGAACCTCAAACAATAACCACACCAGTTTATTAAGAAGAATTATGAATTTATTTCCCTAGATCAACAATGCTAAAGTCACGAAAATAACTCTCAAACATTAGTGATAGGCATATCAAATCAATAGTGGCTGATTAGAACGTCTTATATATCTGAGTTTAATCAAAACAATCAAGCAAATAATCTGTAAATACCAGGCACTGGTGGATTCTGTCCGTTCATCATAAAATCCCATTTACTCCGGAACATAAACACATGTCTACACTCACTAGTTCCCATAAACACTCTATCATTCTTACTCCATGGCCTATATATCCAACGTTTTCTCACGTGCTCAGCATCCAATGTTAGTTTTCCCTGTTTAGTAATATCAGTATAAGCATAATCAATCCCAGGTTTTCAACTAATCATTCCCTTATCTATCCTTGCCTTGATTTCTCTACTTCTATTTTCCGTATTATCCAAAAATGTATTTTCTGCAGGTGTCAGTAAACATGTTAAATTGTTACGATGAGCAAATGCAGTGCCAAAAGTCAAAGTAGGGAATGTCATAAATGAGCAATGTGATTATCAACAGTAATCAATATATTGAGAATTCTGAACCTCAAACAATAACCACACCAGTTTATTAAGAAGAATTATGAATTTATTTCCCTAGATCAACAATGCTAAAG